>NW_022145611.1:2081153-2286920 GCF_000002235.5 Strongylocentrotus purpuratus
TACATTCGTTTTCGAGGATTGGCAAGGAAAATAAGATAAACATTAAAAACAGACCATGAATAAAGAAATAAACAGCTTGTTCGATTTGTTTTGAAGCATTATATTCAAAGACCCGCCGACAGCTTTATCTTTATTATCCATAGAAATAACGTCCTCTAATCACTGTCAGACGGGAGATAATACCAATACGAAATGCATTAAGCAACGTCTAGACATAACGGTCGAATCTCAACTTTAGTTTTCTCATTCTTCTTTACATTTCGAAGCGTTACATTGGGATCTTAATCCTTAATCTTAATTTAAGCATGCTTTGAATCTGGTCACGGCTTCGAAAAGTTCGTGGCCTAGCATTTTGCTTCTGTTGATGATCAAATAGAGAAAGCACCCCTTTATAGATCAGGAGAGATTGAACAAAGCACGAAGTAGGAGCAGTGCAATTTAAATATCAAGGGATGGATTAGAGTTTATTTCTAAAATGAAATGAAGGCTATTTTATTTTCATGAGTCCTTTCACTTCATTGAAGAAATACCTCTCTTTATATCTTAGAGACACTTTTCTCTTAAAAAGTCAAATAAACTCGAGAGCATCCTAGGGCTCCGCCCTGAAACCCCTGGTAGGGGCTCTTCCAGGCCCCTAAAGCTGTGCCATAGTGTACGGATCCATTAGAAAGCAAAATAAGCCCAATAAATAATTTGTATATATATATATATATATATATATATATATATATAGTTCTCCTATGCAAACTCTTCCTCTGTGAAATGCATACTAAATTCGTTTTCGAGGGTTGGCAATGAAAATATATAAACAGTAGAAACAGACCATGAATAAAGAAATAAATAGCTTGTTCGATTTGTTTTGACGCATTAATCTTTAAAAACCCGGACAGCTTTACTTTTATATTATCCTTAAAAAATAACTTCTATAATCACTCTGAGATGGATAAAAAATACCAAAACGAATTGCCATATGCAACGTCTAGACATAAAGGTTGAATCTCAACTTTATTTTTTCTTATTCTTCTTTTAAATTTCGAAGCGTTGCATGGGATCTTAATCCTGTTTTTTTTTCTACATACATTAATGCCCCCATTTAAGCATACTTGGAATCTGGTCACGCTTTCGAAAATTCGTGGCCTAGCCTTTCGCTTCTGTTGATGATCAAATAAAGAAAGCAGTCTTTATAGATCAGGGAGAGTGTGAAAAAGCACACAGTAGGAGTAGTGCAGTTTTAAATATCAAAGGATGGATTAGAGTTTATTTCTAAAATGAAATAATAATAATAATAATAATATGACAAATTTATATAGCGCTTGTGACAAAAGTTTCAAAGCGCTGTACATGTACACAAATCAAAATTACTTCAAACAAAATCGATATTACTAATGGAATTAACATTACTCAAATTACCAAGAAAACAAAATACTACCTACATAACAACTAATTATCATTACTTATATTAACAAGAAAATCAAATATTTCTATCATAACTTAACAAATTGACATTACTCAAATTACCAAGAAGATCAAACATTACTAATATTACTAAAGAAATTAACAAAACATGTAAATTCCTTGGAAATTAACACATTATATCAGTAATAGTAATAATTTGAAAAGACTTAATGAAGGCATGGTAATATTTATTCGAACTTATTTTAGAGTTATTTGGGTTGCTTTTGGAATAGATGAGTTTTTAGATTCTTTTTGAAAATGTCAATGGTGGGTGAGTCCTGGATATGGGCGGGGAGAATGTTCCAAAGAGTGGGGGCACAGACTGAGAAGGCCCTGTTACCATAGCGGTTGTGGGTGCGAGGACCAAGTTGCGAGCTGGGGTCTGGATGATGATCTAAGGTTCATGCCGGTAGTCTGTTTGGGTGAGATCAGTTCAATCAGTATGATGGTGCGTGTTGATGGATGATGTGGAACGTGAGAAGAAGAATCTTGAATTGGATACGTTGGGGAATTAAGAGCCAATGTAGGGTGCGGATGACTGGAGTGATGTGATCGTGCTTTCTGGTGCGAAATGAAACTGAAAGGGCTATTTTATTTTCAAGAGTCCTTTCACTTCATTTAAGAAATAATCACTCTGAAATGGAATTAAATACCAAAACGAATTGCATTGTGCAACGTCTAGACATAAAGGTGAAATCTCAACTTTATTTTTCTTATTCTTCTTTTAAATTTCGAAGCGTTGCATGGGATCTTAATCCTGTTTTTTCTACATACATCAATACCCCCATTTAAGCATACTTATAATCTGGTCACGCTTCGAAAAGTTCGTGGCCTAGCATTTTGCTTCTGTTGATGATCAAATAGAGAAAACACCCTTTATAGAACAGGGAGAGTGTGAACAAAGCACGAAGTAGGAGCAGTGCAATTTAAATATCAATTTAAAAACCCAGACAGCTTTATCTTTATTATCCTTAAAAAATAACGTCTATAATCACTCTGAGATGGAATAAAATACCAATACGAATTGCATTATGCAACGTCTAGACATAAGTCGAGTCCCTGGGGACTTGGATCACGATAATGCCGATAATACTTTACCGATGACCAGATTTCAAGTAAAGTTTACTATAAAGAACCAATTCCGACATTCAGAAATGATTTTCGGTGACTGATGTGTCAGATGTGATCATTCACAAAGGAAAGGCCAGCACACAAAAACAAATTACATTTCCTCTCTCAGCTCTCTTTATGTTCATGTAATCTTTGTAAAAGTTCGTTCCCGATTTTGGCGCATGCGGAGTGTGCAATTACGAACTCGCTAATGGATAAAAGAACATCATAATCAGATTATCCGACCCCGAAAACCCAATGAATTCATCAACTTTTATCATACTAGCCCATTTCCTTTCATAACTATACTTGACCTGTAACTCAGATGGCGGCCATTTTGGATTTGACCAATATGACGAGTAAGGCAGCCCCAAGGAGACCTCAAATCAATGAAAGAACATCAAAATCAGATTCTCTGACCCCCAAAACCCTATAAATATAAACTATAATCATACAAGCGCTTTTCCTTTTGGAACTACGCTTGACCTTTAACTCAGATAGTGGCCATTTTGGATTTGCCCAAGATGGCAGTCCCAGAGAGCGCCCTTCTTGGCGTCCGGCAGAATCGTAATAGTATGGTATAATCTACCTCTGGGGCAAATTTGGTGCTTTTAGAAGAATCTGCACCAAAATATCCCTAACAGCCCCCACTAATACAAGTATAATTATACTTAATGAATGAAACGACTGGATAACCATATTCAGCTTTGCCAGCTAGCTAGGGACTACACTACAGGTCTTCCCGGCGCGGGTCCATGGGGGAGGGGGGGGGGGTGCGGGGCGAGAGGGTCTTGACCCCAAACCGCCAACACAAAAAAAGAAGAGAGAGAGGAGAGAGAGAGAGTCAAGAGAGAGAGAGAAGGTAAAGCGGAGAGTAAGGGAAAGGAAGAAGAGGAAGAAGAAAAGAAAGGGGAAAAGAAGGAGATCGGGGGCGAAAGGCCTTTGCCACCCCCTCCCCCCTCCCCTCAGCAAAAGAGAGAGAGAGAGAGAGAGAGAGAGAGAGAGAGAGAGAGAGAGAGAGAGAGAAAGAGAGAAAAAGAAGGAAGGAAAAATAAAGGAAAGGGAAAGAAGAGACAAAGGGAAAGGAAGAAGACAAGAAAAGGGGAAAGAAGGAGATCGGGGAGCCGCCGAAAGGGCTTTGCTTCCCAGGTTGTTGCCCCCCCCCCCCCCCCAAGCAAAAAGAAAGAGAGAAGGAAGAGAAGGAAAAGAAAAAGGGAAAAGAGGAGATAAAGGGAAAGAAAGAAAAGAAGGGGATATCAGTTGCAGTTTTCCCGCCAACAAGTTGGGGATCGGGGGGAGGGCAAATGGCCCTTGTCTCCCCCCCCCCCCCTTCTACAGCAAACTTAAAAGAGAGAGCAAGGAAGAGAAGGGAAAGGGAAAGAAAAGAAGGTACGGGAGATCAATTGTGATTTTTCCCATCACGCGGTGTGGATCGGGGGCGAAAGGCCTTCGCCTGCCCTCCCCTGGCAAAACAAAGAGAGAGAGAGAGAAGGAAGGAAAGAAGGGAAAGGGAGAAGAGAGAAGAGGAAAGGAAGAAGAAAAGAAAAGGGGAAAGAAGGAGATCGGGGGCGGAAGGGCCTTGCCGCCCATGCTGTTGCCTCACCCCCCCCCCCCCCGCAAAACAAGAGAGAAGGAAGGAAAGGGTAAGAAACAAAAGAAGAAAAGAAAAGAAGGGATATCATTATCAGTTGGGAAAGAGGAGAGCTAAATGGAACACAAAAGAGGAAGAAGAAAAGAAAAGGGTGAAAAGAAGCAAAGATCAGTTGCGATTAATCCACCAAATTCGTGTGGATCGGGGGGAGGGGGCGAAAGGCCCCTGCCTCCCTCAGCAAACTTAAATGTGTGAGAGAGAGAGAGAGAGAGAGAAGAGAAGAAGTAAGGGAAGGGAAGGGGGAAAAAAGAGGAAGAAGAAAGGTAGGGAGATCAGTTGCAATTTGTCCCGATTTTATACCCCTCCCCCCCCCCCCTTAGAGAGAGAGAGAAGGAAGGAAAAGAAGGGAAAGGAAATAAGAGAAAAAGAAGAAGGAAGAAAAAAGCAAAAGAAGGAGATTTGGGGCCGGAAGGGCCTTGCCGCCCATGCTGTTGTCCCCCCCCCCCCCCCCAAAAAGAGAGAAGGAAGGAAAGGGAAAGAAACAAAAGAGGAAAAGAAAAGAAGAATATCAGTTGCAATTTTTCTGCAAACAAGATGTGGATCGCGGAGAAAGGCCTTTGTCTCTGCCCCCTCCCCTCCCCGACCACCCCACCCCTCCCCGCCAAAAAAAAAGAGAGAAAGAAGGGAAAGGGAAAGAGGAGAGCTAAAATGAAACACAAAAGAGGAAGAAGAAAAGAAAAGGGTGAAAAGAAGCAGAGATCAGTTGCGATTAATCCCACCAAAATCGCGTGGATCGGGGGGAGGGGGCGAAGGGCCCCTGCCACCCTCAGCAAACTTAAATGAGAGAGAGAGAGAGAGAGAGAGAGAGAAGAGAGAGAGAGAGAGAGAGAGAGAGAAGTAAGGGAAGTGAAAGGGAAAGGGAGAAAAGGGACAGAAAACAAAGAGGAAGAAAAGAAAAGTAATTAGGGAAGATCAGTTGCGATTTTCATTGGTTCTTCTATCATCAATTTGCAATTATCATTGTACAAATGTATTTATATATTCATTTATTTATTCTTGTTTGATAACAAAATGAATATAAACTCATAAACTCATAACAGCAACAAAATTAAATGTAGAAGGAAACTATCTTGCTGGGAGCAAGAAGCGCAAAAATTATCATGCATTTGCATGTACATGTCAGTGTATCATTAATATAATTCATATTGTTTAATTACATCTTGTGAAATAGTATGCATTCAAGCTTTGGGGATTTTTTGTTGGTGTATTTGTTTGAAAGAAAGCGTTTGGAGCTTATAATGCACATGTTGCAATTTCAGGTGCAACTTAGTGTTCAAATATGGAACACGCACGGCCAGGCACTAGTGTAGGAAATCTTCAAATGTTAATCAGGTATATGACTAAATTACTTGTCTGTTGCCTTACGAAAAAGTTTATATTTAGTCAGGCCTGAATTGAGTCGCAAAACAATTATTATGTTAAAAGGAAAAAAACATATGTGATGACATTCGAAATTCCCCAATAACCAATACGATTGGAGAGCGAGTACTCGTTTTTGTTTTTCTTCAAAACTTACTCAACTATAAATAGCTGGCCCGGATACTTGAGCCTCTCACAAAACGCAAGTATAGGCCTGATGTGTCGTCAGTGGCGTCGCTAGTCCTTTTTCAGTGGGGGGGGGGGGGGGGATAGAGGTCAACGATTCCCGACAAAACAAGCCACCAATTAATTACCGACAAAATCAAATGTTCCAATATCTACAATTTAACCCTATAAACCCGGGGCCAAAGGCTAAATTGTTATGCGCAAATGGTCATTGTCGTCGACGACATCAATATACAAATTATTTCGTCAACTTAGTAAGCATCATGGCTATATATTTTAATGCAGGCGCGTAGCTAGGATCTTATTTCAGGGATGGGCGGTATTGAGCAAGCGAATCACTTAAAGAGTGCGCAAAGCGCTCCCTAGGTGGGGGAGGGGATGGGTGAAAGGCATCCCGCGCGAAGCGCAGTAGCTTAGACGTTCCATTAAATTATTATGAAAAGAAGACGATTTGTTGTACCGTTCTCGACTCTTAATCCTTGTCTGAATTCATTTTCCCCATCCCACACGAAGCGCGGAGGCTTAGACGTTTCATTAAATTATTATAGAAAGAAAACAATTTGTTGTATACCGTTCTCTACTCTTAAGCCTAATTGTCTGAATTCAGTTTCTCCCCCTCTCGTGCGAAGCCCGGGAGCTTCGACGTTTCATTAAATTATTAGAAAAAGAAGACGATTCATTGAACCGACTCTAAATCATTGTCTGAAGTTTCAAAAATGTTTCTTTGTCCGATAAAAAGTCACAGCTTTAAGGGGAACAAATTGCTGGCCGACCGACATAAAAAATACCACCGACTTCAACCCCACACCCCCCCCCCCTTTAGCGACGCCCCTGAATGTAGAGTGGCCTGAGCGGGTAGGCACAGGGCGTGGTTCTAAACTTACAGAGACACTTCGATGAAGACACCTTTATTTCATGATTGCGTGTGTTGAACTGCCATGGGCTTTACAACTTTAAACCTCCATGGTTTATTTTGCATATATAGGATTTACACAGGGCTCAAATTAATTTTTTGTCCACGGGGGCTCTTCCCCCCAAAAAAGAGCCCCCGTGAGCCTTCTCACGGGGGCTCTTTTAGTACTGACGGGGGCTCTTTTTTATACAAATATCCATTGAATTGGTACCTATGATACTCCTCATTATTTGCTATTTCATCATTATCATTTCAATCAGCATTTTCCCTCTTACAAATTTACAAGCTACATAGCTGTTACTGGCCTGTGTATATAATATATACGCATACAACACTGATCTTTATGATGTCTTTAACGTGACATATCTTCTTCTCCCCTTGCAAACGAGAAAGAAAACAAGGTCATTAAAAGGGATTAAGCGACGAATAATGATTGTGATTCAAATTGATGCGAATATTTGTTTGAATAAGCACTGCTATTCACCCGAATCTTCTTTGTAAAACAACTTTTACAAATCTCAGCCATGCTTACTGAGTTGAGACGTTCCATTCAATGTAAAATACTCATTAAAGAATACATTTCTCCTAATCTGAAAGTGATCTTACAACACAGTGGCAGATTTGCATGGCTGAGATTTGTAAAAGTCGTTTTTACAAACAAGATTCTGGTGAAAAGCATTGCTTATTCAAAAAAATCCTTGCATCAATTTGAATCACAATGATTATTTGTCGCATGATCCTTTTATTAAATAACCTGTTTTCTTTTTTTTTGTTTGCAGGGGGAGAAGAAGCTATGTCACGTTAAGAAATCATAAAGATCAGTTGTATTATGCGTATATACATTTATGATACCAGAACAAATGTTGATTATCAGAATGTCATTTTGGAATACCTCTATACAAATACCACATTGTCTTTAGCCCGTATCAGTATTAGTATCATCCAATATAAAGCTATTATTCTTTATTTAATTCAGTATAATGCTTTTCCTCAAAATAGTTTTGCTATTTCTTTGGGGTTGAGACGCTAAGAAATGGTTTCAAAATGTACATTACACGAACCCTGCACGAACCATTGCAAAATGATGGTGGCTGTCCCTCTCTCTCTCTTTATTTTAATCAAGGATTATCAACTACATATAAAGCAGCAACCAAAAACTTAGGGTTATCTGAGATAGGTGAAAGTAAGAGTTAAAAAAAAGTCATGCTAAAACGGCGCTTCACTCCCCCCCCCCCTGAAAAAAATAAAATAGATTAGTAGTCCTCCTCTCCAGCATCCCCCCGGTTTAATATCACATTTTCACTTGGCAGCCCAAGGGGCCGGGGGGGGGGGGGGTCACACGTTGCAGTCCACGTTCTCATCGTGCAGATCTAAAAGTCCCTAATATTGATTTACTGTTTGAGTTCATTATTTGCTGGTCATTTGAAATCACCCGATTTCAGCGGGTTAACGCTTTCACAACGAAAACTTCTCCATGACCATCTTTCTGCCCTTGCGCGATCGCCTCCAGCTCCAGCAGACATGGCGCGGCAGCGTGCACACGTACCGCTAAGAAGAAGTAGGCCTATAACCACTGCTGACGGCGGCACTGCACTGTGAGCTGAAACGGTAATAATAGGCCTATACTAATAAAGCGAGAAATCTTGCACGCTAATCTAAGTTCCATTCATTGGTTTAAGGTTTGAAAATTGAAACTCAATATTGTGTTAAAGTTATAACAGAAAAGATAATCTTTATTTTATAATTCCACGGGGGCGATTTTTAATTTTGCAATCGCCCCCGTGAGCAACCTGACGGGGGCGATTATGTAGCCCACGGGGGCGAATCGCCCACCGCCCCCGTGTATTTTGAGCGCTGGATTTACATGATCATTTATATAATAAAAGGAAATAATGAATATTCAAATATCATAGGTAGCAAATAAAGGATGACTAACAGAGGAATGAAAACAAACAGATAGGAGAGGATGATCAAGCATAATGATGTGCACCAATCTATACATGTGAATTACTAAGTAGCCTGTTCACACTACAGCTCTACAATAACAAAGCATTTGTAGCCTTACTTTTAAGCAGTTGAAGAAATTAATAAAAGTAGGCCTACTTGAAGAAATCGTTGAATTATAAGATATTCAGTTTATTTTTATTAAGTATGACAAAACACACATTTAACACCTTTGGAAAAAATAATACCCCAGGAACGTGAAAAACAAAACTTTTATTGTCACACATGCCTATAATCGGACATATTTAAAAACGGAAATGTGGCACTTTGTCTTTGTCTTTAATTTGCACCTGAAAATAAATTCTTTGTTCCTCGTCTATGTCATCGCGGCGAAAATTTCAGACTTTTCTTCTTTTCATGCAGCCTCAGACAAATGTGCCAAAGAAGTTCTGTCTTCTTGTATTCCTAAAAACAAAGTTTGGGCAATAGTTTTCAAGTTCAGTTTATCTTTACGAGATTTCGTGTAATATTAAGCTTTGGTTGAGATTTCTTTGGGTCATTGTACTTATCGGAGAAGTTTTGATCCGTTTCAAGACAGAGAATGTTCTCTCGCAAGTTGCCGTTGTAACCGGGATTGTAAGGTAAATGAGAAGAAGGATGTGCACCTCTGAGAATGATCTCTGATAGATTGGACTGTTGTTGAAAATCTCACAGATTGTTTTAATGTATATTTGATAGGTTTACTCTCATCGTCGCACACGTCTTGGAGGCTTGTTAGCTGCCGAGTTAATGCTACAAAGTCAATATCTCCGGCATACACTTCCCTCAACTCATCAGCACGAACAAAATATTGGGAGGGGGCTCATGATAACCGAGCCCGGCTGAAATATATATATATTTTTTTTTTTGGGGGGGTGGTTCAATGATATCCGGGCCTCTCAAAAATATTGGGGGGCTCCGTGATGTTATCCGAGCCCCCCACAAATATCGGGGGGCTCCGTGATTTTATCCGAGCCCCACCAAAAATACTTGAGGGGGGGGGGGCTTATGATATCTGAGCCCCACCAACATATGGGGGGGGGGCTCAATGATATCAGAGTCCCTCCAAAATATTTGGGGGTTTAAATGATATCCGAGATCTACCAAATATATTTTTGGGGTCAATGATAAGCGAGATCCGATGTCTGAGCCCCCCTCTCTCCTCCCTAAATAAATATTTATAAAATGTTTATATTTGAATGGTACGTCTGTAGATTATAGGTATACATGAGTTTCATGCCTAGAATATAATCATTGGGGAGGAGGGGGTTCATGATATCCGAGCCCCGCAATAAGTCTCGGGGGCGGCTCAATGATATCTGAGCCCCACCTAAAATATTGGGGGCTCAATGGTATCTTAGCCCCTAAGGACTCAATGATATCTAAGCCCCACCAAAAGATTGGGGGCTCAATTAATGATATCTATATGCCCCGCCAAAAATATTGGGGGGGGGGGCTCAATGATCTCTGAGCCCCCCCCCCCCAATATTTTTTTTCTGCGCCCCCCAATCCCCCTCCCCCCGATTCCTAAGCCTAATTACAGTTCAATGAAGTCTATTTTTTAAACTTAAAGGGATTGGGTAACTTTGTTTTAGGTTCTGAATCAAAAAATCCTGGAATGATAGTTAGGGCTAGTTCTGATCGAAAAACGACCCAAATATCGGAGTATGGCAAGCTGCCCCAGGGCCTTTTCCTATATACGGATCAGAGAAAAAATACTTTAAACATTTCGGGGGTTACTTTTTTGACTTTCGGGGGCTCTTTTTGGCATTTCGGGGGCTAATTCACCCCGAGCCCCCGTGTATTTTTCCTCCTGATACGGATAAGTGAGTGCCCTGATGGGTCTACTTCTAACTCGTGTTTTTAGCCCTTCTTTCTTCACTTTTTCCTTTCCTTTCTCTTTTCTTTCCTTTCATTTCTTATTTTTTCAAAGAGGGGGGGGGGGCGGGTCCATCGCCCCCCGTATATCCGCGCCTGAGTGACACCCACACAACTAACCTTATTTATTACCGAATAAAAAATGAAGAAAGAGCCCCTCGACACCATAGGTGTAAGTATTCAGCCAGTTCCTACCCCCCCCCCCCCCCCACCAATATAAACTTTAAAAGTGATTATTTTTTTCTAATTTGATACCAGTGATATACAGATGTTGCTGAATACTTTTTATGCGTTTGTTGGAGAATGACATATATCACAATTTACAGTCAGGCAAAAATGTGCTTATTTACTATTTAGAGGCCGACATGTCAGGTCCCGCGGAACGGCGGGCTTGGGGGGTTCAAGCCCCCCCCCCTCCCACCCCCACACTTTTGAAAAGTATATTAAAGAGAATTAAATAGAAAGAAATAGAAAAGAAAGTATGCTCATGTAACCGTAATTAAATGCCAATACCCCTGAGCTAATTCCGGAGGCTCTGCCCCCTGGACCCCATCTTGGGCCCTAAGGCTGGCCCCTGGATGCTAATCTGACCTTAATTGTAATGTCTAAAACCCCTGCGCTTCCGGGGCTCCGCCCCTTGGACCATCCGCCAATTAGTGACCTGCCAGTGTCATGAATATGGTATTAAAATATGCTCATCTGACCGTAAGTACGAAGCCACGTACAATCGATTACAACAGTAATTGTGGGGCCAATATCACGAGTATGCCTTCATAGAATAAATGTTTTAAAGAAAATATTCACTTCTACTTTCAAAAGGACTGGCCCATTTGCTTTAAAAAATTGTAAAGAGTTATTATTATGTAATTTCTAGAAAAAATGCCAACCACATGATTTACAATGAGTCTAAATACATTGATTTGCCAAATTTCTTCCTTTTTATCAAATATACACGTAAAGCAATGGGGGGACAGACTGCGCGGATAGCAATCCGCACGGATCGTCCCTCGGACGATCCGTGCGAGCAGAAAACCCGCATATTATGTCCGACGGACAAACGAAACTGGTAGGACAAACGGCGCGGTCACACCGGCCGGCGTATTTTTTATTTACACGCTAGCGAGGGGAATTTCTCGATTAATTCCAATGAAACCGCTTAAAATTCCAATTTACATCCAGGAGAAAGTTTGCTTAACTTTTTCTTGAAACACTTGAACGGTTATGGAAACTGTTTGTGTTTCTAATCTTCAAATATTAATATTATTCTGCATCAAATATAAAACATTGATTTCTACTGTGATATGTAAAGGCACGAACTTACGTTAATACATACACATATTTTTTTTGTAACCAAGAAGGTGCACCATGGTAATACATTTAACAAACACATCAACATGTTACCTAGACAACTCATCACCATAGCCATTGTAAAACCATATATTAATGATACATGTAAAATATAGATTGAAGCAATTCTCCTCGATTGGCTGTATCCTGAGTGTGATTTATATAATGGATTTTGAGTAACATTTGCATCTACCTGTAGTTGAAGAAAAGATACAGTGTATAACATCAATTAAGTTGGAGTTCAATTAGAAGGAAGTAACGAGGAATATTGAAGCAAGGGAGACTGGGAGATGAGGAAAGCAGGAAGTTAGAAATTGAGAGATTACTCGCGTGATAGCCTTGCATTAATGAATCCTTTATATAATGTTGTCTTGAGAGAAAGTAGACGATTTTTTTTTTAAATTGGAGATTAGTGCAAGTATTAGATATATTGGAAATAGAATTAATGAGAAAGTTATTTTTTATCGAGATCAATACATGGGGGGGGGGGCACCATCAAAATAGGGCACTTTCTGGAATATAAGGTGCACCTACAAAGGGAAACATCAAAATGTAAATCTACCATATTAAGACATTGATAGACGTACGCGTAACGCATGTCACACACAGAAAAATGAGAAGAAAAGAAAGAATAATTTTTTTAAAAAGAAGATAGAGGAAAAGGAGAGAGACAGAGAGAGGGAGAGAAAGAAAGAAAGAAAGAAAAAAGGAAGAACATGAAACTTAACTTTACACTTAGGCCTACATATTATTACATTTCCGACTGAGTTGGCTCGACATGTGCTTAAGTAGTCTGCGGACGAAAGTACAACAATACGAAAACAGAAGTTATATGAAATTGTCTTTAAGAGAGAAAGAGAGGTTAAATTCTAAAATGAAATGAAAGGGGTTATGTGACTTTCAAGGAGGAAATTACAATTTCTATCGCTCATGACGACTATTTGGAATTTCCTAATTTTTTTTAAAGTTCAAGAACTTCCTGGGGCTCCGCCCCATGCAAGACTCTCGGCAACAGCAAATTATTTACACAATTTCTTGCTGTCTGCTGCCTCGAGATCACTGGAGCGAAGAAAGGTAACATATAGCAAGAATCCCTATTCAGTGAAGGATTTATCCCTTTTATTATTAAAGACTCCCGACAAAGGCTCTCCCCCTGCAAAATTGGAGAGAGTTTTATGTAGTTTAAGCTTCTAACAACCACGCCCGTGGACCTTTTATTAGTTACACAAAGGTAAAAGTGTATAGCAAGAATCCCTATTTAGTGAAGGATTCATCCTTTTTATGCAGATGCTTCTTCTACCATTCTTGACCAGAAGTGCGTTTCAAACTCAATGATATGGGCATCATCCCATTGAATGTTGTGTCCAGTGTTACGGGTTTGTTTTGCTACTAATTGCTGCCTAATCTGAGGGCTCTGTTGTGCTCTTTAAAAAGATGACACATCTGCCGCCGAGCAGGCTACTTTTGGGTAATGTGACCATAGCATAAGAGAGGAAGAGAGGTTATTTCTAAAATGAAATGAAAGGCTATTTGACTCTCAATAAAAACTCTAATCCATCCCTTGAAATTTAAATTGCACTGCCCCCATTCAGTGTGCCATTTTCAAAGAGCACAAAAAGGCTTCAGATTGAAGATTCCATCTCATAAAATCGTCTATAAGAGAGAAAGAGAGTTTATTTCGAGAGAAAAAATGAAATGAAAGGGCTATTTGACAAGAGCCCTTTCATTTCATTTTAGAAATAACCTCTCTTCCTCTCTTATGCTATGGTCACATTACCCAAAAGTAGCCTGCTCGGCGGCCGAGCGGCGAGTTTTTAACCAATTCTGCCCGGCGGCTGCCCGGCCACCGAGTGGCGACCGGCCAGTCACCGCTCGTTGTTAGGGCATCGCTCGGTCGCCGCTGAAGTTTTAGCGCGGAGTTAAAATTTGGGCGGCGCCTGCCCACTTTTCACCCGCCGCCCAAAATACGCTCGGTGCCTGGGCGGTCGCCGCCCGGGCACCGAACTAATCGCTGGGCGATGCCTAATTCCAGCAGCGACCGAGCAGGCTACTGATCGGTCGGTCGCTGCTCTAATTTGTGACCATAGCTTTATAGACAATTTTCTCTCTTGAAAGTCAATAACCCTTTCATTTCATTTTAGAAATAACCTCTTTTTTCTCCTAAAGACAATTTCTCTCTTGAAAAGGCTCTGCCATGTTGTATGGATCCATTAGAAAGCAAAATAAGCCCACTCAATAATTGATATAAATTATATTAAAACGTCATAGCCAGGGCTCAAATTAATTTTTTGTCCACGGGGGCTCTTCCCCCCCCCCCAAAAAGAGCCCCCGTGAGCCTTCTCACGGGGGCTCTTTTAGTACTGACGGGGGCTCTTTTTTATACAAATATCCATTGAATTGGTACCTATGATACTCCTCAATTATTTGCTATTTCATCATTATCATTCCAATCAGCATTTTCCCTCTTACAAATTTACAAGCTACATAGCTGTTACTGGCCTGTGTATATAATATATACGCATACAACACTGATCTTTATGATGTCTTTAACGTGACATATCTTCTTCTCCCCTTGCAAACGAGAAAGAAAACAAGGTCATTAAAGGGATTAAGCGACAAATAATGATTGTGATTCAAATTGATGCGAATATTTGTTTGAATAAGCACTGCTATTCACCCGAATCTTCTTTGTAAAAACAACTTTTACAAATCTCAGTCATGCTTACTGAGTTGAGACGTTCCATTCAATGTAAAATACTCATTAAAGAATACACTTCTCCTAATCTGAAAGTGATCTTACAACACAGTGGCAGATTTGCATGGCTGAGATTTGTAAAAGTCGTTTTTACAAAGAAGATTCTGGTGAAAAGCATTGCTTATTCAAAAAAAATCCTTGCATCAATTTGAATCACAATGATTATTTGTCGCATGATCCTTTTATTAAATAACCTTGTTTTCTTTTTTGTTTGCAGGGGGAAAAGAAGCTATGTCACGTTAAGAAATCATAAAGATCAGTTGTATTATGCGTATATACATTATGATACCAGAACAAATGTTGATTATCAGAATGTCATTTTGGAATACCTCTAAACAAATACCACATTGTCTTTAGCCCGTATCAGTATTAGTATCATGCAATATAAAGCTATTATTCTTTATTTAATTCAGTATAATGCTTTTCCTCAAAAATAGTTTTGCCATTTTGTTAGGGTTGAGACGCTAAGAAATGGTTTCAAATGTACATTACACGAACCCTGAACCATTGCAAAATGATGGTGGTTCTCTCTCTCTCTCTTTACTTTAATCATGCATTATCAACTACATATAAAGCAGCAACCAAAAACTTAGGGTTATCTGAGATAGGTGAAAGTAAGAGTTAAAAAGAAAGTCATGCTAAAACGGCGCTTCACCCCCCCCCCCCCCCCCATGAAACAAATAAAATAGATTAGTAGTCCTCCTCTCCAGCACCCCCCCCCCCCCCCCGCTTTAATATCACATTTTCACTTGGCAGCCCAAGGGGGCCGGGGGTGGGAGGAGGGGTTAAACCCCTAACCCCCCCCCCCCCGTAGATCTGCCCATGTTACCATATCATTCCACGACATCTTGGTCTTCCTCTTCTTCTCAATAGGGACTTTTAGATTTGCGTGGACGTGGACGTGTTACGTCCTTTTAAGGCACTGGCAGTCACATGTCACGTCCTTTTAAGCACTGGCACTGCCTTAAAAGGAGGTCACACGTTTCAGTCCACGTTCCCATCGTGCAAATCTAAAGGTCCCTAATATTGATTTACTGGTCGAGGTTCATTATTTGCTAGTCATTTGAAATCACCAGATTTCAGCGGGTTAACGCTTTCACAACGAAAAACTTCTCCATGACCATGTTTCTGCCCTTGCGCGATCGCCTCCAGCTCCAGCAGACATAGCGCGGCAGCGTGCACACGTACCGCTACTAAGGGCGCAGTAGGCCTATAACCACTGCTGACGGCGGCACTGCACTGTGAGCTGAATCGGTAATAATAGGCCTACTCATAAAACAAGAAATCTTGCACGCTAATCTAAGTTCCATTTCATTTGAAAATTGAAACTCAATATCGTGTTAAAGTTATACCAGAAAAGAAAATCTTTATATTATAATTCCACGGGGGCGATTTTTAATTTTGCAATCGCCCCCGTGAGCAACCTGACGGGGGCGATTATGTAGCTCACGGGGGCGAATCGCCCACCGCCCCCGTGTATTTTGAGCGCTGGTCATAGCGATTCATCCAAATAAGAAATCCAAGTAAGAGGCATTTTGAAAGTTTTAAGAAAATTCTTTCAAATTCCAGGATATTGGGTGTTCTTTTTCAGGAAACTCTATTTAAACGAGTGGAAGCACTGGCGGTTCTGTTTTTTTAAACTGTAGCAATTCTCCTTGGATCAGATATAGACCAAAAACAAGCCTCATTATCTTCAGTATACAAGTGTCATTTCGGACCTTACAGCTTTCATAGAAATCGCTTCTGGACCGTCAAAGAAAAAGTTTGAGAACCCCTAGTCTACCCATTATACACATCAGGACCAACTTGACAAAAATTTGAGGGGGGTTCGACCCCCCTCCCCCCTCCCCCCTCCACCCCTGCGTATACGCGCCTGCATGTGCATCCCTTCCTCCTTATTCCCTTATCCATCGTTACAGTCACTACCATTTGAGTAGGGCCGGCCCCCTCCTTAATAACGACTCCAAAGCCATCAAGAATGACCCCATAATTTATAGATTACCATTCTGCCGTTCTTTGGAGGGGCCGGGCGCGGCCTTTTCAGAAGTGTTTCTACACTAACCTTTTCATGCACTCCGGCTTAACATAAACAAGCATGCTAAGATTGTTTTGAAAAGAAGCATAATTTCGACTCAGTTTCGCATAACCTAAAAATAAGAATACGGCCAGTCACCCCTTCCCCCCCCCCCTCTCCTCAATGCATCCGCCTTCACGCACCCCCTTCCCTTTGTCTTTCCCTTATTCGTCGTTACTGCCATTGTCACTAATTTTTAGTGCCATTTCGTTGTCTTTCTTTCTCCCCGGCTCCTCTCTTCTTTTTCTTTCCTCTTTTTTGAACTCTCTCTTTCTTTTCTTTACTTTTTTGTTCTCTTTTCTTTTATCTTCTCCTTTTCCCCCCTTTTTTTCCTTCTTTTTTTCTTTCTCTTTTTTCCTTCTCAATTTTTTTTGCTTCGCCAATAGGGGGGCCGCGGCCGTTTCGGCCACCCCTGGATCCGCCACTGAAAAGCCTAAGTTTCCGTGCTCCGCGCGGGAAGGGGGGGGGGGGGGCTGAATTCAGTCAAGTAATAAGAGTCGAGAATGGTACAACAAGTCTTCTTCTTTCTCTAATAATTAATGAAAGGCCAAAGCTTTGAAAAGCCAAAGCTTCCGCGCTTCGCGCGGGCGGGAGGAAACTGAATTCAGACAAGGATTAAGAGTCGAGAATGGTACAACAAATCGTCTTCCTTCTCTAGTAACAATTAATGAAGGGTCAAAGCTTCCGCGCTTCACGCGTAATGGGGGGGGGGGGACAGCGAGCTGCCCGAATATGAGTTTTTGATATCTTTTCTCGTTTATTTTGGTGATAAATAACACTTTCACAAATTATTGTTGCTCGCTCGTTTCGCTCACTATTTCGAATTGTGAAACCAGAAAATTACTTTCCGGGCAAGAGGCTATAGCCCCCCCCCCCCCCCCCGACGAAAATGTCAAAAATTCTACCGGTATCGTGCTTCTAATATGACCTTGTCAGTATTGGTATGTTGAGTTGAAAAAATGGTCTGCGCAATTTTCAAATTTCCGGCCCCCCCTATTTGAAAATCCTGGATCCGCGCCTGCTTTAGGGCTATAGTCTAGAGCCCAAAAGTAATATTCTTGATTTTCAGACAATTGTACCGAATGGTCATACGTTTTATGCTGCCTAAAGATTCAATCAGTTTAATCTTGGCCATCACAAGAAGTGGGTTATTGATGTAGACAAATGCTCATGTACCCTTTACAACTATTTTCATCTATGTTATTACCAAAGAAGAAAAAAAGCCAGTCAGTCACTCAATAGTGTCTGACAGTGAAGTCTAGCAAGTAAATGGGTTTCCTTGCATAATTTGATTTTGAGGACACTGCTAACGTTTAAATTTCACAGATAGGACATACATGACATATTCATAATTCCTGCAAAGTTCTACAGAATTTGAGGTTGGTCGCAAAAGGGACATAGTACCTTTCTCATGATCTTGATTTGGACATTTAATGAATATTTACTTCATTTTGGGTATGTTTTAGTAGGGTATCTCCATGCCAGATTTACGGGTCAAATTTTGGATAGGCTTCTGAACAAGCGCCTTTACTTTCAGGTTTTACATTCAATTTTCCAATTCATTAACACCAGCTCCTAGGCCTAGGGGCTGGTGTTGGTGAATGGGAAAATTGGAAAATTCGTGATTTCAAGTTAGGTGTTGGACTGTTTGTGTTGGTGTTGCAGCTTACCACAGCTAACTTTGCAGGCATCTGTCACATCTGTTTTTATTTTAGTGAACTAAGCTATGGTGGCGCTATGGTGAGTTTGTACAGTGCCACGCCAGTACTGTAGTGTACACAATATTGAAAATCGATACAATACTAGAGGGTTACTTGATTTTTTTTTTCCTAAACACAAAATATACTAATTCTGCTCAATTCTATATATGAGCGTTATTTTATTTGTTTTGCGTTACCACATGCACATTGTTTTTGATGCTTGAAAACCTACTTTTTTTTTTTAAATTAAGGTTAAAAATCCCTAAATTGACAACATGTTAGCTGGGTTAATCAGATTTCTTCAAAATTTTCCTGACCATTGTTATTGGTTATTTTAGAATTTGTTTACATCTGTATCTTTAGTTGGTTTCCAAAAGCATTTTTTTTCCCATCACAAGTTTTATTAGTTTCCTTGGTCCGAAATCTGTCAGGAAGGGCAAATTGTGAGAAGAAGACACCTGTGTTTTCCGTAAAGTCAATTTGATGTTTCAAATGCCACTTTTCCTAAATTCATGGACTAGCTGGGCACAAGAGGGGGACTTTGCCGCCTTTCAATATGCTAAGTTGATAAAGGATGTTCACATTTTCAGCATCAAAACCATTTCTATAACCCCTATTGCTACAGACTTGTGACTGGAAGACAATTGAAAGCCAACAAAGATTGTTTAATCCAGGTATATATTTCACACATGTACCTTATACAGTAACAGACTTTTCCCACCCCTGTGATCTCTCTCCCTCAGCACAATCAACATCAGTGCACCCTAACCTGTCTATTTGACCCATTTCAAGGGTGTTGGACAGTAATCAGGATTGTGGAATGATCTGAAATTTTAAAAATGGCATGATTGTTCATATAGTCCCAACTATTCCCCACTTGTTTATGCTGTTTACCATCCAAGGTAAATGTTTTGATTTCGAGTTTAAATAGAAGCTTCCTGTTTTTTTAATAAATAACTTGTCTTTGTACACGTATGCAACTGTGTTCTGTTTCACCTTGTCTAATTTGTGAGAGGTTAGTGTAGGTGCACTTTTAGATTACCATCATTTACACTTGTATCAAAATAAATTTGTAGTTTAATGCTACCATCCATCTCTATTTGAGTTCTTTCAGCCAGTGTGACCGTAGCTAGGGAGTCCGGGATTCAAGGAACAAAAACAAAAGTGTTAACTCTAATGGTAGGCCTATGTATAATTTTAGAGTGTATTTTGTAATTAATTTTGTAATATTTAAATCATTATCTTTCCTTCTATCTTTTTGTTTTCCTTCTGTATAAGGAATTTGAAGCAATAATGGGTCACAAAGGAAAGCGGTATTCCTCATCCTCTTCTGAGATGACTAGTAGTGACTCTTCCAGAGAAAACTCACTTTCCAGAGATCATGGAAGAAACAGGCAAGCAGAGAAAAGGAAAGCAAGTCACTCAAGAGAAAGAAGTAAACTCAAGGAAAAGAAAAGAAAGAGACACAGATCAAGCAGTTCTAGTAGGTCTTCATCTTCGTCGTCTTCTTCTTCTTCATTGCGTCAAAGAGATAATGGAGCTAAAAAGAGCCTGATGAAGAAGATCAAGAAAAAGAAGTACTCATCATCAGAGAGCAGCAGTAGCAGTAGCTCTTCAGATTCAGGGAGCAGTGACTCTGATAGTTCATCAAGTGATTCAAGTCTTGGTAAATATTTAAGGATTTTTTTTTCTTTTTTCTGTGCTGGTGAATATTTCATCTAATAGTTTTCTGAGATTATGCAGTTGATTTTTTTCTAGGATGTTTCCATACAAAAGAAGCATTATATATGTGGAGATGGAGTGTGCTCTTGATGTACATACTAATTCAGATCCTTGAAGTTCATGAATAATTGAGTTTCATCGATACTTAAATTGTTGCATTTCCTTCAGTAATCTTGTACGAGGCTGTTACATGCAATATGTACAGTAAAATACACATGATTGTATTAAAAAAAACTCCTATCAAATGATGGCTGTCATCATTTGATCCCTTTTTTTCCAGAACGACAGAAGAAGAGAAAGAAGCAGAAAGAGAACAAAAAAGGAAAGGTTAGTGTTCAAGTAGATGTTGTTGATAGTACTTAAGAGAAGCTACATTTTAAAAAATGGTACACTTTGCAGATTGTATCAAATCAATCCTTTAATATAAAGCCTCATATGCCATGCTTCAAAGATTGTACTTCAAATGATCACAAAAAGAATAACCAAGAAAACAGAAACTTTCTTGGGCTATGATCAGTGTGGGTTTCTGGCTGGACTAGTCACTCAGGAGGCTATTGCTGTTATGAGAACCCTTTGGGAACAAAGTCTAGAAGTAGAGAAAGAAGTAAATGTATGCTCTGTGGCCTGTGAGAAAGCTTTTGACAGTGTGAACTAGGTTTAAGCTACTGGATGTGTTGAGATCTTGACTGGAAGGAAAGAAGCCTCAGTTTCAGTTTCAGTTTCAGTTTCATTTATTTCTCAAGAGATCAACAGATAAAAATACATATATAAACAGATAAATGCAAGACAATACATACGATAAATTATAAAAAGTGAGGAAGGCAGTGGCCAAAAAGGAAACAAACCTTGTAAGAGGCCAACCCTTTAAGAAGACAAGATGTACAATACTGTACGTAACATTAAAAAGACATCAAAAAGGAATACAAGATAAGATAAGAAATAAATTACCTAACCTAATAAACAACTAAAGGCCCTTTTACACTTTCACGGATCACATCACGGATCATCCCGGATCGTCGCTCCGGGATCATCCATGTTATCTCCGGCATTACCGTGTATACACCGGGAAGGCATCCGGCGTGATACTTGGCGTACCGGCATAACCGGGGAAAAAATTAAGCTTGCTTAATTTTTCATCCCGGAGTTCACGGATGAAAAACAATCCGTCCTCTTCCCTGTAGGCACCGTGTACCTCCGTGTAGCCGCCGAATACATCCGGGACAGTCTGTGTAGACACCAGGAGGTCCTTATTAACACCGGTTTTATCCGGGTTTGAAATTCCGTATATTTTGCCTAAATACAGTATACGAATGAATAGCCCGTGTGCATATTGCCATGTGACGAATACAGATGTACGTATCATTTTGAAGACAACATACGTGCCAAGATGCCTTCGACAAGAAGCGGAAAAAGTCGAAGGGCACTAGCCAAAAAGGATCCACCTCCGAACCCATCTCCACCTGCAAGTGAATCCGATGAAGGCAACGAGTCAACCAGGGTAACAACGCCTCAACCATCGGAGCCCACACTCGAAAAAGCAATCAAAAGGCAGCCTTCAAATCAGCCATGTCCGAAGCGTAAGAAGACACCAGCCCTACACCTTTCTGAGGAGCAGGAACAAGATGTTGCGGACTGGTATAGGTCCCATGAGCTGCTGTACAATAGAAGGATGAAGGAATATAAGCAGGCTAACATGAAGACGAGGCTGTATGAGGAGAAGGCTGCTAGTCTGGATCCCCCGTGTACAGCAAAGCAGCTGAAAGTATGGATTGATTCGATGCGCACAAGCGTTGGCAAGCTGACCAAAAAGAAGTCAGGACAAGAAGCCAAAGAATACACCGACAGAGAGAGATGGATTCTTGAGAATTTCGGATACCTCACGGATCACATCAAACGTGTTGGCTCTGAAAAAAGGAAGCAAGGAGGCCAGGTATGTTTAGGCATACGACATCTAAATCTTCTAATTACTGCAATTGTTTAATGCATTACAAAGAAGACAAGAAACAAGTCAAAAAAAAATTCTAGTATTAATATTTATTTTCAAAACGTTTCCTTCCGTTGTTACCAAACTCATTAATTTGTTAGAATCTGCCTTGAAAATAATTCATAAATTATCTTTTCTATTTATTTCTTTTTCACATTTGACGAAGTTGAAATGATTTACAGCCTGGTCAATTTAGTTTCCGTCACTTCTTTTGGTGAGGTCAATTTGCTGAAACAGAACACACCTTGTTGAAAGGCCAAACCGGAGATCATTCCCAAAAGGGATTTTTTCATACTTGAATAACAAAATGTATTCAACGTAGACTAACAACTTTGATGAATGCATTCTGCAAATAAAGAATGCATTTTAAACATTGTTTTTACATAATGTATTGTTTAATTTTCCATACAAATATGGACATAATGATCTTTGTTATTCTAATTGTAACGTTGCCTTTGATTTGTTAATATTATTTCTGGGTTGTCCTGATCCACAAGATTGCCTTCAATGGTGGGGTTCTTGATCCGTAGGAAGTTTTGCAACACACAACAGGCCAGTGTGATTGGTGCTGACTCTCTCTGGGCTTTGAGGCATTGTGATGAGAAGGCACCTGAACCTTGACGCTAGTAGTCCAAAGGTATTCTCGACAACCCTTCGGGCGCGCGAAAGTCTGTAATTGAACACTCTGTCTCCAACTGACATGTTTCTCTACGGCAGAGGTTTCATCATCCATGTCTTTAAGGCAAAGGCGTCATCGCCAACGATGAAATACGGCATGGGTCGGTCATCGTGCGGCAGAGGATCAGGATCTGGGAGTCCAATCATTCCAGCTTCGAGAGCTTCCTTCAAAATAGTCTCACTAAAAACTCCTGCATCTGAGCCTGCGCCGCTGACACCGATGTCAACGTAGAGAAACTTGTACTCTGCATCCACTAATGCCAGCAGAACGATCGAGTGAAATCCTTTATAAATAAAGTACACTGATCCTGCATTCCTGGGACATCTGATCGCCACATGTTTATCGTCAATTGCCCCAACGCAATGAGGGAAGTTCCATTTTGTTTTGAATCCTTCAGACACTCTTTTCCTGGCTTCCGCAGTGACGGGGCAGACCATTACTTCTGCTGAAAATTCATCTATGATAGCTTGACAAACTTCAGTGATAAAAATTGAGATGGTACTGTGAGATACCCTGAAGCCAAACTATAGAGACTTGTAGCTACTGCCTGTTGCCAAGTAACGCAGGGTTATAGCTAGTTTTAACCCTGGCTCAAGGGCCTTCCTGAAAAATGTATCCGTCTTCTCAATCTTTGGGCCAACTCTAGTAAGGATTTCATGGAATGTGTCAGGGTTCATCCTCATAAAGTTCTTGAAATTACCCACATCTTCTCCCATCAGTTCAGCCATCAACTTCTCATACTGTCCGTAAAGTGGTCGTCTGAGAAGCCACGGTTTCACACACTCACTCCGTTTCCTTGCAGTTTTCTGTTTTTTGTTTATGCCATGCTGTTGCTGCAAAACAAGAGCTTCTGCTACAAGGAGTTTTACCTTTATGGTGTCCACAAACAGGAGCATATGCTGTAGATTTTCAGGCGTGCTTGCCATACTTGACTCTGAAGACAGTCATGTTGTTGCCCGAGAAGGGAAATGATCAAATGAGCGCCTACAAGCTCAAGTCACCCATCAACATTCCGGAGATATCCCAATAGACAACGTACACCTCCGTGTAAGGACCGTAAAAGTACCCAGTAGCCTCCGTGCTCTTCCTTGAAATCCGTGTTGGCTCCGTATGCGTTTCCGGCGTGGTCCGCGTTGCTACCTTGTCTGTCCGTGGAGACATCGTACTTGCCCGTGTATACACCCAGTTCGGAACGTATCCACACCGGCATCGAGAAGAAATTGTGGTGTCGCACGCCGGAACACCCCGGATTAAGATCCGGGATGATCCGTGATGCGATCCGTGAAAGTGTAAAAGGGCCTTAACCAAAGAGCTTAATATTAAATCTAATATTTAGATAATAATTAAAGATATAAGATGTCTGAGAGAGAGAATTTTGTACTAGACTGCTTCAGTCATTCAAAAACTAATTATCTGCATTCAAAATTATGAGTCATTTTATGAATGCCAGGCATCCAAAGTCAATGCATCATGAATGCAGACAATCAAGAGCTCACTGGCAGTGCTTTTGTAGATAGAAGAGTTTGTAAAGTAAGTTGTCATAGATCATTCTTGTTACATGTTTATCTCATTTGTATACTTTTCAAATTGATATGATATAATTGCAATAATTATAATATCATCTGTTCAGAGCCAGAAGTGTGTTAACTCTGTGTCAAAGTATATGAGTTAAAAAGCCCCTTTCCCTCCAAATAGATGGTATGCACTTCGTTCTTGAAAATTTGTTTGTGCAAAGAATTACCAGGTAACTTCCATGTGGTTGCCCTTGTTTGTAGACTCTGTAACTTTTCTTTCACAGAAACATAAACAAATGAAGAAGAATAAGAAAAAGGAATCGTCCAAGAAGAGCAGAAGCCCTGTCAGGTTATCCACTGTGAGTATGTTATTATATTCAATATTTGAAGGTTGCCTGTGCATGAATGTGCCCCTCCTCTGTTCCATAGACGGAGGCTAAGTTACAGTGGAAACACTCCACCCCCTGAATTGAATGTTAAATGGAGGTTCCATGTGTAGGAAAGTCACCAAGTATGCATGTTAAGAAACCACTGTTCTATTTGAATGAGAGTAGGGGGAACTGCAGCGTAGTACTTTAGTGCACCTGCACATTCCAATCACCATCGGGAGGCGAGACCTGAAAGTTACAGCAATTCAGTTCATTTTCCCCTCCCAGGCATATATGATGCCAAATACTTGATAATAGAAGTGATAGTCATATCTGTCAGTACTATGTACCTGTTAGATATGATTTGAATCTGGTAAATTGCACATTTCTTTAAAGTTCATGCATAAAAACAAATAAGAACCCATGCCTGAGGTTGTTATTTAAAAAAAACATACATTTCTTGAGTAATATTCTCTTTGAATGAACTCTTCAATCACATAACAGAATTCCACAGATAATATTATTTGTAGAATACTTAACGAGATTTATAGAGTAATCAGCAATGCAATAATAAACATACTGTATATTATTTAAATATTTATTCATTGAAAGGATCTAACAATATTTTTTCTTTTGCACTTTCTTTTTGTTGGTACTCCCCTCCCATTCTTTGCATTTCAATCTGTTTTCCTTCACTCTCTTCACTATCTTTCCTATTACTATCTCACACTACGCTTTATAGCTTTCTTTTCTTTTGTACCCTCTTTCATTCTGTCGCTCCCTTTCTCTTTCTCTTTTTTGGAGTCGTATTTGTCACTCTGCTCATGTTTGGTCTGCCTACGTGTGATGACGGTGATGACTGCAGTACTTGAACGATGAAAAAGACGTAGGTAGGAGCGTGGTGTCTGGTCAGAAGATTAAAATGAAAGTCAGAAAGACTAGCCAGGATAAAGCGGTAAGTAAAAGGGTGCCCTAGCCTCTAGCTTTCAACATGGATCATTTTGTTTGCTATAGGGCAAGACTCATCTGATGAAAATACATGTTGTGAGATATCACAGCATGAGCTTTTCTCACATAAGTTATTATGCTGCCCAGAACCATTTGAATTAGTTTTGTCTCATTTAAAATTTACCCTTAACCCTATCAACCTGGGCTATTTTTAAGCTGCATAGCCTGGAAGGCCCCTCCCCCCCCCCCCCCCCCCTCCCCTATGATCTCGGCCATGAAACGGCCGAATGCCGCGAAAAAATGTGCATGAATGTCAAGTGAAGTGTCTAGAATACTATGGCGATTTCAATTTTATGGGAAAAAAATCACTCATTTGCATATTTATGGTAATTTATGCAATTAAGGTCATACAATTTGCATTTTTAACCCATAAATCATATATTCTTCATATTAAAACATTAGTTTTCATTACATACCGTATATATTCTGTAGACCATTTGGAATAATAATACAACAAAAAAATTGGGAAGAGCCAGGTGATTCCTTATCTATTGTTTTGATAATTTCTTATGTATTTCTTTGTTTTTTAACTTATGTATGTATGTATCTTATTGTTTATGTTGGTTTATTTCATTTCTAACTATAAGTCAACTATTTTGACCCCCAAAATAAATACCTAAACTATAAACAGGGGGCTTCTAAAGCCCCCCTCCCAGGCTAGAAAGGGTTAAGATCAAATTTAATTGGTACACATAGTAAATCTAAGGACTTTCAATATTCTTTTGCAACCAAATTATTTGTATGGAAAATACTTTCTCGTCCCTAATAATGCATTTTATGCAATGTTTAACTTCACAGCGTGAAAAGAACAGGGAACAATTGCTCCAGTTTCTGAATTCAACCAGGAATTGAGAGGAGATTGAAGCCTGCAAAGATAATTGATCTTCAAAATCTTGTGATTGAGGAGAAAAAATATGCATTACCGGCTGTCATCATGGTGATTGAAAGAGTGAATGAACAGAGGAACTTGAGAAAAACAATCTTGAGAGGGAAGAAAAACTTGATAGGACACATCTTACGGGGGATAACATGCTGAGTGACATCTTAGAAGGGAACATGGATGGTAAACAGGGAAAAGGAAGACCATGAATTGGGGTGGTGTCAGACTTGATAAGTAATAGAACATATGACACAATGAAGAAGGCGGCTAAAGATATAGAAGAACGGTGAGGGAACTAAAGAGGGCTCTGGTGTGTGGAAAACACCTGTGAGGATCAGCTGTCGTAATTGCTTTCAACTGAGACTTTTTGTCAAATTAGATTTGATTTAGAGGTGGAATGTATGCGAAATCAATCAATCATTCTTAGTGTAATAATGCATTTTAAGTGTACCAGTATACTTGACTTTGACGCTGTTGTCTTTCAGAATCCGAAGTCCATTATTTACAAACTGCATTGAAGTTTAAATGAATATTTGGTCTGTTTGGAGCCAGAAGGGCGTTAACTTATATAATCTAACACAACATTCTGGCTCTGAACATACGATTTGATTGTTATTTTTCACCGGAAATAAACCCGTGGAATGGAATGGTGCTCAGTGGCCATGTTTTCTCTTCCCATTTAAATTCTATGTACTAGCTTGTACTAGGGATTGTAGAGAGTGTAGCATTGTGTAGAAATAAGAGACTATTGTTTAATGTTAGCCCAACATATTTAGGGGAACATAAAAACTGACTAATTATGTGCCTCATAGCTAGTGTACAAGTCTGCAATGTCCTGAATGGTTTCACGCTTTAAGCTCCCTAGTCAAAAAATAATAGTCTGAAGCTAGCAGAAAAACAGTTAGAAAAGTATATTTTCTTTTAAAAATGCACAGAATTTTTGTTTTTTGACTATTTTCAACTCTGAATATATTTTTCATGTATGTTTTTGTTCCAAATCCTTAGCCTTAACAATTTTTTGTCCATTTTTCTATTTAAAAAAAGAAGAAATTACATGTAGTCTAGTTTGTAAGAAATATCATGAAAATATTTTTTTAAAGCCAAGAAATATATATCTCGCATGTGAAAATGACCATGGTTAATCTGTCAAATATGACGAGTCTGACATTCTTTGTGATCTGCCTGCCAAATTGCAAAGACTAAGTTCTAAGGTCTAATGTGTGTTCTTTAAGTCGCCTTAGACTGTTTAGTAGAATATGAGCCAGAGGTATTTCCTTAACTTTTCATCATCAACTTCAGGTGGCGCTGTAAAGCGCTGCTGTGGCCTTCACAAGAGCACGCCATGCAACTCTTTCACCTGCCATTTGTGTTGCACCTTTCATTCCTTGTCCAGACACTTTCTTAATATCACCAGTCCAAGATATTGGTAGACGACCTCTATCACATATGCTTCCAATATGTTCATTTGAACCAAATTCATGACCCCATACCAAAACTTTGTATTACCCTTAATATTGGTAATGAGCAGCCTGTGTTTATCCATTTCTCTATTAAACCAATTTCGAATATAGATTGTAAGCATTATAGATGATTGAGTACTGAATTTTTCAAATGCAAATCCTGACCTGCATTTCTTGACTACATATTTTTTGTGATACTTCCATTACAGGGTGTATTTGTGAGCAAGTGACTTGTTTCATACCTTGCATGTTAGTTTGAATAATGTGAGAATAATTTTGCTCTTTTATTATATCTGCATTATTGCTGAAAAATGGGTACAACTTCAAACAATTTTACATTAAGTAGCAAGTTGCATGTAAATTTTCCAATAATAAATGGCTAATTTGGCCTTTCTTTTGATTATAGATTTGGTTCCCTCTTCTCATGGTAGAAATGTTTCAAGTTTGGTTATTATATTTCTCTCTTCTTTATTGCTTATTCCGTACCCTGATAATGTAACTTGTGGATCTGTCTGTTTAAACAAATCTAGCAAGAACAGGTATTACTACTTACATGTAGTCCCAGGAAGTGAGATAGGAAATTTACAGTTTAATGGAAGATAAAATGTAACTTATTGCAACAAACATTTTGAATGTGTTTATGAACCTCACAGATGTTCTAGACTGAAGAATGATCTAAAAGTTTTCTTAACATTTGATTGTAATGACAACATTAATCAATATTCATTTCTTTTTCCATTGAAATAAAATAAGAGGAGAGTGAAACTGGACATGAAATATTTCGCAGGGATTTCCAATAATGGTAGAGATTAGAGAGGGATTAATGTACATGTATAGATCACACCTCTTATTTCTCCAAGCAGTTCAAAACTTTGTAGTAAAAACTCTGATATATTGAGGTAATTATGCTGGCCCCAGCTCTTTATAATCTATGTTACCCTGATATGAAAAGATAGCTGGTAAAGCAAGGTCATTTTCATGGTCCCAAACTCCCAATGTCTTTGTTTCCACTGAATCTCCTTTCTAACATTAAAACATGTTCAATACTTTATTGTAAGCATCTAGATAAATTTTATGATGGGGTTTTCTATCATCTTTGTAAATAGTTAACCTCGTTTTGTACCATAAATACTGTAAAAATAAAGTCTGTACATTGTTAAATTTACTGACTCGATGTGTCTGCTATTCTGTGTTTTCAGAGAATTCAAAATCAAATTATGAAAAAGCATACATTTTTAATAATTATATGTACAAAGAAAAATGAAGTGCTGTGACATTATACCACTTTATTCAGAGCATTTTATTTTAGTATGTTTGTGTTAAATCATTCCTATACACTTTACATTTACTTATACTACAAGGACATATCGGTATGATAAAGTCTGTCATGACAAACCTTCACTAATGACAAAACTTCTTTTCCTTTCTTAAAAATCTTATGTATTTGCCTCAAGATTTGTAGTGCGCCCCATATTATTTGTTATACCAGGATTTCCAGTATCATCATGTCCATCCTAATCATGTTTACAGCTCTATTTACAGCATACCGTTAAGTGTACATATAACATGTTTGTGTGAAATACATGTACCCTACTGCTTAATGACAGTAAATTGGAGAAAAATCAAGGCATCTTCTACAGAAAGTTCATAATCTGTACACATAATTCCCCACTTTTTGTAACATATGTCTCAAAACTCTCATATGCAAAAAGAAATACCGCTATGATTATACAATACACAAACTAAAACATAGAAAAAGTAGTGATTTGGAAAATAAAGAAAAATAGTAAATTTGCAGCTTGGAGCGTACGCAGGGGGGGGGGGGGGGGGAACCCCCCCTCCAAAAAAAAAAAAAAAAAAATGTCCTGTTACACCCCCACCGGACCACACAATTTCTATGTACATGAATGCAAACTCAATTATGAATAAAATAAGCCATTAAAACATTGTCATTAAATATCAGGCATACTTCTATTTGTATGTATCTTTACAACCCAATGCTTCTCAAAAGACCTGCCAAAAACAGCATAACTAATATGCACCAAGCATTCATTTTATTGGGTATTAAAAGATTCTAGGAAGTAATATCCATTATTTTACAGACTTTGACTATCTTGCACTTTTAGACATAAAAGCCCAAATTATATGAAAGCAAAGGGATACTGCAGCCAATATGCAAGTGAGTCCAGATGTGTGTGACCTCTGCCTATACAAGTCTCACATTTGATTACAATATTGCCTGAACTTAAGTTATACAAATATTCTAGACTAACTGAGTTCATTAATTTTCAATGAGTACACTTTAAATGCCATAAGAAAGAAAATCCTGCCAAAGAAAGAGTAGTGAAAATGATGTCTATCTCTTTCTTTTGAAACGGAAATATGTACCTACACTATAATTATTATTATTTACCTTTTATGTATATGTATATATCGAGGGGAAAAAGGCATATTACCTAAAAACATTTCATTCGTTCACTAAAGATAATTATTCAAAAACCTTGGTTTCACAGAAGGGGTTATAGATATAAAATGGTATGTACAATAAGAAACATGGTAAGTTGATTCCTTAGCTTTCAATGCTTGTTGTACATGAATATGGCATTCAGAGGAGTTATTTGGGTTACTTTCAGTTCGGTTCGTCAGAAGCAGCCACTTTGAAATTCTTATTGATTGGATGGCTTTGGACCTGGAGGGCTCGGAAATTATACCTAGCCGTCAGCCTGATGGGGGATGGTGTCTCATTGGCTAGTCTGTGCTGAAGAGGAGTCATGGAGGCAGCCATCTTGCTTTCGTCTGTCAGAGGTCGTGAGATGACCTTATAGATACTGTTGTTTTGCATGGATGACCTCAGCTGTCTTGCTTCAATCAAACGAGATGCCTTATCCTCCAACAGTGGCAGATCCTGAAAATTGGGGACAATATCACATGCATATTACGGGTAGGAAAAAATGCACACATTATCAGAGCCTGAAACTACCTGAAATATTTAGTTGCTTTATCTATAAAAATCAAACTTCAAACTTAACTTTGCCTGGGTTCAAACTTGTTTACTAAAAGTTGACATGTAATGTTTGTGAATCTCTCCATTTCTATCCCCTTTCTTATTACATCTATACAATATGACCATGAAGTGACTGAAGTCTAGTACATTTATATCTCCTTCAATTTCACAGCTTTACTCTCACTTTCTTGAATTCTTCTAAAAAAGTGTATGGAGAAAATTGAGTTGCCAAACTTAATGGGGAACTGGGGAAGTCCACCCTGATATTTAGTTACTGGGTAGTTTTATTGACAACAAAATACATAAAAATTAAAAGAGAGAGAAACAGATTGGTAAACATTTGGGCAAAATCTGATTGAAAATAAGGTACGGTAGTGTATGAGTTTCTGAAGTTGTAATTAATGAACACGAATTTGTTGACATAATTGCTCTGTACCAGAAAAAGTCATAATTTTCATTTTCTGGATCCAAAGATAAATAGATGGAAGTTCGACTGCACGCAGTCGAAAAATGATGCCTCCACCAAAGAGCGATTTCACAAACCAAACCAGAAGCAATTTTTCAAATTCAAGTTTACTAATCCATTAAGAGGTTCTCAGAATATCATGATTACAAGCTATTTTTCATATACATGTATACCCTTTAAACTTTGACCCTAAAATCTAATCAGTTCATTGGCTTTGCAAGATACATGTCTTGAGTTTGATGGTATTTAGTCCATCGGTCCTAATGACAATGCAATCACAAGCTATTTTTGCATAATGAGCCCCATGACCTTTGACCTCACGACCCCCAAATCTAATCAGTTCATTGGCTCAGCACGGTACATACATGTCCTGCGTTTGATGGTAATCTGTCCATCGGTTCTAATGATGTGATCACCAGCTTTTTATGCATACATTATGAGCCCTGTGACCTTTGAACTCGTGCCCCAAAATACTATCAATTCATTGACTCTGCAAGATACATATATAACCTAAGTTTGGCAGGAATCCATCAATCGGATCTTGAGATAACGCTATCACAAGCTATTTTTGCATACATAATGAGCACTGTAACCTTTTACCTTTGACCTCATGACCCCAAAAACTAATCAATTCATCGGCTCTGCAAGATACATACATGACCTAAGTTTGGCAGGAATCCATCGATCCTTGAGATAACGCGATCACGAGAATCTGAATGGGACAGACGGACGGACGGACAACCCCAAAACATAATGCCTCCGGCTACTTTGTAACGGAGGCATAAAAATGACTCGTCAATAAGCGGTGGCACTCTATGGGTTAACCTATGACCATGCTTGCATACATGTGTGTGTCATCACCATCTCTCTCTCTCTCTCCCCCCTCTCTCTCTCTCTCTCCCTCTCTCTCTTCCTCTCCCCCTCTCTCTCCCTCCCTCTCTCTCCCTCTCTCTCTCCTCCCCCCCTCTCTCTCTCTCTCTCTCTCTCTCTCTCTCTCTCTCTCTCTCTCTCAATGTCTCACCCTTGATATAGTAGATATAACGTCTCCTGATTCCTGTAGTCGTTTGGATTCCTCAATGAGAACTAATGAAAGAAAAGTAAACAGTTCAGTGCTTGCATGTATAAACTATGCCATGGTGGACAATGCAAAATCAGTCTAAAGGATGACCTAAAGAGTGTGAGTCAAAAAAAAGTTTACACCTGAAAATTGCTTATTATTTAAAAAATCATCTATGAACAGTAAATTATTATACATCTTTAATATGAAAGAGTGTTTTATTTCAAATCATTTGGTATCATTTTTGTGTGGTATGTGTTCATGCTTGGATGAACAGGAGGCATTGTTTGTGAGAGTGCAAAAATTGACTTGCGCCAAAGTTGCTTATGTAATGTATGAATAAAACGATTGGGATTTGGGTATTAATTCGGTCTTTGCAGATCCAAATAACATCCCTAACAAAATTAATCATGCCACACATATCAAATATTGAATATCAAATATCAACCAAAATTTGTGCGCATGTGTGTGAGTGTGTGACTTTGCTTCTGCAAAAAGCATATGTATTCCGTTTGATACATTCAATTCATTCTCCCAACATAATACATACTGTGGGCATCACTTTGGCGCAAGTCTATTTTTTAACTCTCGCAAACAATACCTCCTGTTCATCATAGCGTGATCACATACCACACAGAAATGATACCAAATGATTTAGGATGAAACACTCTTTCATGAGATGTATAATAATATACTATTCATAGATTATTTTTAAAATAATTAGCAATTTTCTAGGTGTAAACTTTTTTTTGACTCACACGGTATTTCCCCCATCAAAAATGAAAGGAGAAGTCCACCCTGATATTAAATTGGTTTTAATAGAAGCAGAAAAATTAGAGAAACAAGTCAGTGAAAGTTTGAGAAAAACCGGACAACAAATAAGAAATTTATGAATCTTTCAAAATCATGAAAATCATGGAATCTTTGAGACAAATTGGCAATGCAGTCAAAAATTGTGATGTCATCTCCTTACAATTCACCACTGATCTGAATGACAGAATGACCCAAAATCTCAATTTCTCTGAATGTTAATAGAATTTAATGATATTTCTTGCATTCAACAAAGGATAACATGTGAGGGGGTGACATCATATTTAGAGACTGTGTTGCCAATTCGACTCACAGACTTGAAGTATTTCATGAAAAGTTATGGAATTTTTAAAATCCATATGTTTCCTATTTATTGTCTAATTTTGCTCAAACCTTTATTGATCTGTTCTTCTATTTTTTTCTCCTTGTATTAAAACAAATTATTTTCAGGATGGACTTCCCCTTTAAGCTTTTTCTGAAATTTGATGCATCATCACAATCATTTTTCTGTGATTCATTTTTTGGGGTTTAACAAGAAAAAGATTACCAACATTTATGGTTCATTTTTTAAACACCAATTAAAAAGAAAACTTCAGTGGACAGATAAATAGAGGTGGCGAAGTTGACAAGCCTGAAAAAAGGGCAGGAAAAAGTGAATTACTGAAATAAGATCATAGAGAGAACTCAATTTGACAAAAGAAAAACTGTTAGCCACATAAGATATGTACTGAGTCTTGTATATCACAAGATATTATGGGGGGAAAAGAAGAATAAAATGCTTTAACTTCCACTTGGTTAAATGATATGATCTTGGCACAATTGCAAAACATGACTCCATATATATTAAAATCCTCTTTTTCTTTTTCCAAAGGAAACTATATCTGTATCAACAGTCAAACTTGTGAAGTGCCCACATGAACAATTTTAGTCAAATATAAAGGCAGATTGCACTGCAAAATGTGTCGCGTTTCAATGTCAATTTATGAACGAGAGTAGAATACAAGATTTACCTTGCTTAGGTAGCTCTTTATCGTTCATCTGCATCAGGGGTATTACCGGTTTGTGTTGTTTCTGGAAAACAATAAAATAAATAACATAATTTCTTTTTCACATACTATTCTAATCATTGATATGTAGGAAGACAGCTCTCATTTATATATCTATATATGTATACATACAATTTTTCAACTATAATAAGTTAACAAATATTTTTGGATATATATGTATAGCATACGATTTCAGGCTCTCATTTTCTCTTCCTCTTTTATTTCACATCAGATTAACCACATCCATCTTTCTGGAATTGTCTGACTTCTTAGCTTTTCCTTACCACAGCATGTCGTAAGTGCTTCATGCGTTTATTGACCTCATGAGCAACTTTAGGAGGGTGTGTTCTCCTCTTTGCTGTGGTCTTTACCATCAGCTCATCCAGTTCAAGGGTCCTTGACGTGATTTCATTCTTAAGTTCTACATCCACTGGTTCATAATCTGCAAGAAAATTCAATAAAATATTTAATAGTTCATTAAATTAACATACATCAAATGAAGTAAAAATATCTTTAGATAATACAAATGTTAACTGTTAACCTTGAATTGAATTCAATGGAATGGAATTAAATTTCAAGATCTCAACATTTCGTACATTGATTTGTATACACCCTACGTCACAATGCTCAAACATATTCAATTATTCATAGCAATTTTTCACAAGTCTTTCTTCATAATTCATACAAAAGGGCCAATATAATTTTCTCCAGTACTTTTTGTTTGATAAATACAAATTGTATTTTCTTCTTCTTCAAAGTTGGTCTACAGAATCATATTCGTTAAGTTCTGAATGATAAAAACTACAATATCTTCAACTTGCATTCATGTTCATTGTGACTTCTTCAATCTATAAAAAGAAAATTCATTACCAAATTTAAAGCAAACGATTTTTAGATCACAATTCAAAAGACCAAAATGCATCAGTTTTAAAACAAACTTGAAACCCTCAACTTCCTCTGAACTTGAATTATTTTAATTCAAGAAACCTAACATAAAACGAACATATATGAACAACCCCAAAACAGCTTCTTTTTCTGTTGTGTACACAAGTAAATTTACCTTTGGTTGTATTGCCATCTTCCAATGACTGGCTCCATGTTTGTCCTTCTACTGAGATATTGTCATGAACTGCATTTTCATAGATCTGGGGAACAGAAAGATTTAGACAATAAATATCATCTTCAACATGCTGACTGAAGGCATTCATTCATGTACATCTTTTATCATCGTATATTTATATTAATAATCAGAAAAGCTCAACTCAGGTCAACTCAAATCTTCTAGAGTAGATGTAGACAATGACTAGTCAGCAGAGTAGACTAGAAATAAATATTGTAGAATTATTGTGGTTTGGTGGACCTAGAAATGAATCACAAGATACAGGGTTTGAATGCTTGTCACAACTTTAGTGAGTTTACACTAGACCCTATGCTACATTTACACTAGTCACTACATTTACATGTAGGGTCTAGACCTATATCATTACTTTTTAAAAAGCTTTCAAGTCAGCAACACAAAATTAACCTTTTTTGTACATGATTTTACTTCTCTACTTGGCCAAATACCACAACCCAAACATGGCAAGTTTGAACAAAAAATGAAATTGTTTATCATATCATTTGAAAGTATGATTTGTGCAGTCGTTTGCCTTGAAACATGTGAGTGTGAAGTGTCATCCTGTGAGAAAGTGTAGACTGTTTTATGTCTTTGTTTTTCGGAAAAATACTAAAAAAAGATTAGAAAATTGACACGAAAGGGAGAAGAAACATAACGACTTATCATGACCATTATTTGAGCAATGGATGAAGATTCATTTGATTGTTGGTACAATAGTAGCCAGTAAGGCAGTGAGTAGGGTATCTCTACGCCGGAGTTACGGGGCAAAAATGGATACGATAGTCACTAGCGCCAGCGGCCAGGGCCCCTGCGCGCGCTGATAATTAATCGAAGGAAGACAATATAACATTTGACATACCTCCTTAAATCTTTGCTTTAATCCTTCCCGAAACTCCTCATTATACTTTGTCTTGTCTATGTGTTGATTAACTGATGACAAAAGTGTGGTAATTGACGTTTCAACAGCTTGTTTACTACAGCAGCTAATCTTGCGCGAGGTTTTAACATCGACAGCGGAATCCATTTTCAATCTTTGCGCGCGTCTGGCATGATCAGCGACTAATAATCTATGCTCCTCTCTTTTTTTTTTTAAATTTTGAATATCAAAAAATGCTCAGGTATTCAAAAAACATTAATTAGGTAAAATATTATCATTAAGATTTTTTCAAGTATATTAGATTAGTCAAATATCTTTAATTTCTAAAATAATTAGTACACTATATTGATCGAGGCTCTTTCATAAAACGGTGAATACCCGAAATGTCGTACACCAGCAAATGCAACAACAACGATATTTGCATCTCTGCTTTACACTGCAGGCAAGCAAGGAACTCGCGACTTTCATGACTATGGACTCAGACCGTGGTACATTTATTGACTGCCATTGCCATTTAGCTGCGGATGATTTCAAAGAGGTAAATATTTTATCCACAGACCACAAAGACAATATACCGTACGTTGTCGTTAGTCTAGACTAGTCTTCAGCTTTATTTACAATGTATCACATACACTATGAATATGACTGACAAAGAAAGCGGACAAATTTAGACCGAAAACTTCAGTCTCTCTAATCGTCGGTTGTTCCACTGAGACTACGTCTGGCTCCACTAGACCTCCGATTATAGAATGTCAACAAATGTCAGTTTTATTAAAGAAATGACCCAAATCAGACGGTTATTTCTGTCTAGGACAAAATATGCAGTTCCTCAGGGCAGCAATTCTCGAAACCGTCATAACTACAAGTTCACCGACATCCCATTGAAACGCGTGTTAAACATACATGCATGTCAATGGGATGTCGGTGAACTTGTACTTATGACGGTTTCGAGAAACGCTACCCAGGTAGACAAAGGAACATCCCTTCACTGCTATTATGTAAAAATGTGTAGAACAGGTGTCACATGCATATTCACCTTTTTACATAATAGCAGTGAAGTCAGATTTTCCTTTATCTACCTAAGGAACTGTATATTTTGTCCGCTTTCTTTGTCAGTCATGTTCATAGTGATAGGCCCTAGAGCTATATGAGGCGCTAGTCAAATACTAGACAGAAATAACCATCTGATATGGGTCATTTCTTTAATAAAACAGATATTTGTTGACATTCCCCATATAATCGGAGGTCTAGTGGAGCTAGACGTAGTCTCAGTGGAACAACCCAACGATTAGAGAGACTGAAGCTTTTGGTCTAGTCAAATACGTCTTACGGCCACAGGTTCTAATCATGCTAATTTGCATGCCCTTTTTTAAGGCCTAGTTTAATGCATAGCATGGGCCATTGGGATCCCTAAATATCACGCTGATTATGCATGATGAGAATTGATGCACTGATGCAGTGCAGATATTGGTAAATAAGAAATCATTATCTCAATCACCGATGGCTGACCTATAGACTTTTAGTTGACCATGCATGTCCAATTTAGATGGGTCCTACTAATCACTGCTAATAATATATTTACCTAACAGTTTAAAACAAGATCGATACAGTTTGGGCCGGGGAGGGGGAGGGGTAAGGAGGGTTTCATCCTTTCTTCTGTGTTTCCTGTGTAAATTAATATGAAATGAGTAAGCAAATGATGTGAAATGAATATGTATCTGGAAGAGACTGAAGAAACGAATTGAAGTTGGAACAAAAACAAGTATGCAACGAGTCCAATAATATTGTCAACTCTTAGTCTTACTCTTTAATACTTGTCATGTTGATTTCAATTATTGTTAATAGTTCATTGTACAATGATTTGTAGGTCTCTTATAATTTGCATGTATGTTAATTGTTATTGACAAAAAGCATGTGAATTGTGAATATAGCTAGCCTTTTTTAATTTTAATGTTTATTTATTCATTTTTTTATTTCGATAATAGGGAGTTTGAAAATGGGAGTGATAAAAGAATTTTGAATAAAAAAGAACAATAATGCCTTTAGAAAAACTAGGTTAAAGAACCAACTTTTGCTGGGACCAACTCTGTACAGTTATTAATAATTAGCATCACAGAACTCCTTCAATTTGGTCCCGTATAGTGAGGTGCACAAATATTGTAATGAAATAAATCAGTTTAATTTTTGATAAAATTGTATGTTGTATAAATTATCTCTATGTTTTCATTTCTTTTTGTTTGACAGTCTTGCATTAATTATTCTTACCAGGTAAATCTTTTCTTTTCTTTGTGTAGGACATTGGTGAAGTGATTTCAAGAGCTAAGGGGGTAAGTGCGACTTTACTTACAAATGACAAGTTCTGACAAGAATAATAACTGTTCTATGTTTGAACCCCACAATTTTTTTTTTGATACGTCTATCTGGCAACTTGTATTTTTGTTTTCTTGTTTAAGTTTGCTATTTTTTCTGTGTACTTTGTTATGCCTCTTCCACTAACAGTGGTGCAAGAGGCATTAAGTTTTTGAGTTGTCCATATGTCTGTCCATTCTGCCTTTTGTTACCACGATAAATCAAGAACTATTTAGACAAATTTTAACCAAACTTGGATATAACATGTACATTGTATGGACATGATGAACTGACTAGATTTGGGGTGTAAAAAGTCAAAGGTCACAGGTTACAGGGTCATAAAAGTGACTTGTAAAAGCTACCAACATATTGTTACCATGATAATTTGAAAAGCATCTAAACAATTAAAACCAAACTTGGATAAAGTATGTATTCATTGTTATTATAGAAATAAGCTCCTGGTGAAATGTGCGGAAGTGAGAATTGCACGTAGTGCAAAGGCATTCATTGTTGACTGTGCTCAGTCAAATAACTCATTTTTCATTGCTGTAGAGTGTGGTGATATAAAATGAACTTGAACTCACAACCCACTGTAGTGCTCTCATATGTTGTTATTTCATCCTATTTAGAATGGAGTGGAGGCAGTATTAGTAGTAGCAGAGCATTATGGAGAGTTTGATAGAATTATCGAGCTGTCTCGATCTTTTCCTGGCTTTGTGCTTCCATGCCTAGGTGTTCACCCTGTTCAGGTATGTGTCTTATATCCTACCCCCCTCCCACCCCCACCCCACCCCACCCCACCCCACCCCAAAACACACACATACTCTTCCCTTGATGCAAGTCAGAACTACAAATGTTTATTGAAGTTCAACAGCCACCTGAAAGGCCCTGTATGGTGTATACTTAGCTTAATATGCACATAGTATTCATTCTGAATATTACGTTGTGTACTTTATGCAATGGTTACAGTGAACAAAAAGAAAGGAATGATTGTTAACGTAACGTTAATGGATAGAAGTACATTGTAGTTTGCTTTGTTTGTTGCGACAGGGGTTAGGAGAGGAACTTCTCAGTGCCCTTCCCAAAGTTCCGCTTGCCTTCTCAAAGGTCTGCTTGGACTGTTAAGATAGCATTATGCTGCTTGTGCTGCCTCTGCTACTAATGTATCAATGAAATCCAGAAAAGCTTCATGAAAAGTTCACAGGTACATAGTAAATGTATACAATTTACCAAGTGATATGTACAGGTAGATATCTTCTTCTTTTTTTAAAATGATGTTTTAGTGATCGTTTGAAAAACAAAAAGTAATTCCTGTTAGTGATCTTTACTTGAAGAAAATTGTTAAGATGTGTCATTTACTTGATTTCCAGGGCCTAAGTCCTGATATGCAAAGAAGTGTTACTGAGAGTGACATCGTGGAAGCCTTGCCTGCTATTGAGAAGTATGCTGATCAGCTTGTAGCTGTTGGGGAGGTGGGTTATTAAAAAATAATTTTAGAACAGGTAACTTCAAGAAAACAACATGCTTAATAATATTGTAATTGTAATTATGATATTCTGTTCTTGTATAGCGCATCACACAATATGATATAAGATCCCTATGTGCTTCCAAAGAGCTTTGGAAATTATTACCCTAAGTTTTAGGTCCGACAGCCATTATCAGCGCACAGTGCATTTCAAGGAATAATCCTACCAGGTACCCATTTACCTCACCTGGGTGGAGTGAAGATGAAGATTAATGTCTTGCCAAAGGATGTCAGTGTTGTGGCATGGATTTGAACCCTATACATTGTGGTTCACAATCCGGAGAATTCTCCACTGGACCATGAGTAATGACATCTCTACAAACCCAAAAACCTCTACATGTATTTGTACCTTGTACCTTAATTGTGTTCGTCTCTTCTGAAAGGTCCGCTATAACTTTGCGTGACGAGAGTATAGATTTGTGTATTTCAGGGGTTATGCTATTTGGTTTAGTTTTGGGGTTGCAGATTTGAAGACTGTGCTGGATTTGATTTTGATGTCCACGTTTAGTTGAGGTAGGTCATTCCATAGTTTTACAACTTCAGGGAAGAAGGATTCTGCGAATTGTGTTGATGAGCACTGAAGGACGGTCAACTGTTTATCATGTGTCCACCTACTTCTTGATCCTTTCCTCTGGAGATAATCTTCTAGTGGGATATCTAGTTCTGCATTAATCATCTTGTGGAGTGCAGTTAGCCTTTGATATTCATTCATATTTTCTCTGGTGTGAGGACTTTTATAACTTATTAATTTTAGTCATAAACAACTTGCTTTACTGAAGAAATGGAGGGATTCAAATGTAACCTTTGTCCCTAAGGAATATAGGTAGATATATGTCTTGTACTTAGATCACATAGGTGGGATATCTTTCTTAATGTGACAGGCAATGAAGAAATGTCCAAACGAATTTGCCTATATGTGTGTTGTATACTATGTATATTGGAATTTACGCTAAGTAGAGTTTGAGGTCAAATAATGAGATATGAAGGGTCAGATGTCACTGAACTATGTTATTCGGTAGTATCAAGACTGATTGGAAAGAGTGGTGTACTAGTATTCTACTCTTGACCCTGTATTTCATGAATGTAAAGAGCTAATGATAATTTAGGCTGTATCCTGCTAAGATTATTTGAATACTTTAATGTTTTTGACTTACACATTTCAGTTTCGAGTTATATGACATAGTGCATTATGATCAAATGCTTAAACATGTTTCTTATGATCACCAGTTTAATAAAATAATGCATTGTCTTTGTCAATTTTTTGTTCAGGTTGGATTGGATTTCACTCCAAGAAATGCTAAGACTTCTGAAGACAAAGACATCCAGAGACTGGTCCTATCAAAACAAATACAACTAGCAAAGAGACTGAATCTACCACTGTAAGTAGACCCATTGATAACTTTTTGCCTTCACCTTTCCTGTGATTTACCCAGCTTTATACATATTTCTCAAATAGGATGATTAATTTACTTCACCTTGAGCTGTAGTCTGAAGACGGCATTTTCTTGTATGTTAGGAAAAATAGTGTTAATTGTCAGATCAATCTAAAAATGGCAGTAATTAGCATTACCAGTGGTGCTTTCTTAACTTTAGGCAAACACAGCTAGCTGTGTGCAATTAACAACATATAAGTTGTCCCACTTTTGATTTGTTATAACAATTAAGAGCAATTTACTAAATTACATGAAAAGAACATTGTTTTCTGAATACCACCCCAGATTTCCTTCTATATGAAATGTACGTGCATTGTCCTTATATTAATATACAGAGTATTCTTGAGTATTTGTTGACCAATTGTGGTAGATTTGTTTAGATACTGTATTTCTGCCCATCTTTCATCTATCATACAGCTAATTACCACATATACTCTGACTTAATACATTTATATTTGTTGCTATTCTTACATACTTTTTTCTTCTCACAATCTTTGATTTGACAGAAATGTTCATTCTAGATCTGCAGGCAGACCCACTATTGCATTGCTCCATGAACAAGGTATCAGTTTCATGTTCACATCATCACACAACATGCACCAATATCTCTAAGTTAACAATACATGAAATTAAAGTCTAGCAATATTGGATGTGTTCGGTTACTGATTTCTTTTTAAAGCTCAATACACACAGGCATTACTTGTCTGTGACAACACATTCTGTAATGTGTTCTCTCTCTCTCTCCCAGATTGGAGTAAAGGGTCTTACATCTTGTAAATACTGTGTGCTATGATCATGATAATGGCTATGACAGCTACAATTTTTGTTAATCCCCAGAACATTTGAGTCTTTGTGATATGCACTATTATACTAGCGCAGCATACAGAGTATATTTATATAGTAGCTGCTGGGCTAGCTATATAAATTGATCTAATTATTATAATCAATAGGATCCATGTTATAAAGAACTGTCAATCAGACAATCAGACAATCAGACAATCAGACAATCAGAATCAACCGATTTATAAAGTCTCACTTCTGATTTTGTTTCTTGATTGTAGGTGCTGAGAAAGTATTGCTTCATGCATTTGATGGCAAGCCATCTGTAGCTATGCAGGGTATACAATATGGCTACTATTTCTCCATACCTCCTTCTATAGTCAGGAGTGAACAGGTTGGTGTCCTTCATTAATGCTTTGCTTGCTTTCTTCGCCCCTCTGCACAGGCGCTTTTTTGCCACACTTGCAATTTTGCTTCGTATAATGCAATGGCTTTGCAAAATGTCCATTTCTGGTATTAATTAGCTCCATATCCCTTTTAATACAGGTAAAAATTTATCATGCACAGTTAAATAATCTTGAAGCCTTTGCTATATCTGTCCCATTAAAAAATATAATGTAGCACAGGGATATTTGTACGGAACATATGAGTGAATCCAGTTGTCAAAATCATCTATAGGCTAGGACCTACTAGCTAAAAATGAAAAATTAAAATTGGTTTTGAAATGAGAAGAGATATATATGAGGGGAATAATTGATGATTTGACGATCCAATAAGAAAATATGCTGCACATTTGAACTATTTCTCTCTCACTCTTCCCGATGTATTCACCAGTTTCATAGCTCCCGAGCTGATCATAGGAGCTGTAATTTAATTTGTTTATTCTCTCTCTCTCTCTCTCTCTCACTTTCGCTAATGGACAAGAAGCAAAAGCTTGTTAAACAGCTCCCTTTAGAGAGGATTTTACTTGAGACTGATTCCCCGGCACTGGCTGCAGAGAAACAAGTGAGTCTTATCATTCCAATCTTTCATCAAATACCAAGCATATTTGTTTGACAATCCTTCCCTTAAAGACAAGAATGACACAAGTTTCAAATAAGTTACAGAACCATTTTTTTAATTAGAAAAAAATAAGACTATTTCGTGGACTTCAATGAATTGAAACTTCTTGTACGAGACAGTAAGGTTACATTAATTGTTATAATTATATATTGTGTGCGGGTAAGCCTGAATCCGATGACCGGGGTAATAATATATCTGTAAAGCGCTTAGGCACATCGTTGAATCGGTGTATTGAGCGCTATATAAAAAACTGGATTATTATTATAATACATGTAGATAATTTAGGAGTACCGGTAACGAGTGTATTAAACATGTTCTCTACTCCTTACTATCTTATCAATAACACTCTGTACATATTTTTTATTGAATGCATTTCCTTAACTTACCGTCTATACATGAAGGTTTTTTATAACATTTTTTAATTGTTTGAAACCTTTTTTTTCCGGAAAACAGTGAAATTGCTTTTTATAAAATTGCATTTATAAAAACCTTAAAAAACATGATTTCTTATTCATTTTACCCATATTCAAATGTGCATAGGTGCAATGAAACGATAGGCATATGGGCATATTTTCTTCTTTTTTTTGGAGGGGGGGGGGGGGGCGAGGGGTTGAGTCTTAACAGATGGATATCAACCATCCTGTTTATAAGATTGTTATTGCATTCTGTTGTAATACCAAACAGATCCTCGTGAAAAACCACCACTATTGGTGAAAATGGTTGACCCTGTATAAATATCAAAATAAATGAATTGAGATGTTTCCTATCTATGCCATACCCCCTTACTTCCTGTATCTCTGTTTTTCCTCCTTTATTTCCCATTCCTCCACGTTTGTGTGAAGTTTCTGCTGCATTTCTTCATAATATCATAGAGGATATTTTACCTGTAAGAGCTACATTGATTTTCCTAAATTATGAATCAGAAACCGATTATGAAATTGTACCTTTTGATAATCATCACTTACATTTTTGTTGTTCCCTCTCATAGACAAGAAACGAACCCAGCAACATCCACATATCATGTGACTACATCGCAGAGGTCAAAGGGGTGTCAGCAGAGACTGTTCGACAAGTAACCCGGGAGAATACTTTGAAACTTTTCCCCCAAATTCAAAGGTTTCTTAAAGCAAGATGAGGACATCTTAAAGGACTGCAATTTGTCAAATCAGAATTTATCTTTCATAATGACAGTTGATGAGTGTGATAGTGATAGTGTAATCAATTAAAGAAGCTTACTGGTCACAAAATGTTTTATCGCCATGGTTCAAGCATCTATGATATGACATGTGTAAAATCTTGAAAGGTATTGGATGGAATGGATTAGAATAAATGCATCAATCGGTCTGTCTCTTCATCATTACAATCACTGCTGCCCATTGGTTATTTTTCCTTATCACACTCTCTTTTCCTCTCTCTCTTTATCTACCTCTTTCTATATCTCTTCTCTCTCTCTATCTCTCTCTTCTCTTTACTCCTTTTGTCAACTCACCTTTAGTCTTTACCTTTCTCAGATGTACACTCTTACATCATTCTTATTTCTATCCCCATTTCTTTGGCTACTTTTTCTTTATACAACATATTTTCTATTTTTTCCCCCTCCTTTCCCTCTTTTTTTTTCACACTCACTCTTATCCTTTCAATTAACAATCTGATCACTTTGCATATATAAATATTATATTATCATGCCTCCTCCATATCTGCTCTTTGTTGTTGTTGCAGGCCATTTGTCTTTGTGTGGGCAGTTTGTACCATGCAGTACAACATGATGAAACCGTTGTCACATTACATTCTGCATTCGCTCTTTAAACATCTAATTTCCTTTGCATAAATTCTCTGTTTACATTTTATACATTAGTTTTTAACAATTAGGACACGTTGTACTAAAGGTTCTTTCAATACCTTGAAATATTTTTCTTCTTTTTTATTCATAATAAAAAAAAACTTAACTGTACAAATCATTTCACAATTATTATGAATTATTGCCATGATATCAATTTCCATTATACAAATTATCAAAAAATTGCTTTATAGCATTGCAAAAAGTATGGTATAGGAATAAAAGTAATGCTGTAAATTTGCATATATCTTGTAATCTTAATTAATTTTCCAAAGAGTTAAATGGTATTTTGCCATTATTTTAGAAAACACATATTAAACATATTTATTGTACATGTCCCATATATTTTAATTTTCCGAAATGAATAACAGATTACTATTATCATACAGAGTCACAAGATGTCTATACTAATATGCTCTGCTTGTGCAATTTTTTATTTCAAAACCTATGGATAATTTTTTGTGTAATAAAATGTCAGACAACTATTACTATACAATGCTAATCTCAGCCTTTCCTTCATTTATGAGTATCATTTCCAGAATTTCTGTAGAAATAGATTTCTTGTAAAGCATTCCAATATCATAAATCCAGATTGGCCAATAGTCAACATTTTCTGTCTTGGGAGAATAAATACCAGAAATAATTTTGATAAACCATAAAAAAGTACACTAAGATTCTATCAAGAAGTTTTGTATGTCCTGGTTGCCACTAGTCTACACAAGTACTGATTTTAAGCGATTAATAAAACATTCATTACTATAATAATAGAGCACAAATGCATAGTTTGTTTTCCCTAATTATTGCATGATACATGTACATGTAAGTAACAATATTATTAACAAATAAAAGGAATGCACCGTTTCATTGCCTCGCTCTTTATTTTTAGTTTGCAGCACAAAATGCACTGCTATGTGTAAATTTGAAGATATAAAGCAACTAAATCTAAAACTGTTAATGTTATGGCATGTTTATTGCCCACTTGCTTTCTGTAAAAGATGTTGTACGCGTAATCCATGTAAATCTACAGTTCTTTAAAGTTGTTTTTAATTTACATGAAAAATCTTACAAAGCACACAAAGACCTCTGACAGTTTAAACCTGATAGATAATAGATAATATAGATAGATAATATGAATGACACCAGTTGTACAAAGTCCTTCCCCATGTAGTGTTGCACCAAACATTCACAATTCGCAAACCAACTTCATTATTGCCACTTGGAAGTAATTCAATGTCACAAGATGTGAAGAGTGCAGATAATCTAAAGAGTTGATATCTTGAATTCAGAATAGTCTTGTATGATGACCAGCATCAAAGTGAAGTTGAAAGTTTACTGTTCAGTGCAACGAAGAAAGCATATATTCCCATCTGCCTCGTTAACAAGTTCCTTCCACTCTAAGTTGCAAGGGCAAATCAGGTTGTTTAGATGGCTAGATGACTGTAACCTGTAAATCAATAAACAAAAGGAGAATATTAATAAACATTGATTTGCATTCATGTACAAGAGATTAAACTAGATGGAACTTCGACTGCGCGCAGTCGAAAATGTGCCTCCGTCATAGAGCAATTTTACAAACCAAAACAGAAGAAATTTTTCGAATTCAAGTTCAATTGTAATCCATTAACAGGTTCTCAGAATATTGTGATTACGAGCTATTTTTGCATACATGAGCCAATGACCTTTGACCTTATGAACCAAGAATCTACTCAGTTCATTGGCTCTGCAAGAAACATACATGACCTAAGTTGGCAGGAATCCATCAATCGGTTCTTGAGGTAACGCGATCACGAGCTGTTTTTGCATACATAATGTGCCCTGTGGCCTTTGACCTTTGATCTTGTGACCCCTACATCTAATCAGTTCATCGGCTCTGCAAGTAACATACATGACCTAAGTTTGGCAGCAATCTATCAATCGGTTCTTCAGATAACGCGATCACAAGCTCGTTTTGCATACATAATGAGCCCTGTGGCCTTTGACCTTTGACCTCGTGACCTCAAAATCTAATCAGTTTTTCGGCTTTGCAAGTAACATACATGACCAAAGTTTGGCAGCAATCCATCAATCGGTTCTTCAGATAACGCGATCACGAGCTCGTTTTGCATACATAATGAGCCCTGTGACCTTTGACCTTTGACCTCGTGACCCCAAAATCTAATCAGTTCATCGGCTCTACAAGATACATACATGACCAAAGTTTGGCAGGAATCCATCAATCGGTTCTTCAGATAACGCGATCATGAGCTCGTTTTGCATACATAATGAGCCCTGTGACCTTTGACCTTTGACCTCGTGACCCCAAAATCTAATCAGTTCATCGGCTCTACAAGATACATACATGATCAAAGTTTGGCAGGAATCCATCAACCAGTTCTTCAGATAACGCGATCACGAGCTCGTTTTGCATACATAATGAGCCCTGTGACCTTTGACCTTTGACCTCGTAACCCCAAAATCTAATCAGTTCATCGGCTCTACAAGATACATACATGACCAAAGTTTGGCAGGAATCCATCAACCAGTTCTTCAGATAACGCGATCACGAGAACGGGACGTACGTACGTACAGACGTACGTACGTACGTACGTACGGACGTACGGACGGACGGACAACCCGAAAACATAATGCCTCCGGCTACTTCGTAACGGAGGCATAAAAACATAACCTATTGTAGACCCTACATGTATCTCTAAAGACAATATTGTGTATTTCACTATTTTAGTAAGGCCTGGACAAATAAGCACCTAGTAAAATGGTCTTAATTCCTTAATTAGCAATACATCCTCACTTTAGTATGTTTATGTAGGCCTACGAAGTTTAAACGTGCAGCAAGAAATTGTCTTGTAAAGGCCATGAAAGCGACTTGTTAAAACACAGTGAGATGCTTTGTTTATGACGTGAAGGTGAAAAGCTAAGATGACTTGTTAAAACTCGCCACGCTGTGCCACCTTCTCGACAAAAGGCACCTTGTCCTTGGCGAACTGTTAAAAACTCACCTTCTTGTCTTAAACGAGGCACCTTGGTTTCAACAAGTCGCTTTGGAGAGTTTTCAGATCTCATCTTCTTGACTAAAAATTGGTAAAAGGCACCTTGGTGAGTTTAGCAGCTTGCCTTCTTATCTCATGTTTAGACGTTTCCGTACTTGATCTAGATCTCTAGGCCTACACTACTTCGTTATAGATACTGAGCCGAGTAGTATCGCGTAATACTAGTCTAGGGGTCTAAAATCTATAGACATCTTCTATAATTAAATAAAAAGTAGCCTAGTCTATAGACTAGTCGACTATACTAAGATAACTAAGATTTCAACATCTTTTCTAGCTTTGCTCATTATTTATAATATAATATTAATAGCTGGTTTGTAGGTCTATTGCATGTAACTTACTTGTCTTATTTGGAAAATGTCTCTTTTCCCTGTGTGTCTTATCGTTGACTTCGAATGTGCATCTTGCCTCGCTCTCAGGCTGGCCTTGTTTAGCGTTGAATACAGAGCTTTTGAAGTTCTCTCCATGATGTTTCCGCTCTGATTTACACCAATCCTGCAGCGGACTCAGCTCCACAGCACACCATGATTCGCGCTGGTTATTCATCTCGTAGTTTTTCTGGGGATCCATGGTGATTTATTTAGTGTTTTTAGACAAATGGAAGAATGAAACTGAAGCAGAATTAAACAGTGTACTACACCTCAAGAATTGTTAGAGTTGTCTATTTCTTTCGGCAGCAGCAGCATTTGTGTCCGGTACAGTATCGCGTCGCCAACGTACGTACACAAACAATGCACGTGCGAAAGTCAGCTGTGTATGTAAACAACAATGGTTTGTTTAGCGGTTGACCCGTATGCCTAGCAACAGACAGCTCCCTCTCCGTGAGCTGATGTGACAACACAAGAAGCTCCGCCTACTCTTCAGATTCATTAGCTCAAGTGCAGCTCCTCAGAGATCAGCGACCGAGGCCCATGGCCACATCCAGGCGCGGATCCAAGATTTCTTAAAGGGGGGGGGGGGGGGGGCAATCGCATCTCCAAAAAAAGGGTAAAATTAACGTGTTTTTACACATTCCCCCCCCCCCCCTGGATCCGCCACTGGCCACATCTTTATATTTGGTATCTCGCAAAGTGTTTTAAATGTCACATCCGGTGTAAAGTGATCATCACATACCAGATTTTTTTTTTGCAAGGTATTTGTTTCGGGCTTTTTTCAAAAATGAAACTCGGAAATTAAGAGAAGAAACGGAAAAAAAAAAACATACCAGGCACCAAGAACGAATTGACAAAATCTGACCTACATTGATTGATTGATTGATTGATTGATTGATTTTTTTTTTTTATTCGACAAGCTTCCAACATACAATAATAACAGATCAGAAATAAGTCAGCTTGAACAGGATAACCCACGAAAGCTCGAGAGCTTATTTCCAGTGGGGTCCCTTACAGACATATATAAAATGAATAACTTAAAATAGTATACAAATATACACTGCCTTGAGAGGTTCTGGTTAAAACTATGCGCAAGAGGTACTTCTGGAGTCACCGAGGCCCATAGTTTAACCAGTACCTCGAATAGAAGGCATGTTATATTTGTTTTATATCCTGCATCAAAATGTATTTAAAAAAAAAAAAAAAAAAAAAAAAAACATTTAGAACAAAAAAAATGTAAATTTTTATCTAAAAAGATTTAAAATATTTTGTTTTCATATTATTGAGATTTGAAAAATAAAATTGATTCAATTCAAAAAAAAATTTCAATTTTTTTTTTCAACTCCCAAATAGTAAACCAAAATAGTACTCTCATATAGTACTTTCTAAAAAATAGCTTAAATATTTCTGGTCATGTGACGAGCTCTCAACCAATCAAAAGCCAACAAATTTTTGATGCAGGATATAATAATAATTATTTACAGACAGATAAGAAAAATAAAAGAATTACTTATTAAAGATAATAATAATAACAACATTAAACTGATGATAGAAATGATAATAAGTACAAGAAGAAAAAGAAGGAGAAGAAGAAAAAGAGGAGAAGGAAGAAAAGGAAAATAATGATGAATTTGTAGAATTTCTATAACGTACGAAAACATAAGTATATACAACATGAAAAAGAATGAACCGACAGAAGAATACAAATTTCAATCATATAACATGTCATTCACTTCTCTTCTCTGACTGTCAATTATTAAGTATTCCTTTAATTTCCTCTTAAAATGATCATAGTTTCCTATTTCTTTTATACCATTGGGAAGGGAATTCCAATGTTTTATGGCATTGTAATAAAACGAATTTTCCAATGCTACTCTTTCTGGTAAGTTAAAGTTGAATTTCTTGTATTATAATCATGTACGTCAGTAACAAGATCGAAGTTGGATCGAATATAATGATTCGACCTAGTATGATATATTTTATGCACGTGATGCAATACGAGTTGTTTTGATCTTTGGTCGACTTCAAGAAAACCAGCTTTAGAAAGTTCACTGTAGCCAACATGGGTTCTTGGACCAGAACAGTTGATAAATCTCACCATTTTGTTCTGTATAATCTTCAACTTCTTTTGATCTGACTTGTTTATGTTACTATACCATGCAGGGTTAGCATAGTCAAATAAACATTGAATAAGAGCAAAACAGAGTGTACGTCTTGCTTTTAAATCCATACAACTTTGATATCTGTACAAAAATTTCAGACGAGAATTTGCTTTTTTTACAACTGATTCTACTAAAGATGAAAATGAAATTGCGCTAGCCAACTCAATGCCTAAGTACTTTACAGACTCTTTTCTCTTGATTTCTTGATTATTGTGTGTCACTTTGAATTCAAATGACTTTTTAGAACTACTTTTAGAACAAAATAAAATGCTTTCTGTTTTTCCCAAGTGTAAAGAAAGCTTATTATCAGTCATCCAATCGACACACGTAGACAGACACGTTCAGGCGCGGATCCAGGATTTCTTAAGGGGGGGGGGGGGCAATTTTTTTTTTTTTTTTTGCTCCCGAAAATTTGAAAAATCGCATCTCCAAAAAAAGGTAAAATTAACGTGTTTTTACACATCCCCCCCCCCCCCCCCCTGGATCCGCCACTGGCCACATCTTTATATTTGGTATCTCGCAAAGTGTTTTAAACGTCACATCCGATGTAAAGTGATCATCACATACCAGATTTTTTTTACAAGGTATTTGTTTCGGCTTTTTTCAAAAATGAAACTCGGAAAGAGAAGAAACGGAAATAAAAAAACATACCAGGCACCAAGAACGAATTGAAAAAATCTGACCTACATTGAAATTATCGATCTTACATTTCGCTTGCCTTATCGAGCTCCCTAGGCTTATATAATATCGTCACTCACTTCTGTCTTCTTTTTTTTCTTTCTTCCTAATGAACAATTACTCCCCGTCAACCGTCAAATAACTTTTTCCTGCCCATAACCAGAACCCTGATGTTTTCATTTCAGTCGTCTGTTTACAAATGCAATGTTCTCTATTTTCCCTGCCCATTCTCCCACCTCTCTCTCCTCTCTCCTCTCTCGATCTTGTGATCTTTCTCTCTTCTCTCTTCAGATCTTGTGCTCTTTATTTCTAGATTGTGTGCTCCATTCTCTCTCTCTCTCTCTCTCTCTCTCTCTCTTTCACTCTCTCTCTCAAACGACAGATCCATGATTGGAGATCAAACCTTGGGAGTATATACATAGCTTAAGGGGAAGCAATCAACACCTTTTAATAATCAAATCATTCACTCTTTTAAAACGATCAAAAAGGAGCCAATGATATGGTTCACAAAAGATACCTTTATTCCAACATTGATAATATACATGATAAATTGTTGACATTATATTCATTTTGTTTCGTTTTATTATGTTTTTCCTCAGCAATTACAACTACCAAGCTTAAGCTAAATTATCCAGCAATGCACATGACATCCTCACTTTGAGTTGCACAATATATTAAAAGCATATACTATACACAGGAAATAATACATTCATTACACTTTCATTTCTTTGTGTCAATTTACAATTTACAAGCATTAACAAGATAACTTTAAATGTACATCATACGGTATCTTAGTCATTACAAGTCATTATTTGCAATCATATGATATGTAAAATCACGGTCTATGATGCACTAGCATAAGCACTCAAATGGCTCTATACATAGCCTTAGAAAAGCTTGGTTTTAGATTTTTTGTCTGACGAACAAATTCAATATTCATATTTGGGACATTACTACAATGCAAAGATATTTTGAGTTTAACAATATTGAATCTTCCCACAGCGAGGGGATTGAATATCATTGAATGCTGCATCTTATAATTCTTAAATATCAGTCTTTTTTAAAGATGAAAATGAACCCTTCATGTCATTAAGAATAATTTTTTTAATTTTCTTTGTCTGTGTATGATTAGTTGATGTAAAGTAACATTGTACTATATTTCGTCGGATTTTGAGCTATATAACAAACAATTGTATGTATATATGTACGGTATGGGCGTAAATAAGTATGTAAGAACTAAGAAGATAATCTCCAATGCCAATGGATTTGGGAGGATTTCCCTTTCAAGGTTGCTACCAACACTGTTGCAGAGAGAGAATCATTACATGGTTACATGTATGTCATCTACTGCTTATTCATGTGTGTGTGAAGAAAACCACTTGTGAGGCAAACCAACCTAAACCAACCATGAACGTACTGACATGTGATGTAAGATTGACGTTGATTTATGATAATAACTCGGATGAAATGTAAGATTGTCTTTAATACAGCCCATATCGATACAAGATGGAGAAAAGTATTCAGTGACAGTCTTTACATGTAAATCCATAAACCCTTAAAATTACTTTTCTTCTATATTTTAAGACTTCCTTTCATCACTTTCAGGACAGAAAATAAAGCTATAAGAATTTGATATTTCAGTCTAAAGACTACCTGTGGTAAAACGATTCCTTCAATACACTTATTAATTACTTCATTTGAAATCAATTTGTAACATCTTTGTCTGCTCTTTTTGAGTTTGCAACGGGCCTTAGAATAGAAATCAATGACACATGAGCATCTTATCCACTTTCATCAAGTTAAGCATACATTTATCATCCCTTGGTTTGGAACCTTGGAATTAATCGTATACCACACACTTCCTACACAATCAAAATCAAGCCAAATGTCAACCAATTGGAGTCAAATTGAAGGCAGTTTTACATTCTACTTGTGTTTAGACCAAAATATTTTCATCCATATTAGACCAATATCAAATATTAATTAATAGCTTTTTTATTTCTCAGGTGCTTTGAATTGATCCCTCCAATTGTGCAGTATTAATATAGTTTTAATCTTTATTCAAATACAACAACACCCTGTTTCAAATGGACTACGGTATCCAAAATCTTTGAAAATGTACGATCCATTTCACATTGGTAGTGGTGATTTCACATTGGGGTGGTAGGAATTCTGTTCACTGTTAAAAACTTTTTGAAATTCACACTTGCGGCTGTTTTTATGGATAGATAACAAATACAAATTCTACAGGGTGCCCCAAAAAGAATGCAAAACCTGAGATCTACAAGTTCAACAACATCATAGATTGGTTTCTGTTTTATTGGTTAGAAAAGTAAAAAAGAAACCCAAATCATCAATTTTGGGTAAGGCTATTTGGATTGTAGAGCAGTCATGCCTTTGTCAACACAAGTAAATGTATGGGTAGCCATCATGCGCATATTTCTTGCTGCTTTCGGCAGGAAAACGATAGCAAAATAGCACATTATAAAAATGACATTGCTGCATTTTATGTAATTTTGTGTCTCTTTACTCCAAAAAGAATGTTCTCGCCAATAAAACAAAAAAACAATGACATCAATGACAACTCGGGTGTTGTGTTCTTTTAGAGCCACTCAGTTTAGAAAATTGTATCTGAAGATGCTCCTACAGAAAGGCTTAATAGACCTGGTTGGATATCCCTTGACCCTGCCTGTAGTAGTAGTTGTCTGTCTGTCAGCTATGTATTTACCCATAGCATCATCACCTTTTCAATATAGTATGCATTTATACTACCCCTCTGTAATACTGAAGAAATGAGACCAAATAATCAGATATTAAAACCACGCAGATGTAAATAACATGCACACTAGAGACGGTTATTATTCACATGTACTCCTACATCACTCAAACATACTGGCCCAAATTCCCAAAGGAGGTTTGTCGACAAACCTTGGTTTTCGTGCGTCATTTGACGCGTTTTTACACGTTTTTACAAACCAGGTTTGTAAAAAACATATTTGTCGACAAACCTCCTTTGTGAATTTGGGCCACTATCTACAAACAAATGTGTTGGTATGTTGAAATGTCTATAGCACCATTGACAAACTAGAATCATTTTCCATTATATATTGTCATGTATTCAAGCATCATACTATAGGTAATGCACATGTTATGAGCTAGGAGGGTAGGTTATATACAAGAGGTTTTTCATAAAGGATATGCTGCAATATAACTTGCATAGAATTGCCGAAAGTATATTCATCATATCATCATCACTTTCTTTTGAAATAAGTTGCACATTGTAAAAACTCACAAAATACTACTTGTATGGTATACTAGTACATTGTATTTTGCTTTATCTAGCAATAATTTATCATAACCAGTTTTCAGAAAGTATAATCACATAGGCAATACCTAATCATGCCCTCTTACATATCCCCCCCCCCCCCCCCAACGTCTACCTAACAAAATATTATACTATGCTGAATGATAGAACTGTTCTTTTAATAAACTTTGTGAACATTACATTTGGTGATTGTCATAGCATTCCTATCTTTACAACTATAAAAAAGACAATGGCACATCTGTTCAAAAACTAAAATAAGGTTAAAATCAGGTTAAATAAACTTTGAAAGAATTTTTAATTGTGCTCTCTCACTCAAGCCCAAAGATTAAACTGCACGTACCAGTATAAAATACTGAGGGCTGATTGGCAGGGAACTGGATTACTTACAACAAAACAATTCCTTTAAGTACCTTGCCCTCTATATGCTTATAGCAACAGGGATCTCCACAGAAGAGTTCCAGACATTACATGTTCATTACAACAAGTATCATTATTCCAAACAGAGCTACATCTATGTTTGGCCTTTTTCTATTCCTGATGCTCCTACATGTATCTAGCCAGTGAAGTTACTAAAGTTCATTTTTAACTTGATGCTAGGAGGAGCTGAAGTCTTGGGTCTAGATGGCTGTCTTGAAGACTGCTTAGCCTTGTTGGAGGCCTGGTTAGCATGGATAGCTGTCTCTAGTTTGGTCTTGAGGTCCGGAGAGGCAGCCATGACACTCTTAAAGGCATTAGGATACTGATGACCTGTCTTGATGAGACGTTGAAGGACGTGATCATGCAAGGCTCTTGATTGTTTGGTCTGTTGTTGCTGGCTGGTGGAGGTGTCACCCCCAGAGAAGAGGTAGCTGATGAGGATTGGTACCAGCAAGGCCACCATCTGCACTCCTGTACAGGGATGAGGAGATGATGAGATAATAATAATGATAAAACAATAAGCAGTGGCGCTTCACACTCAATTCAAACTGACTTGATTTCAATTACAAGATCGAGCATGTGATCTCTATTTACTGGGTGCAAGCCAAACAAATTTTTTACAACAATTGAATCTTCTCCCAGGGAGTCTAAAATTCAAAGCAAATCAAACTGATTTTACATACCGGTACAATAAATCAAATTTGTCATGTTTTCTTTCCTTTACCCTGGGTTTTCTGAATAACTTTCATAATTATCTGGTGAAAATGCTTATTCTGCTTCCATATTTCAGACACCCCAAAAGCAAAAGCACAATATCAGATGTAGGTAATAGCAATACAGATGCAGAACCATGGAAATGATCTGACAGAAAGAAATGTATCTGAGATATATTTTGATACCACACCTATATTGAATCCTATCTGTGCCAGCATGATTAAAAACTTTTCGGACTTCCCCCAAACAGGATTCCAAGCAGAGGCAGCCATGACATTTTGGATGGCTCAGTGGTAGTGCAGTGGTCTCATAACCAGAAGGTCCCTGATTCAAAACCATGTTGATGCGCTAGTGCCCTTTGGTAAGGCATTAATTCTCATTACCAAGTCCCTCTGAGAGGACTCAAAGTCGTTGGTCCCCTGGTTGCCTACTTACAAGCACATGCTCTCTTAGCAGTCAGGTAAAACCAACCAACCAACCTACCAATATTTCATTGACCCATCTTAATTTACTAATAAAAAACATCCTTTCTGCTTTTACAGGATAAAGAAGTAGAATGTTGGCAAGATTTAGCACCTCTGGCACCCTCAGGGGTTAGTACCATATTGTGTGTTCAGAGCTACAAGTGGAAGGGCATTAATAATGACAATAATAGTGGATTCATGTATAGCGCTCATGTCGGGCAAATTGACACTTCATTACTTTATAAGCTGGAATTTTCGCGAGGGTTTTATTTTCGCAAATTGCATTTTATCGCGAATTTATCAACACGCCAAAATATTGCCACCTCATCAAATCTTGATCGCCAGCTGACTGCTTGTATATACGTATTGCTGTCGCCTCCTGCCCAGCGTCTTACTTCTCTCCCCGTGCATATGTTTGCCCAGATTGCACGAAGTACGCATGTAATCCTCGTACAGAACAAACGTGTGTACTAATACATGTACTGAGTCTGTGTGTGTATATGTTGGCGTGAGATCGAGAACATTTATGAATACATCAAGCCCAATCATTGATTCTGCTGTTTGCTATTCTCGAAAGCAACGACTCGCAAAAATGTCTCTTAGCCTGTCATTCTCGACAATATCTGTACGCGAAAAATATCAGCTTATACAGTATTATTATCCTGGTTTTTAAAGGAATTATTATTTCCAGCTGGGTATTGATTTACCTCACCTAGGTGTAGTGTGGCAAATGTTGATTAATGTCTTGCCAAAGTACATTAGTGCTGCAACAGGGATTTGAACCCGCACCTTGTGTTTCATAGTCTGGAAACTTATCCACTGGACCTCAACACCTCTACTTTAACTCATATACTTATAACTTATTGCCCTTCTGGCTCACAACAGAAAGGAATTATGGCATAATGAAATAAAAACTATTTAGATTAATCAACAATCTAATCTCCTTGACTTACTATGGGATTCATCGGTTAAGCCAACCAGTATTTCCAGAACACGTATTGATTCAATGATAACCGCCACCGATTCATCATTCTGGGGTATGTTACCAGCAGTGGATTGTAGGTACTCTACCAGTCTTGGGCCCAGGGCATGGATGTAAGGTGTGGAGACATCATGGTGTGGACACTGAAAGATAGACGCTGCCATCTGAAGACACTTCAACTTCACCTGAAGACAACCACAATAGAATGAAAGTCTTGGATGAATTACATTATAATACAATATTAGTAGAGATATAGCATTCTTAAATAATTTTCATCACATGTTTTTACAGATGAAATAGTTGTCTTTTGGAAATAAAATGCCTTTATTCTGTCTTCCACAGATAGAAATGATGTTGAAAAATCTACAATTTGAAGAAGAAAAATGTGTAAAATATACTAGGCGAATTTGAGAAACAAAGGTATTTAACATTATTCTATAACCAGTTACTAATATGATTCTACAAGAAATTAAAAAGTACAATCATCAAAACCTTATCAGAAATAAAACTCTTGAGATATCATAGATAATAAGCGTAAATGTTTCCCCTCTTTGTGGTATACCCAAGATAATCATCAACAGAAGACACCAAGAATATGCTACATATATAACCCCAATGAAATGACATACCACAGGGTCTTCTGATTTGAGTGCTTTAGAGAAGAGATCAACTCCCTGAGCCTGAAGAGATGAGACAGCTGAGACAGAGGGAGGAGCTGATGCTATGAACACTGCCACAGCTAACAGAACACTGCACATATCAACCTCCATCTTGTCTTTGTCTGGATTGGCAATCAGAATAATAATATGTAGCTATTATTTAGGAGTGCTAACAACAAAAAGTACCACAGCACTTTCAAAGTTTCAGAGTTGGAAGAGAAACATGAAATACATAGACTCCTAACATAGGTAAATTGCATTATGTTACTGAGAGAATTAAAATGTTTTAAGGGATCTTTTGAAAGCGGCAATTTGAATTACCTCTTTGAATTACCAGATACCAACATTTAAAAAGTCCACTCTACACCATAGTATTGCACATACATGAGTAAACAGATACACCAACATTTGTCCTCAAGATCTGGGATTCATACTCCCACTTAATCCATCTTAATCCCTTGTGCCAATTGATCATCTATTAAAGGGCAATAGTATAGTCCTGAGGTATTCATCACACCCATAAGTTCAGATGCAAAGCAGTAAATGCAGCAGTTCTTTTTTATAACGTTTAAATGAATGGCATCTGTGTGCAACAAGGGATGTAAGCATATTTACTGATATCTGTAATACAAAGATACAGTAAATGTAAGGCACATTACACTTACATCATCATAACACATCCCCCAGTTTACTGAGTCTTATCTTCATTTCATGCGTACACTTCTAGTACATAGAGAAAATAATGAGAGCTGAAGCCACTTTCTTGAAACCATCATTATAAACGGAAATCTTCTAGGAATACATAATACAGAATTAACATGCGTTTTAATGAGATATTCACTGCCTTAGATTCATGAAAGTTTTGAGAAGTTGGCCCGGCCTGTAAAGCTGCTCAGTTAGTCACCTGGGTTGGAGTAATCGAGGATAGTAGCCAGGGTACTCTGAAGAAACTTCTCCCAATCATTAGCACATCTAGGATCCTTGACAAAGGAACAGGTAGCCAGGGAACGCAGGGCCTGCATACACGATGTGACCGTTGGAGCACTCTTACCATCAAGAGAGGGCTCGGCCGTCTCCCGAAGGACGTTGGTTGTTAGGCAGAGGATTGTGGGTAATACTGATACGCTTCCTGCAGGATACAAGGTCAACTGGGTTAGCAAATACATTTAATTCTCGCTACCCTAAATAGGTACGAAAATCTCGAAATTCGCGAGACGAGGTAATTTTCACTCTCTCGGGTCGTCACTACAACTTCCGGTATAGAGTCCCATCCCGCTGGCGCTAGCGCCTGTGTTCGCTGTGCAGAGTTTTCACGCACGCTAAAATCGATGCCAATCAGTGTAATTTGTACAGATTATAATATGCAATGGAAAGCTTCGGGCAGAATTAGTGACTTTAGCACAAAAGGCCGTTAAACTCTACCGTGAAAGAGAGGGTTGTGATCACGAACGCCTGCACAGGAAGCTGTAATGTCGAAAAGCTATCCCATAATGCAATGCGCGTTTTCAGGATTTTCCCCGGATCTCGGCAGAATCGCTATTTGGGGTAGCGAGAATTGCCTGAACTCTCAATTACCCAAGTTAAGAATATTACCAATTGTTCACATATACATGTATTTGGAAATAAACTATAGCCATTTCATTTTGTTTCATAACCATCTTTAACATGTTATCTTTAATTTTGAATAGCTGATATGGGCACTCAGTAGTGAGCCATTTTTGTCCATCATCTCATGTCTAACATCTAAACACATTGTTTAAGCTTTGAGTTATAAATCAAGGTATATCGTCTTAATAACTATTCTTTTATTTAATTAGTGCTAATAATGGATCCCAATCACGTGGAAAATATTTTCAACTGTCCTGATGCAACATCCTTCAATAGTTAGCTAACCGGATGCAATGAAATGTAAAGCAGCCCTTCTCAAAGGTCCTATCTCCCCTTCAGTCAACTCTCTACCACAACCATTTCAAGATTAAATCCCATGGGAAGTATCTTAGAGGATCATCTACCGAGTACCAAAGAAGTCGGGTGAATCTTCATATCGCATTCTTAGTGCTGCCTTTGAGAAATGAGAAAACAGTGCACTACAGAGGAACCTTATACTGTTGTCCCTTTTGAATGAAATAATTGATCCTAAATATCTTTCTTTCATTTGAACGGATGAAATCAAGAGGGTTACCTGCTGGTGAGCAGAGTGAAATGAGAAGGTTACCTGCTGGTGAGCAGAGTGAAATAAGAGGGTTACCTGCTGGTGAGCAGAGTGAAATGAGAAGGTTACCTGCTGGTGAGCAGAGTGAAATGAGAGGGTTACCTGCTGGTGAGCAGAGTGAAATGAGAGGGTTACCTGCTGGTGAGCAGAGTGAAATGAGAGGGTTACCTGCTGGTGAGCAGAGTGAAATGAGAGGGTTACCTGCTGGTGAGCAGAGTGAAATGAGAAGGTTACCTGCTGGTGAGCAGAGTGAAATGAGAGGGTTACCTGCTGGTGAGCAGAGTGACGGTAGCTCAGCCATGATGAGGACTGTAGCTGAGATAAGATGACTAGCTTCATCAGATAGTCCTGCATTCTTAGAGTAGCTATGTATAGAAGCTGCACTGGCTCCTCCTGATGGGTTGAGGGCGGGCAGCTGCCTGACTAGGATGCAGAGACACACCTCTAAGGTAGCAAAGACCACCGACTTGCCAGGGACCACCTCTCCACTTGTCCCACCTTCACCGATGTCAGAATCCCAGTCTAGGTTCTCCTTCTCATTCTCAGACTTCTCCTTGTTTTCAATACTCTCACCTAGAGGATGAAAAGATTGGAAACTGACTCTCCTCTTGCTAGTGCCCAATGCAGACTGTTCATTGGCACACACACTTTCAGTCTGACATATCCAGGACTTTTCTTACAGCTTCCTGGTTCACAGTGAAAGCATACAGACACTTGTACATTTAAAAGCAGGTACTTCACACCATAACTTTAGTGATCCACACTGCATGCATTAAAATAAATATTTCTAAACAATTAAAACAAGAGAAACAACATCCTATTAAATGAAGATGACTTTCATGGTCCACAAGTAAAGAAAACAATCAGGATGAGGTTCAAAGATCATATCATAATAAAGCAAAACAGCAATTCTTTTTTTACATATGACTAGTCTCCCATATTCACATCAATCTATTTAGTACCATGATCAAAGTGTAATCTATAAAATTCTACTCTTCACCTATCATGCACTAAATGATCTAGCTCCAGAATATATTTCATCCCTTCTATCACCCCACTCCGCAGGTCGTTTTGGTTTATGTTCATCACATAATGTTAGGCTTAAAGAAATACGTACCAAAAGAAATAGGGGGATAGAGCATTTGCATCAGCAGCTCCTTATTTGTGGAATAAGTCACCTTTCTCTATTCAGACTGCCAACACGCTTTCAACTTTTGAAATTGGGCTTAAAACTAACCTGATGCTTAATGCGTAATGCATATTGTTAAATTTCAATGTTCTCTTTATACAATGCATGCCAAACAAATAATCACACTGTGCCACATTGCATGTACCATGGCATCATGAAGATGTGTGATCTATAATGCAAGTTAACATTTAATATTTCTTTAATATTAAGTATGTTGAATTCCTGATATAAATTTCAATCATTTGTATGCGCCTTGAGCATCTCTAGAGATGGATATGTTGCGCTTTATAAATATTGTTATTATTATTATCATTATCCCTAAACTAATGGAAATATGATCTTATGAGCCCATTCTTCTCACCTTTGACCTTGCGTTGTCCCTCTATCTTCTCCTGCATGGCTTTAATAACCTGCTTGACCACACTGATGACCTGAAGGTGAGTGGAGAGATTCTCTCTGGTCAGCAGTAGACGATGCAACACATTGAGAAGCTCTATGGGTAGTGAGGGGTCAGCGACGAGCTGTCTTCGAGGCCAGAGGTCATCCAGGAGGGTATGGATGGCTTGAAGACAGGATGAAATGTTCTGAAGGGGCTCGGTGGCACGGTGATTAGACAGATTCTCAACACAAACACCTAATTGTAAGTACAGAGAACGACAGATTGGTATAGTTGTAGTCATGAATGCTGCTCATATATATCACTAAATACAATAATGATCATAAACATGCATTAAGTTTTGAAATAATACACTAAATTACAATGACAATTTATTCAGCTTTCCCTCCTTATAAATATTCTGGCATATACACTCCTGTCACAAACTGGTCGCAAAAGTGATGTTCAGAAATGATGATGACGATGCTAGTGATGGCGCTTTGTAACTGCAAGGAAAAGGCACTATATCAAATATCTTTTGGATTGGATTGAATAAGCTTCTTTGTCATATATCCTTTCACTTCCCAGAGATGCCAACCCTATAGGATGGCTGTCAGTAACATTTACCACATTTGTCCGTAACAAATGGGGGTCTTTCCGTAACGCAAGACACCGCAGCATAATTTTCGCGCAAAATGTACACAAACACCCAATCACTCTTACTGCATTTCGAACCTACCATTTTTAAGTCAAAAATAAAGATGTGCATAAAAACATTTTTTTTAAATCTGTTTGCAGTCAAAGGATCTCCTCTTTGGGTACTCGCTCTTTTGAGTGAATCCATGATAATATTCAGGAAGAAAACACCTTGTTCAAGCGTCGAACGGCAAATTCAAATCCACAGTCAAATGGCAGAACTCGTATCCTACACACGCACACGTACACTCACCAGTACCACAGACACACCAGCCCAGGCCGCTAGGCCCGGCGTTCATGAACAACAACACACCGTATACCGCACTTGCAATGCGCCCGCTGAATCACCGAAGTCTTCGCTACTATAATACTGTGAATGGGTATTGCGGGCGCCGCACGCACGATCATCCACCACCATGCTCCCCCAAAATGCACGACCACACGTAGTATACTAGTATCAAAACAGTAATGACGGCAGCCGTGTTGTTTTGGAATTATTAAACAAGATGGCGGCTGAAGGACTATGGGTGTGAAAGTGCCTATCCAGTGTAGTCAAATTCAGTGAACTTATGAGTAATTGCGTGCGACATGCAGCGCTGTGTACGGAGGCATGTGATAAGGCGGTATTCGCTATAATGTAATTTTATTTATCGTTTCCCTGTAACCTTTTGATTGTTTACCGTAACGCCGTAACAAGAGCATTAAAACCGTAACAAATACGGAGAAACCGTAACGGTTGGCATCTCTGCACTTCCTTATGAAAATACTTCATGACAAGTCAGAATAATTTTTATTCATCTGTGATCTGCGCAATGCCTTATTACCAAGATTAATATACAAATAATACACAACAGAGAGGGCATTAGTTAGACTTTTTCAAAGGTGCCGAGTGTGGGTAATTTTATAATGCCCGTACAAAATGATGTGTATTATTTGTTTTTATAAAATTATGACTTGGATCCTTGTTATTTGATCAATATCACCCTCATATCAAACTCAAAGGCCCGAATTCACAAAGGAGCTTTAAATCTATTGGTTTAAATCCACATTTACATAACCCATGGTTTAAAATATGCGCAAATTGAGGCGTACCTTGCCTTGCGTGCATCTAATATTGGACATCTGACTTGTGTCGCACTTATGATAGCAGCAACAAGCTAGATGTGTTAATGACCGGTCATTACCCAAATTACGCGTTAGGCAAAATAAATGCCTGGTCACATGTACGCTTTCAACCAATTATTTGATTAGGAATTAAGTCATCATCTTATGATTGACTATAATCCTGAGTACGCAACAATTTGTCATCCTTACTGCTTTGAATTGTATTGAGGAGGGTTTTGATAGCATGTTACCTCTAATAACATATGGAATGAGATACTCCTAGCATAATGCTCAGTCATGTTTAGTTTTTTTTTAATATATAAGAAAGTGAAAAAAACATGTCCACAATGAAATGTTAAGTAAAGTTGGAGCTTACCAATCATAAGGTGGAAGTAATCACTCTTGATTTCTTCTGGTTTCTTCATGGAGGCAGCATTACCAGTAGGTATGACAGCCATACCTGGTAGCATAGGACCACTGTTAGCTGGACTGGTATAACTACCATCACTGTTTTCTTCTATCACCTGGAACCCTCCAGCATCCAGCCACAGCGCTGCAGCGTAGACGATGGGAGCCCAAGCCTTGAGGTAATGGGGCCTGGTGGTGGAGGTGGCTTCCGCATTGTAGAAGGCACCGCCCTCTGGAGGTAACTGACTGGTGAAGTCTTCCGGTAAGGCCAGCAGGGCGTGGTCCCGCAGAGCAGCTAACCAATACTTGTTGAGAGATTTGAGCTCAGGCTGGACCAGGGTCAATAGACTGTCTGAAGGTTTCTCTGTGGAGTAGTCCTCTCCGTTGGTATTAGAGTTACTAGAGGGTGACATGTACTGCTTCATGGCTACTACGTATACCTGAAAGAGAAATCAAATCAGTCAGGAATAGCAAAGAGAATGAGAGGAAGTCTTGGTCATCTCAGGATGAAAACTAAAGCTATACAACATTGCAATTGAATATAATATTTCTCCTGGAATACCCTGTCCCTTGGAATAAACCTTTAGCCGTAGCTCATGTACTTCCATTCACACGATCCTATTATTACCATCGAAAACATACTTCTTTGGATCAACTTTTTAGTGGCAAAATCATAGCATTTGTGTCTCTTTAATAAGTGCTGCTACTTTCTCTTTCATTCATTACATAATAGAAATCACCATCCTACAAATATTTATAATGAAGAAGACGATCAATTAAAATACTTAAGAGTCATTGCATGCTTCAAAGAGCATCCTGATCTCTAATATTTTGCATGCCATGTTTGCGTGGGACTGTACCTCGGACCAGGCCTTGATGACAGCCAGTTTCTCCATGGTGAATGCACTCTCACTATAAAGCTGCAGGGGGGCGCCCTTTCCTACTTTCAGCTTGTCCAGGGACGATACAAGCAGCTGATGAACTCTACGCAGGTCATTGAGTTCATGTGCTACCCCACTGCCAATCCACGCACTAGCAACCTGCATAATCAATAGCACAGAGGGAAAATATGATAAAACCTTCACTGATGAGACTCACAGATTCTGAATGTACTAAATGTGTCAAATAACCTACATGAACTTCATTTTTCCTCTTCCTCCAAGTCAAACATCTACAGACAACAATCTTGATTTATAATTAATTATGTACTAACAGAACAACTGCATCTATGAATGCAAAGTTGACATGCATGTTCCAATTGTCTGTTGTACATGTACTGAATATAACAGGCTATGATAACTTGTTTGACAAAGTCAAAAATACCATTAAAACCTTAAGAGGACAGCAATTAACTTTTATTTGAATGTATGTTTCGCAGGGGAACTATGGCAGACAAGTTTCACCATACTTTCCTGTAGTCTTCTCTTTCCTACACTCAAATATGTACACATCAAACTGTATATTATCATCATTGGTATTTTATATTAATAGGTCATTTAAAAAATAATTACAAAATTTGAAGTTGAAGCAAAAATACAAATTATAGCACATATAAAATAAGTTTCACACATTTTGTTGTTGATGTATACTACATATTAGAACATGGAGCCATCTACAGGATATCTGACATATAATGCATGGTTGTAAATACCTGACATGCCATAGCAGTGACATCAGATGGGGTTTCTGAAGAGAAGGCTGGTCTCAAAGCAGCACCCACCTAATCATCAAAACAAAGCATTTTATCATAAACAAGATGGGTTTTTAAAAAGATCAGTCAAAAACTTATTTTAGGAAGTCCTGCAACCATTATATTTCTTTTCTTTACAGACTTGGAATACATTGTTTAAGTTTTCATTAACATGCATCTAGACATTGCTCCAGTATTCCAGTATTATTTCCTGCATTAGTGATAACAATTTTAAAAAAATAGAAATTGAGGGTTGGCCTTATGTATTTATTCATTTCTTTATTTATTGTTGTTGTTGAGAAAGACGAATCCCCTGATGTACTACTTGGGCTAATATGCTTTAGTCTTAAGTATCTAGGTTCATCATACCACTCCTAGCATCTCTTCTTTAAGGTTGCTTTAATATAAAAAATTCATCCAAACTGTTCTAGTCAGCAAGATAACTAACAAAAGAGAACACTACAATTTTCTGTTCAAAAATGACATTAGTTGATTTAAAAGTCATCTTTACTCATCACAGTCAGTAAAAAAAATTCTGTAACAAAATTCCTCTTTGACATTCACTTAAAGCTGTTTCAAATAGTGCGAACATGATATCTATGCACTGTCACTTTCTTTGAAAAAGAAAAGTAGCTTTAATAATGATAATAATAATAAATAACGATAGATAATGGATATATAGATCCTTTTCCAGAGGAAACTAGACGTTCTCCCTTAGTCAACCATCATATAAAGAATTGTAGAGGTATTGTTTCAGATGTTTTTTGAAGGAGCCACATGAAATATTATTTCTCACAAATGCAGGGAGTTTTTTCCATAGATGTGGGGCAATGGATTGAAAGGGGTTGAAGCCAGCCTGTTTTCTGTACTTGGGGATGAAAATGGAAGATCAAAGTGAATTGGTGTTCTCTGTGGTTGAGGGGCTTTGAGGAGGTTCCACAGAAATTTTTATGTGCACCTCAGCTGTGCAGGACCAGCTGATCATGTATTTACTGATTACATGATTCCGGGGAACTCCAGGCATTGTGCTTGCTGAATATATAACCAGTTCAGTTCAGTTCAGTTCATTTTATTCAAAACCACACAAAACATGATATAATCTTTAACATAAAAAAAGACTGGTAATAGTACATCAATCAACATATTTTAACTTGATTACATCATAAACTGAAGGGTTTTAGGACCTCTTTAGAAGCTAAGCTTGTGAGCCAGCTGGCCCTGCGCAGTTAAGGTATGCACAAACATTTCTGCTGAACCTCCTTAAGATGACGTACCTGTGCTTGGTATTGTTCCATGATGTAATGACCAGGAAACTCTGGTTCAGGTACCCTAGCAAACTGCTTGATGATATCCTGAAGCAGGAGTAGACCTGCTTTCCTCAGTTGGTTACTCTCTGATGTAGCAGCAATGAATGCTGTACGCACCAGGTCCGACAGATGCAACACTAGGTAGTTGTCTGTAAAAGAGTTTCCAAGTATGATGATTATACTTCCATAATTTCAATGCAACTCATATTTTACCCGACAAGATTTGTGAGTTAAATGACATCAATCAGCTATTTTTCACCTACTGACAGAACTATAACATTGGCAGATACATGTACTTAATTGTATATGGAACATGGTTCCTCAAGTGGTCAAAGCCAGAAATACATGATTGTGTGGAAGAATATTGTACTCCATGCCATATTCTTTAGCCACTATCCTTACTTGTAACAATGCCAGTTGTTAATCCAACTAATATCTAAGTCAAGTAACCTGGGATGTCCATGAAAATGGCTAATGAATAAGTATATCTATTGTTGACATACCTGTAATACAACTTTGAGGCAACGCCATACAAAATCAAACTCACTTGTAGTAGTCTTGACTCTCATCTCCCTTGCTAGAGCTACGTCAAAGTGTACCGTGTTACCATCACAGATCTGAATGACACGACGCACACTCTCTGCTGCAAACACTCTTGTAGGCCATCTGGGAGGGACTGAACACATCACAAAAACAGCAAGTTAAACCTCTGTATTATGAGACGGTAGCCTGCTTTAATCTACCAAGAGATGGAATAGGCTACACACAAATGATTTTTTTTCTTACAAATGTTGAGACTGCTGACACTCTATATGTATCATTCCAAACTTTAGGAGTCATTTATTTCACTCTTGCCGTCTAAATTATAGTTTGTGGGAAACTAGCATTTCAATCTTCAAATTGGCAACACATCCATGTACATGTAGATACAGATTGATGCAAATCAAGTATTTTCTATGAAAGTGGCAAACATTACTTCGCACTCCAAATAATTACCAGATGAATACATGAATAATCTAAGCACTATGAAACAGTTACTGTAAGAGTGTTATATACCTGTAAATGCCAATATTGTTTTTAATGATATTGATTTGTAAACGGCCTTTAATCATTACAGAATATTCAACTAAATTTCTAATTTAGAAAGAAGTTGATTGGACTATTCTCTACCTGTTGGATGAGTGTCAATCTTGTCAGGAGCTTTAAACGTTGCAACATCTTCATCCATTTTAGTCTTCTCATCATCCACCTCAATCTCCTCCCTTGACTTGTTTGGTGTCGGCATGGAATCAGAATCTACGATCAAAATCAACAACCACTTTTAGTATTCAACAAAATAATGAAGAGCTTCATTCCAAAAGAAGCTTAATCGATTTATATAAAAATTGAGTTTTGTCTTTAAATACTTATTTCCTACATGGGAATAAAATGCACTATATCACATTCTGAAATTTATCTAGAAATATTTTTAAAAAACATCAGCTACAAAATATTATGTTTATATCAAAAAGGAGCTAAATCCATGAAAAAAAAACTATTCAAAAATTCAGCAAAAATAAAAGAATACTTGGTAGATTTTTTAAAACCATATACATGTAATATTGGTCAAGGGGAACACCTGGAACATATATCCAAAGATGTACATACATTCGAAAATACGCAAATTGGATTTAGCTCCTTTTACAATTAAACTCTCCAAATATAAATCACTATTTTGTGCAAAAACATCATACAGCAGTGTTCTAATGTATGGCCCAAGTGGCGGTATCTTTCATCAAATTTGATGTAACTCCAACAACAATGGGAACATTAAAAATTAAGTGACTTTTATCAGTCATTTAATAAATATTTCAATCAAAAGTTTACATGAAACTTGCCACACATGAATTAAAAATCCAGTGGAACCTGTATAAAGACTGCTTTATGGACAGGTTCTTTTAGTACATGTCTCAATAAGAAACACAACATAAGGGAAACAGACAATGGGTTCTTTATAGACATGTGATCTTTCTATACAGGTGATCACAAAAGCTGGGCCCTGTTTGATAAAAATTGTTATTAATTATAAGTTACAATGAATGTTAATAAGCTATCAACATTGTGGCATTTTATGAAACAGGGCCCAGGTTTGATTGTACATAAATTTATCATCTACTGAGAGAGAGAGAGAGAGGTAGAGAGGGAGAGGTGAGAGAGAGAGAATAAGGAACCAACCTGTAGAAGCTGAGAGGACAGCCTTAGAGAGAGTAAGCCATCCTGCTAGGTTCTCCATCACTAGTTCATGTAACATACTGATTAATGTATCATGAATATTGGATAACATCTTAGCATCGGTCTCATTGTTTAGCATGGTGAAGAGTAGACCTTCCAAACCCGTTTCTGAAATAAAGAGAGTCATTCAAATCATATTTCATAATAGCTTTTAATCTTATATAGTGGCACATAGATACATGTATGCAAACTGGATTTCACTTCACACTCAAGAAACATGTGTTCTCTAAAAGTTGAAGTACTATTTGTGAATATATCATACATCATTCAAAAACTGCCATGGTTTAGCACAGCATTAAACAAGGTTTAGCTTCCAACTATTTTCTTCACAAGATGGATGAGATGAATGAGAAGAATACTCACCAGTAATTATTGCATCTGACTTGGCACCTTGTACAGTCACATTTTGTTTCTCAGTCTTAGCCAGCTGTAGGGCATACTCACACACCTCTCTGGCTTCACGTTGGGAGAGCTGTCGTAAACACGCCACCGCTGCACGTCTCAATAACAGATGAACACTTCCTAAAGCAGTCTGAGTCAAAACAACAAAATAATGTTCAGCCATGCTCACTATTAATCAAACCAATATTGAGAAATGCCTTTCTCATAATTATATGATATTTCCAAATTAATACAATCTTGTTTCATTTCTAGATAAGTTCTGAAGCTTATCAATACTTGTATATCCCTGATATGGATAAAATGAATCGGTTGAAATATTTTTCACTTAGATATTTGTACATGGCCCCTACTCGTTTGTACAATCAGCTCCTTCCAATATATTTTAATGGAAAAATAAATTGGAATTGAATTTGAATTGAAATATATAATTTAAAGTAAGTTATCTTAGTAAACAATGATAGAAACAGGTCTTGACTGCCTCCAAACTTCAACAGAAAGTACTAAATAATTACATGTGCACATCATAAACCTGTGATAGATATAACAAACACAAAAACAAAGACTGCGCAAAAAAATCAGGGGTTTATAAAGATGATATAATACATACGACTTACACAAAGATCAGGAACAAGAGTTGATAGATTGACATGACGAGGTGCAAACATGTGAAGCTGTTGAAGACATGCTATAGCTTCTGCTCCAACCACTGAGTCTGGATGATCCTGCATGATAGCACAGGCTACTAAGCACGATGTCCTCGCTGTGGCTATGTTACCTCGATTACCTGATCATCAAGAAACAACAAGTAAGATATACTCTTTTGGGTGTCATTAAGCTCTTTTTATTAAACCTAACCCTACTCTAACCCTAACCTAATTCTAATTACGTATTCATTTATCTAATCAAAGTATTTGGGCCCATTAATATCATCGCAGCAATTAACAGTACATTAAAGTTCAGGAAATATATTGGCATTGTGTCCTATCTCTTGGTTCAATAGACTAAGTATAACAAGCAAGTAGTTGTACAACATGAATTTAAACACCTGACCAACTAGCGCAAGCATTTCACAGTCTCGATTGATCTTAAAGGTGTCAAGATCTTGGAGATAAGTCAAGAACTATGAGTTACAAGGTACAGGGTTGAGTCCTTGTAACATCACTAATTATGTATGCGCCACGTTTAACTACATTTGCAAAAGTCAACCCAGGTAGGATAAATGGGTGCCTGACAGGAATTAATCCCTTAACTCTTTATGCGCCACTTAAAAAACCCCCCTGTGCCACATTCTTTTAGGGTCACACATTTCGAGGGAATCTTTATTGACTCTGCTGAATCAAGAGGCTATAACTCTTCACTGGATGATCATGATGAAAAATATTGTGCAGCAAAGTTGTAGACCGGAAAACGTGCTTTTCGATGAACCGTCATTTGTTATATTTTGAATTATCATTTTTATAATAATCATAATTATATAATGTTTAATTTTTCTTATTTACGGCAGTTTTTTTATCCCTCTAGAATTTCTTATTTAGCAATGATAAGACATCTTCAAATCGAATCTATTAGAAAGGTGGACTTCTTACCTTTCTTTACATACCTTGCTCAAGTATTCTAACAATTCAGAAGGTTAGTATTTAGGTTGTTGAAGAAAAGAAGTTCAATAGGGAGAGACTTGAAAGTACCCCGCTCAGCCACCCTTGACAATGGGCTAATCTGCCCATTGAAATCCCTATTACCCCAGGTTATTGTCAATGTCCGGTTTAGCGGGGCATGAAAAGGGACGTCGTGGGGATGTTTTTCTTTGTTGTGCCATGATAAGTCAATAAGAAATAAGAGAATGTTATTGATTTTGCCCACTGGTATGAGCATGTAAAAATGGTATAGGCATAATATATTATATGTGATATACATGACATAATCAGCATCTTATTGAAATGTCTCATTATGAATGTTCACCGCATCTGTTCTCTCACCTTCTTTACCCCTCAATAAAATTGATTTCAAGTACATTTATCACAGCCATAGATATACAAAGAAAGAATGAATCAATCTTAAAATATAAACTATATTGCATTGTTTTCCATTTACTTTATTGTGAGAGAGCTTATTATCAGAAATGATTGACGAGTGGAGTATGCAATGAATAAAATATGGAGAACGGACGTGAGAGACATTATGAGAGAGAAATAGTGATATGAAATGAAAGGACTTTACTGTGAATAAAGATTATAAGAGAAAGAGATAAAGATGACGGCAAGACAGGATACATATTGATACGAAAATAACAATAATAATGAGATAGAGATGACGGAAAGAAAGAGAGTAAACACTGATAGCATAAGAATGAATAAAGATAATAAGAGAAAGATATAGAGATGACGGCAAGACATAGGGTACATATAGATAGGAAAATGATAATAATAAAAAGATAGAGATGACGGAAAGAAAGAGAGTAAACACTGATAGCACAAGAATGAATAAAGATAATAAGAGAAATATATAGAGATGACGGCAAGACATAGGATACATATTGATAGGAAAATAATAATAATAATAAGATAGAGATGACGGCAAGAAAGAGAGTAAACACTGATAGCATAAGAATGAATAAAGATAATAAGAGAAAGATATACAGATGACGGCAAGACATAGGGTACATATAGATAGGAAAATGATAATAATAATAAGATAGAGATGACGGCAAGAAAGAGAGTAAACACTGATAGCATAAGAATGAATAAAGATAATAAGAGAAAGATATACAGATGACGGCAAGACATAGGGTACATATAGATAGGAAAATGATAATAATAATAAGATAGAGATGACGGCAAGAAAGAGAGTAAACACTGATAGCATAAGAATGAATAAAGATAATAAGAGAAAGATATAGAGATGACGGCAAGACATAGGGTACATAATTATAGATAGGAAAATGATAATAATAATAAGATAGAGATGACGGAAAGAAAGAGAGTAAACACTGATAGCATAAGAATGAATAAAGATAATAAGAGAAAGATATAGAGATGACGGCAAGACATAGGGTACATATAGATAGGAAAATGATAATAATAATGAGATAGAGATGACGGCAAGAAAGAGAGTATTACACTCATAGCATAATAATGAATAAAGATAATAAGAAAAAGATATACAGATGACGGCAAGACATAGGGTACATATAGATAGGAAAATGATAATAATAATAAGATAGAGATGACGGAAAGAAAGAGAGTAAACACTGATAGCATAAGAATGAATAAAGATAATAAAAGAAAGATATAAAGATGACGGCAAGACAGGATACATCTTTCTTTCATTAGTTTTATTCATTCTTATTCTATCACTGTCTACTCTCTTTCTTGCTGTCATCTCTAGCTCTTTCATTAATTTTTATTCATTCTTATTCTATCAGTCTACTCTCTTTCTTGCTGTCATCTCTATCTCTTTCTTTCATTATTTTTATTCATTCTTATTCTATCACTGTCTACTCTCTTTCTTGCTGTCATCTCTATCTCCTTCTTTCATTTTTTTTATTCATTCTTATTCTATCAGTCTACTCTCTTTCTTGCTGTCATCTCTAGCTCTTTCATTAATTTTTATTCATTCTTATTCTATCAGTCTACTCTCAGGGAACACTTTTATCACTAGAGTCTTCGTCACTGCTCGATTCGTCGGAATCAGAGTCCATGCTCCATGCTTCCATAGTAACAAGATCTCGAGCCTCCTCTACACTAAACACACGTTGACGTTTTCCAGCAGGTGCCATCGTAACATCAGTAAAAAAAATCCAAAGAAAACCGCTAAATACACGGTAATTTCGAATGTAACACTATGAAGAAAAACAGTTTACCGGAAAGTGTGCGATGTATACAATGTAAACAATAGTAAACGCAACGCGTGGCTACACACTGCGAGCGGTATTATGAATGTCTAATTGACTCGTATACATCTGTGCAAAAATGCGAAGTTGGCACGCCTACGTCCGTGCAAATCGGCGAACAAAGCAAACAAAGAGTTAAAGTACTAGAGTGCCATAATAGCTGCCCTGCTAAAGCTGGGGTAAACAACAAAAACATGGATCACAAAGAGTGTCAAGTGTGACAGTTATGCATGTAAGACCTATACAAGAAGCCACCATTATCATGATTAGACTTGATCCTACTAGACATGGGCGGGGCCCATAGCCCAGGATACATACCCTGAAGCTCTGGCCCTAGGGTTGTGATGAGAGCTGCTAAGCATCGTCCCAAGCATTGATGAACCTCAACTGTAGAGGGCGGTACACTCAGTAGAAGGGTCAGGACCAGTGAGAGGGTAGGCTCCACGTAAGATCTGAACATAGGACCTCCAGTGTCTGCTATCAGAGCTAGGGCATGCAATGCCCACATCTAAATGATCATGTACATAAACAAAATATGTATATCGTAACAAGTGTACATGAAGGTAATCATGAATGAACATGTAAACAAAAATAGAATGTGTGAAGTCCATTCTACTTATGTAATTAATGCTAGGAATACTTTCCAGACATAGTTCTTTTTAACCTATTTCCCAAATCCCCCCCCCCCCCTTCTCTCACTGTCCTCAATATGTTAACATAAGAATATTGAATTGTTTCCAGTGCACAATTAATCTATACAGTTGTTTATAGGGTTGTCATAGAGCTACTCAAGAACGTTAATGGGTAATTTTGCAAATCCAGTGTATTGCACAAAGCAATCCTTCCCTCAATTAGCACCTTTTGATTTTTGCCAAAATGCGCATGTGGCAAATGAGCGACTGTGCAGAAAGGGAAAAAAAAGCAACTGAAGTGTTAAAGGTATAGACCAGTTTTGGAAACGCCCCCTCTCAAAAAAATGAAATGGAAGCTCTTCTTATCAATCATGTGAAAGAATATGTTTTGACTAATACGTGATGATACAAATTTTGCTGGGAAACTGCCTACTAATTGATATACTTGGTAGATTATCATATCTATCAGGCCTGGATAGATATCACGTAGTCCCATATACATCTTTCTGTGTACAGTGCTTGTAACTTTACCAAGACTGGGCCACATTTCTTATAATTTTGATGATTCCAGAACCTTGCAGTACACACCAATACTTATATGCTAGATGATCAACCTTTTCCGATCGATTCCACAACGTTTCTTTCACAATGCAATCGCACAACCAGAACTGGTCTATACCTTTAAACACATCATTCAATCTATATTTTTTTCTAAGTGATGGATAGATGTTTGACTAACCTGAACTTCAGGAGATGTTATATCTTGAGCTAGAGCAAGAAGGATACTAACGCTGGTATTGAGATGTTGACCAGCCCCCATACCACCTACATAACGGTGAAGACATCCCAAAGCTAGGGAGTTACCAGTCCTTGATACCACATCACGAGCCGTCTTTAATCTGCAACAATAAACAAGATGAAATAATAGTAACAATAATTGGATGCATATCGCTTCTTTTACAGAGGATACAATGTGCTGTCCCTTACCCTGAGGACAAATTAAGAATTGGAGAGGTATGTTTTTAGATGTTTTTTTTTTTTAAAGAAGTCAAGTGAAGTACTATTTCTTAGAAATACAGGGAGTTTTTTCAGTAGGTGTGGGACAATGGATTGAAAGGATTAAAAGCCAGCTTGTTTTTCAGGATTGGGAATGAGAAAGGAAAGAGCTGATGTACATCAAATCAACAATAATGTTTTCTGCTGCTAAAAGAGTGAAGAGATGAATAGTGGACAAAGATCTACAAGTTTCAGCAAGTATTTGTTATTGTATTCTCTCAGTAACTGGAAGCCAGTTCAGTTTATTTAATAATGGGTAGCATGGGACCAAATCGGTTTTTTGGTATATCTAGCAAAGGAGCAGGTTTGATATGGATCTTACCTATCAAAGCACATCTGAGCAGTCTGAGCAATGAAGGTATTATCCCCTCCAACTTGAGCCATTCTACCCAAGGCTTCCCCTGCCGAACATCTCAGGATGGGGTTGCCATTGTTAAGAGCACCCTGTAACAAGTAACAACACAATCACATTAACACATAGTATACATATTTCTTATATCAAAGCAAATAACACAAAAAGGATATTCTGCAAAAAAAAGGAATACAGCCTCGAGCTCTCTGAACAGCTTGAACCATCCAAAATGATGATTACTCATCCAATGTGATACAACATGAGACAAAAAAAGTTTTGAAATCTGTGTGTCCAAGGGAGCTTGAACATGCTAAGGATCAGTACATTTTGTCAGTAATAATTGAATTGGTTTATCAAAAAAGAAAAACATGACGTGCAGCTCAAGACTGATATTGTCTGTTTTACATAGTGATCAGATATTTACATTGTAATACAAACATCAAAATACAAAAGCAATATAACAAAATAACAATGGTAACATCACACAGCAATATTATTTAAGATTTAGACAAATGTGTAAAAGATGTGGATAAGTAGTTATCAAAATAATCAAAGCAATGTTATTAAATATTAAAAAATAAGTTCAATTGAGCATGCTCAGGAATATTAGGCTTATTGCACAAAAATGTCACTTTAGACAAACTATGATTGGCTGTTGAGCCCCGTTACCATGGTAGTTGACATTGATGACAAAGTTACCATCAATTGTAACTTTTACGCAACGGGGCCCTAGACAGGAATAAAACACCAAATAAATGTTTAACTAAGATGGCTGCTGTTATACTTACCATGATCAAAGCGTATGCAGCATTTCTAACCTTGGTGTTTACAAGTCTTTGTTTGGCATCAGCTAGGCCCTGTGGATAAACCAAATACATCTATGACTCAGGCAGGCAGAGCAGTATGAACCACAAAATTCCCTAGCACACTTATCCCAATGTATCACAGATAATTCTAGACATTATCAGAATATGTGAAACTAGAGTTTTGAGTTATCTACTTACATTACATTCTTTTTAAAAGTTGTATAAGGGTTAAATGGTTTATATTTGAAGCAGTATCATTAAATTTATGATTTCTCCCCAGATGATTCCTCAATTTCACATATGAAAGACTTGATTTCAAAAGAGATAAGTCAGATTATAATGCCATTTATCACACATCTTTCCCTTACAAAATATGTGTTACGCATAGGAATCAAATTGTAAAATTTCAATAGATCTTCCACACCATTTCCTTTGCAAACAAATTGACCCCAAATGATCATTCAGATATGAAGCAGTAAATTCATGATATAAAGTGTAATTGCTTCTCATTTCTATATCTTGTAACACAGAGCTATGTTAAGATCCAAAAATTATTTGTTGAGCGCAATTGCTATTCATTTAGATGCAAAGAACTGCAGTTTACCGCGCCATGTGTGAACAAGCCTTAATTCTAACTTGAGTGCGCCATGTGTGAACAAGCCTTAATTCTAACCTTGAGTGCACCATGTGTGAACAAGCCTTAATTCTAACTTGAGTGCGCCATGTGTGAACAAGCCTTAATTCTAACCTTGAGTGCACCATGTGTGAACAAGCGTTAATTCTAACTTGAGTGCGCCATGTGTGAACAAGCCTTAATTCTAACTTAAGCGCACCATGTGTGAACAAGCCTTAATTCTAACCTTGAGTGCACCATGTGTAAACAAGCCTTAATTCTAACTTGAGTGCACCATGTGTGAACAAGCCTTAATTCTAACCTTGAGTGCACCATGTGTGAACAAGCCTTAATTCTAACCTTGAGTGCACCATGTGTGAACAAGCCTTAATTCTAACCTTGAGTGCACCATGTGTGAACAAGCCTTAATTCTAACCTTGAATGCGCCATGTGTGAACAAGCCTTAATTCTAACCTTGAGTGCACCATGTGTGAACAAGCCTTAATTCTAACCTTGAATGCGCCATGTGTGAACAAGCCTTAATTCTAACCTTGAGTGCACCATGTGTGAACAAGCCTTAATTCTAACTTGAGTGCACCATGTGTGAACAAGCCTTAATTCTAACCTTGAGTGCACCATGTGTGAACAAGCCTTAATTCTAACCTTGAGAGCACCATGTGTGAACAAGCCTTAATTCTAACCTTGAGTGCACCATGTGTGAACAAGCCTTAATTCTAACTTGAGTGCACCATGTGTGAACAAGCCTTAATTCTAACCTTGAGTGCGCCATTTGTGAACAAGCCTTAATTCTAACCTTGAGTGCACTAAGTACAGCGGTGAAGATATTGATCTGTACTGCTTGTTGTCTGGCTGATTTAGCATTCTGAATACAATCCTGGAAGTGTTCTAGGATCTTATTCCTATGTTTGTCCGCAACATGAGGGAACACAACTCCAAAGAGGGTCACAGAGGCATCTATGACAGCCACTCCTAGAGGCAGGGGTCCTGGCACCTCATCCTCCTGTTTTCAAATCAAGCAGACCACATACAAAAATGAGACTCAAACAATGCCAGTTTGACATCAACTTAGTTCAGGGAAGGAAAGAAGGAACAATAACCATTAAATCAATGATACAATAGGATGACTCCTCTAACAGGAGAAAGTCTCTTGAACCATGTTCTTTTCTATTTGGCTGACAAACAAAGTCAGTGTTGTTCAGACTACATACATAGAGCAGAATATTAGATTAAAACTCTTACCCAAAGGCTTCAAACCATATTCATTTTTAAAATGTGGATGTTAGTTTCTTCCAAACAGATAGATTTCTTCAAATGCAAAAGCATGTGGAAAGGACAAATATTTCAGTATCATCTACATTCAGAATATGGAATGTAAAAGTCACTACCTTGCACTTTTCTGACCAATATGATCCCATAATAATACCAATGATACCATGTTGAGTAGAAAGAAAGAATGATAGATATACAGAGAAGACAGAGACAGAGACAGAGACAGACTGAGACACAGAGACAGTGGCAGAGATAGAGATGGAGACAGAGACAGAGACAGAGACAGATTAAAACACAGAGACAGAGGCAGGGACAAAGACAGAGGCAGGGACAAAGACAGAGATAGAGACAGAGATAGAGACGTAGATATAGACATAGAAAGAGACAGAGGCAGAGAAAGAGACAGAGACAAGGGACATAGAAAGAGACAAAGACAGAGAAAGAGACAAAGACAGAGAAAGAGACAAAGACAGAGAAAGAGACAAAGACAGAGAAAGAGACAAAGACATAGAAAGAGACAAAGACAGACACAGACACAGACACAGGGACATAGACAGAGACATAAACAAATGAAGAGACATAGAGAGATATACTTACATGACCGATCTCCCAGTAGAGAGATGATGGATCATGCTCTAGTGCTCCTGATCCTGATGCACTGTTTGGCTGTAGCTGAAGCTCTACTGACTTGTGATCTGTATCCTGGATCCAGGAACCTAGGATGATGGAATCATTCTCATGACAGAGGGAGCGCAGGCGAGATGTAGTAGTGTTAGCTGGGTTGTCTGTCAGTGTGAACTCGGCAACCAGCTCTCGTAACAGAGGAATGAAGCTCCCTATAAATGCAGAGTGGAAGATTATACATACCCTAAATCATCGCAACATACATACCACAGTATAAAACGTCATAAAACACATGCCTGTATCACAGGGTTGCAAAATGTTTCTAATGATATAATATCAAGTTCTTCTTTTATTTTCACCTAGCCAAAACAAAACATTGAGATAAGTCCATTTTTAAGACATACAATCTGAGGTAATTGAGACAAATCCATTCTGACACTGTCACAGAGTATAAGGACCCCAGCCCCCCCCCCCCCACCAACCACATAGGATATTAATGTACAGGGACACACATTTGTAGTATAGATAATGGGCGTTATTCAGGTATACTGGCTCCTGGCCTACTACAACCACACTAGCAACATGGTACACAGGGAAGGATTTGGGTTTCAAATTTGTGGTTGTTTTTTTGCATAATAAATAATAAATGGCGAGGTCACTATTAAATCAGTAGTTTCTTTAGATTTTGCCAAAACACACAAATATCACAAATCACATTCATCCGAGTACATTCAAATACCGGTATGTACAGTCGAACCTGTCTGTAGCAACCACCCTAGGGAAACACAAATAGTGGCCATTGTAGACAGGTAGGCGTTGACGGGCATTGACGGCCATTTTGGTTTTGAATAATTGATTGACAGCGTGCCGCCCACTAGCGCCGCCTCTCGCAGACCCGCCAGTGCAATTTTCTGTGGCTTTATAAGGGCCGGCTCAGTCGAGCGAGAAAAAGAGGCAGAGAGCCCATCGATTTTTGGTGACCAGCGGAAGCAAAATGAAAGGCTGTTGGGCAGGTGGTCGTTGTGTACAGATTCTTAACTACATGAAATCTCATGTGGGGATTTTAAATAGTCGTTATGGACAGGTGGTCGTTACAGACAGGTGGTTGTTAAGACAGGTTTGACTGTACTTTAGAATTATTAGAATGAGAACTGGTTGAAGGAAGAGTGTCGCCATGATTACCTTCATATGATTTAGGTGGCAGCTGTCTGAGTACTTCATAGAGTCTGAGTCTAACCATAGCAGCGCAAGCTTTCAAGTGAGCTCCATAAGACTTGATCACCTCATGGATCCTGCAACAGAGAGAGATAGGCATACCATCATCAAGTCAAGTCATGATACATTCAATTCATTTATAGTACACTTACAAGTATTAAACCATTTCACAGGGTGGTTTAAAGATTTAAAGAGTTTTAAAAAAATAAACTAGCATAAACGAAATAAAAGTTATTGTCCATGACTGAATACAACAGCTGTTAAAGCCTTATAAGTAGATTCCTTATGAGGAGAAGGCAGACAAATCCTTGGAGATCTATCTACAGTCATGGTGCAAAAGCCTGAAAAGTACCATCATCAGCTTTACTTTTCTAGGCAAAAAAAAAATATTTAGACAAGCTTATCAAATGGAGGACATATCAAACTGTATTTATTCTTTAATTGACACAACTATTCTATCTTTCTAAAAGCAGGAGGCGCGATGGCTCAGTGGTAGAGTAGTGGTCTCGTAACTGGGATGTCCCAGATTCAAAACCAAGTTGATGATCACTGACTAAACTTCGTGCACTGGCCCTGCGCTAACACATTGCATTATTTGTATATTATCCCTCAGAGAGAACTTAAGGCCGTCGGTTCCCTGGTTGCTTACTTACAAACATACACATGCTTTTCTTAGCAATCAGGTAAAACAAACGCACAAAATGAACTTACTCAGATAGCATTGACATAGCACATTCCAGAGGGGTCATAAGCCTCCTGACGACATCATCACTGATCAGCTCTGGGCAATGACGGATAAAACTCTGCATGGCTGGACAGAAGCAAACGATACAGACACAGAGTAAGAGAGATATACATCAATACACTGCATGATTACTCTAAAAGTATTCCCCAGAAGTTAATGATGACAATATGTACTTGTGCTTTTGAGTGGATCTGGGCTCATCCCATGTGCTACAGCCTTGTTAAATATTTGACAAGTAGCTTAGTAAGGTTTTATACAAATGGTCCCTAATCTTTTGTAAGATGTCAACATTTGCAGGTATACACAGTCCCAGTATTATAAGAGCATTTCAATTTCCTACATCATAAACAAGATCATAACTCATAACCAGAAAACTAACTGTAATCACTGAACAGTACTTTACAACGAAAGACCATAACTTTCACAATGTTTTCCAGCGTGATTCTAAGCCTGTTCCTTTAAGATAACCTAAATAAAAGACTTACAGCACGCCTATCTGGCCTTCCAGTATAACCTGCCAGTTGAAGGTTATCCAATATATTTCTAGCCAGATCCTCTAAGATGCAAGTAAATTGATTACTTAACACAGAGCACCATACTGAGCCTTTCAGTATAACTTGCCAAATGTAGGTATGCTAAATAATTCTAGTCAGTTCAATTAAGATATAACTTAATACTGCACAGCACCCTTATTTGGCCTCTAAGCATGGCTTGCAGTGAAAGCTATCCAACATTATTTGAACAAGTTCCTTTCAGCGAAAACCTAAATTTAGAACTTACCACATAGCGCTCCAGCTCGTCCTTCCAGCATAACCTGCCAGGTGAAAGCATCCCCTCGTGCCTTCTCAGATTCCATCTCACGAGATGATCGTGGGAAGGCATTACGCCAAAGAAGTAAGAGGCGGGGCAAGTGATTCCGTACAACAGGAGTGCCTGCAGAGAAAACAGTGATGGAAGCTTGGTGAGTGAAGGTCATTAATATCTTAATCAATAAAGTGAATCTGAACTATGCAATCTATAGTGATATGGTGATAATCGTTATTCCAATAAGGAGGAGCTTTAAAGAAAATTCACGACAACTGATAATTATGGACAAATCATGTATGGATGGAAAGATTTTCTCTTGAAAAAAACAAATAATTTGCTGAAAAATCATATAGATATCATGGAAAAGCTTAAAATGCTTTGTGGCTAACTGTGTCTCGCATGTGACGTCTTGAATCTTGTCGCTCTACCAAGGACAGCTGAAGGCAGAAAATCTGGATCTCAAAATTAACATTTCTGAGAGATGATTACAGCGGGCCCCAAACATATTTTGAAGAGGGAAGTTGTTATATTTGATCAGTAAGGCTTCCCTTCGCAATGATATTAATTTTGCATCAATTCAAAACACTTTTGATTCTTCGGGTGACTACTTTAATGAAAACTTTCTTGTTATCCTCATTTTTATGCCAACCATCAGTCACATCTGAAGAAATGCTTCCAGTCCTTACAACCTTATTTGACTGGTTACTTCATTTGTTTACAGGTATCTAAATTATAGGTCTGTATATATATATATGTAAGGATCTAGTATAAAGTTAATTATCTAAATTTTTGACAGCGCACCACAAAAACACCGGAAAGTGACACAATGTGATTTTCAATTTGGTTTCAAGAATCATATATTTGGTCAGCATCATTGAATGTTAGTTTGTTGAATGAACCTACCTAATGTCATGATAGAGCCTAGAATGAGCCAGCTAGCCTGTGTACGGTGCAGTGACATGCGACTGTTCTGTGAGGCTGTCCTCAGGAGATCCTCAGCCATACTGAATACTTGCTGAAAGGTCACAGGGAAAGGAAACAAACATTTATGTTGCACTTGCTTAGACTGATATCAAACAAGAAAACTACTCTGACACTAGACAGTAAAGGCTTGTTCAGAAGGTGAACTGCAGTAGTTCTTTTAACAACATGTAAATGAATGGAAACTACCACAACAAAAGTTTTACCCGAAATGTGAAGCATATTGTATTTAATTCATTATATAAAAAAATAGAAAACAACTACAAGTGTGCTGCCTTATATCTAATCCAACCTTAGGCAATATGACACTGTTGATTCAGTAAGCAATATTTGAAGACACAAGCTTCAAAGTTGCATTTTGAATGAATTATGACAGGTTGCTTTGCTCTCTCAGAAAGAGAGAAAGAGAGTTCTTACAAAGATCATTAGCAAGTAAAGTTGGTTATTACATTTCTAATGTGTAACCCACAGAAAAGAACAAAACTGGCTTTATATATGCATGTAAAGTGACTAGTATGTCAAAATGTGTGAAAAGCTCATTACCTTTCCCTTTGCATGAGGTATTCCTAACGGGCAGCTTCTGACAGCACCCAGCATGGCAGCAATAGCAAAGCTGTATCCAGACACAGCCTCAGGAGAGCTCTTGTACTTATCCATCCTCTCCATACAACCATCTAACATCCTGGTCAACTGAGACGGCAGTGCTACAGAGATACAGCGTACACACCAAGAACCAGCTAACCGAGCCGCTGGGCTAGGGTGCAGGAGCACAGACAGCACTGTGTAACACATATCTGCAAATAGAATGAGTTGGAAATGTCAGTTTGATTCTCAGGAAGGTTTACAGAAAGGATAATTATCAATTTGTATGTGGTTGTGGGCAGATTATAGATTACTTTACATTCACCAGTGAATAGCTATGCTTTCAAATGTTTTCATCTTAACAAAACATAATTTATTGTACATTAAACCAAAGAAAGGCACCATTACCTTCTTTCCCTTGCTACAAATCTATGACATCAAAGCAATAAAGAGAACCTGCTAACACATTACAGGAACAATTGTTTAGAATTTCTAACATGACTCACTGAGACTTAGATTATTGTAATTGTAATTATCTTACAATTAACTACTTCGCATGGTTTGTCCTGTTAATGAATACTGATGAGGCTACCCTGGGTAAACAAGACATATTATTATTATTAAATGATGAGATAGCAGAATGCATCATATGACAATCTAATTTAGGCATTGTAGGCCACTTCAGTGTCCGTGTGAGAGAGAAAGATGTACGGGAATTGTGACTAAAGCAAGGATGAAGGATGTGACATATGGCAGTACAGAGGTTAGGCTGCTCATCCATTAGCAACAAGTTAATAAGCATTATAAGGTTGTTATAATAAGATAGAATGACTTACTAGCTGATGATTCTCCCAGGAGTGGAGCAGAGCATGAACTTAAAGTCCTCACCAGGCTCCCTAACTCCTGCAGGGCACAGATCAATACATGCTGACTCACAAACACATCAGATCCTTTGCTATCATTCCCTCCTTCCACAGGATCTGAAAACAAATCACAAAAGATCAATCAATACTATTCTACGACAAAAAACATAATCTCTTATATTTATTACTATTCCCATGTGTTATGCTTTCTGTGCATTATTGATGCTGTTACCCATACCTCTTATGTTTCGTTTAAAAGTTAACAAATCAGGGAAAACTTAATCTAACTTCTAATTGTAGCAAGAAAAATTAAAGAGCATCCATCAACAAGTGGGATACATTGTACTTTTAATGTAAAATGAATCAAAAGCTTTTCCTCTTTAAATTGCTACAAGAAATAGTTTCATATTTACTGCCAGATTATTAATACAAAAAACAATAACATTGAATTCAAAGTTGTCCATTCCTTATCACTTGATGATTTTAAAGTATATTTTCCTTTTTAAACTCCTGGCATCATACCTCATAATGTAAAAACAAGTAGCTTTCAAAAATAAACCACAACCAACTGTGCCTAAGTTTGTTCCTTCTGCTCGTGCATATGGTTCATGTTTTAGGGTTATGAATCAAAAGTAAATGTGCTGAACCATAAACCATGGAACATCTGCTTTGACGTGATCAAAGGACATGTCTATAACTTACCCACAGCATTCATCTGTTTGGCAATGATCCTACAGAGCTCCTTACAAGCAGACACCTGAGCTTTCTCTCCTAGCATCTGACCTAGGGTAGACTGTAGGATGAAGGTCACACAGCGTCTAGAGTAGACAGCATCTACATGGGTCTGAGTAGCCTTGGGGCTTGCTACCAGACCTAGGACATGTTCCATGAAGAGGGACAGGTTACGCTCCAGCCAAAGACCACCCAAGGTCTTCACCAACACAACATAAGCCTGCAATAGCAAACAAAATGAAATCAGTGTTAACAAAACAAGAACTAGATTAGATTTCATTTTAAATTTTGCCTTGAAGTTGAATGGTGTTAATCATGAGTAATGTTGTTTAGACCGAGTCTACCTGCATCATGTGTTTGTGTGCACCATGACAGCGTAACCTCAAAGGGTTACTTATGTCAAAGAGATACGCTATTCGCCCATGTACACATTTTCTGTTTAAGGTCTTTTGATTTATCCTTCATAGTTTACATATCCCTTCTGGGCAGAGTAAGGCAAAGTGTAAAAGAGAGATGTCATGAAATCATAGTTTATGATTCCAATTGATCTTTTCAGAATGTATCTTCTTGAATTAAATGAAATACTTAAAATCAGGGCCCTGTTTCATGAAACTGGTTAACAAGTTACACGAACTGATATAAGCTACTGAAATCATGACGTTTGATTGGCTGAGAGCAAATATGTCATAGAAATTTAGCATTTGTTATTGATAACAAGTTTAATAATACAGGGCCCTGTGCCATAGATGACTTACATGAGTAACTCCAACTCTGATCTCTCTATTGACCATGCCTCCTCCTCCCTTGAGTAGTTCTCCAGACCCTCCTTTGAGGAAACCAGACGTACCCTTCACAAAGCCTGATGCCAGCAGGTTAAGGATATCTTCATTGGAAAGCCGCTTGGCCTTAGAGTCTGCAAAGATATGCCAATTGAAAGATTATAAATATTAATCTCTGCATAATGACTGTATTTCTTTTAAGTGTAAAGATATTACATTCAATTAAATAAATTAAAATTAAAATGTTCAAACAGATAAGTTGGCTTTCATGAGACACACATAGTTTATAAAGATCTCCAAGACAATTTTGGTGCGATGAGGCCTAAACACCATTATGCAACATTTTGTATTGTGTAAACACCAAATATTGTGATAATATTAGTCAATAATGCTGTATTCATGTCTTCTTGTGGTCCTTGTAATAATTCAAGATTCAATTCAATTCAATTGATGCAAATATTATTGATTACACATAAATGTGTAATTTGACAGTAATTTCTAGGTATGCTAGGTTCCGATATGCCTTATAGGTTATGAACACATTTGACACATCTACATTTCCCACAAACTTAAGGCAGACACTCTTTATTGTTCAAAATTTTAATTCATAAACCATTAATATAATATAAAAATATAAACAAATATAATAAACTATGTATTTTGCGATTTTCTTTCAGTGACTCATTTAATATTAAAATGCTATGCTCACTCATGCATGAATGGTATGATTTGAATTGCATATCATCTCTAATAGAGTTTAATTTATGTTTATTTTGATAAATGAAAGTTAAGTTTATATCAAATATTTATTTGAAAGCCGTAATTATGAACCGTGTCCTCTTTTTTAACTTACTGAGTGTATATCTCAAGTAGCATCTTACAAAATGAAATGTTAAGAGGGGTTATTTTGCTTTCAAGTTTCAGACGAAATGGTGGATGTATGTATAGTGAGGGTGCAGTGATTTTGATCTTACCTCTTGGAGGGGGATGAGTGAGTGCTCGAGCTAAGAGAACACCAAGCAGCTGAGCCACAGCACTGCGTACATCATAGTTAGAACCATCTAGGGCTCTGAAGCTTGAAGACACTATGTTCTCTAGCTCAGATGTTATCATGAATGAAGCTTCCCCTGCAAGCTGCTCCAGGCACTGTGACGAGAGGAGGAGGGATTAAGGGTCAGAGATTTAAACCCCTTGATTTTAATCCTCTCAAGCGATGGGTAGAAGAGGAAGCTAGCTCTAATCCCCATGACAGCTTGGTATAACTCAAGCTTGGATTGCCAGATTTCCCTACTCTCCCTTACATCCACATTAATTTGATATCAATCTACATTGCCTCCAAGCTTTCTTTATTACAATCTTATTAAAGGTATTAGTCTACTCTATTATGAAGCTCCGTTTATGTGGTCTAAAAGTGCTGAAAATGCATCATCTACTTGTACAGTGCAGCTACCTTTCTCAGCTTCACATACCTCACAGCCAATGTTTTATCTGGATTGGAACCTACTGCATTACGCCTTGGTTTCATCATTCATTTCTCCAAACATCAACTTATCACCTATATTTTAATACTCCTATTCACCCCATATTCATTCTTTCTTCCATCTATCAATCAATCCACACATACTACCTATCTTTGAATTCTGTGCTGTTATTCATTTATCCTACAATCTACATATTAACTGATGATCAAAACACTGACTCGGTTTCCATCCCATCCTCATTCTTTCTTCCTTCCTTCTATCTATCCTTCCATCCATCTTTCTATCCACACCTCTACCTACCTTTGCAGCAGATACTCTGACAGCCATGGTTCTATCCTGTAGGGCATTACGTGCTGCTTTGTAGATATCTCTGTGTTGAGGCTGGGTTACACTGCCAAGTCCTAAGAGGATTTTCTGTAGACAGAGCATTATCTCACAGCGACCCGTTGACTGCAAGTGAAATAAAGTGAAAATGTTTAAGAAGAAATGCTTTACAAGACACAGCTTTATTTGTAGCATACATTAGACATTAACACAATCATAAAGTGTGAGATCTGCTACATGTACCTGTATGCTTGCACGTTTTATAGCAGAGATTTCATAAAAGAAAGAAACTACTGCCTCTTCTACATGTCATTTGTTATTAACAACTGAAGACAAACAAAATCAAAGGTTACATTCTATTCATAATATAAAGGACTCAATTCATATTCTCATGCTGGCATGTCACATGGGTTGTATCATCATGAATTTACTAGAAATCAAGAGCATTTTTACAAAAATTTATGTGAACTTTAAAATAATTATAATAATTGTGAAACGCCCCTTCCTGTCTAGACAGACTTCTTACAAAGTCTCAATGGATTTTAAGATTCAATGATGCAGCTAAAAATACTTCACAATGTAATTGTATAGCATTTTAAGAGTTATAACCAAGTTCATATGTTTTATAAGAAATATGAGAATATATGCAAGTTCCATCATCAAAGAAATTGCTGTGTGTGAATCAAAATACAATAATTGCTAAAAGTAAAAAAGATATGGCAAATGAAGCTACGTGTAAAAAGTGTACGGAATAGATGGTTCAGTGAAAGTAGGAGAGAATTGTAATAGAAGTAATAGGGGCAGTAGCAAAGATCTAGCAGAGTTAGTAGATGGTTTAGTGAAGGTATTAGTACAGTCAAACCTGTCTATAGTGACCGCACAAGGGAAAAACAAAAAGCGGTCTTTGTAGACAGGTTACTTTGGTAGGATTCCTTTAGTCTATGTAGACAGGTGGTCACTAAAGCAGGTTTGACTGTAGTAGAGAATTGTAATATTAACAGGGGTGATAGAATGAGTCTTACCTCTGCATTTTTCAGAGCCTTGATAAGACTTTGGATGGTGTCTGTATAAGAGTTCCCTGTGAGACGTCCCAACATCTGATACATCTTACCCAACACAGCCACAGCAGCCCTAGAACATAATCAAACAATACGATGCATAGTGGTTAAATCCCTTCCAAGAATAAACTTTCTTTTCTCTCACTCTCTCTCAATCATGTTTTTTTTTCTTCACCCCCACCTGTTTTACGCTTATCATTATCATCATCATTATTATAATTATCTTTTTTTATCTCAGCTTCCCTTCCTAAAACTAACTTATAATTCATTAAAGGTATAGACCGGTATTGGAAATGCCCCAATTTCAAAAAATGAAATGGAAGCTCTCATTACCGATCATGTGAAAGAATATGTTTTGACTAATACATGATGATAAAAAATTTGTTGGGAAACCGCCTACTAATTCATATATTTGGTAAATTTGTTTCTCTCATGGTCTGTGAGAGATATAGGGTAGTCCCATATACAACTTTTTGTGTATAGTGCTTGTAAATTTATGAAGAATGGGCCAAATTTCTTATCATTTTTATGATTCCAGAACCTTGCAGATGCTAGATGCTAGATGATCAACCTTTTCTGATCAATTCCACAACATTTCTTTCACAATGCAATCGCATGACCATAATTGGTCTTTACCTTTAATTGACAACTATGTTCAATGATGACAACAAAGCTACATTTATCATAAGGCAAATATACATGTATAAATCAACATGCTATACTTGTGTAATGTATAAACAAAAGTTCAGGGAGATTTCCTGTGGTTATCTAGTTAGCATATTTGAGAGGAAAATTGTCCATAACCACAAGCCACAAAGGACAGTATTTGAACATCCCATCAAATAATTGATTTAAATGTCGGGAATGTATTGAACTAAATACCATACAAAAAGTCTGATGCAGGGAATACTTATACAAGCTCTAGTACAGATTGCAAGGCAAGCACTACATTGTGTTTTCTGACACAGTCTTTAAAAAAACATCTGGAAAACAGCTGTATTTATCCAGATTCACAAACATGAACCTGAAACTAACTAAATAATGCATTATCAGGCAAACACAACAGGGTATTTCTCTTAAAGGCAAATACAGCCTTCAAACTATTCATACATTTTATGATAGAGTACATGTATTATATTCATAAAATATTCATGGAAATAGTCTTTGCAAATATGTGGAAGTAATTGTGAAAGTATGATTTTATCAGATAGTTTTAAGATATGACAATGATCCTATATTTGAAGTGATGTAAACGTTGTTAATCATTGATTTCTGATTATAGAGTCTAAATGTATAGCTTTCAAAGCTTGGGTAACAGTTAAATTCCAGCCACATTTACATTAGGCAATCATAAGGAACTAAGGAAAATTAACCACTTGCAAATACGTGTACCTGTACTTTGAAAACTCAATTTTTCCCAGTTTTCATATAGGATTGTATACTCATATTCCATCATTATCATCATCATCACCATCAACATGGCACTACAATGCAATATAATAATACTAAAGTGTTATCTTAACAAAAACGAACCATATAATACAATAATAAACGTACAATGATAATGCTAGTATCTCTGGGTGCAAAGGATCTGCTTGATTCTCATTTGAAATGTACCAAGACTATTGATGATTGTAATGTGACTAGGCAGTCTGTTCAACATGACCGGTGGTGCATCATGGTCACATGCCACATAGCAGTTCATAAAATCAACTTCTATCAGAATGAAGAGTTATTGAAGACTTCAGCTTTCCTGTGACAGGTACAATGTAGATATTCTGACACGCGTCCTTGCTTTAAATAGCGGAAGTAACATGAATAATCAGCTGATAACGTAATTGAATAAGACGAATAGGATGTATTTTAATCCCCTTATCGAATATATAGAATCTTTTTAAGTGGAGTTATATATACGACTTGGCTTGAATCCAATGTCATTCATGTACATTTCATCACATACTGTGTTCTGCAATATGTATTCCTTAATGACTTGCATATATATACAAGTAACTAAAAATGTTATTGTCTATGAAGTATAGATATTACTTTAAAAATGAGTTGTTAATAAAGTCTGACAAAGAGGCATTAGTGCACCTTCACACAAAACGTGCTTCATTTCGTCACACACACTTGAGTCTATGTAGTGGGACTGAGGGAACAAAGCATTTGACGAATTAAAGCACGCCCAGTGGCGGAGGCGGTGTGACAGTGTAGCGCCAACAAAGTTAGGGTAATTTTTGTTCCTAGATGCTATTCCCATTCATGCACCTGAAAGATTTTGTTATCATTCCGCTCGTTGTGCACTGTGATGTTTGTCCTATTTATTCTTAAATATATTTGTTCTAGTCTTTTACAATGACTAAAGAATTTGACTTGATTTAAATCCAATTCAACTGACTTGGTGTCTTAAGGAAAACAAAATTAAGTTATTAAGGAAAAGAATAAGCCCCACTGAGTTATATCCACCACAATCCCCACATTGCAGAGTCTATTAAAACCTAGCTAAACTACATGTATACCTAACACTGACTGCCATGTCTGAAATGTCATTGAATGCAGCTAGCATAGCTATGTGATCAGTCTTGGGTGCCATCATTCCCATTATATTACTAACTCATCACACCAGCATACAACTGTCAGACATGTTAATCTATAAAACATGATGTGGAGAACTCAAGATGGCAAACCAATAACACTCTTAACCCAAGGGGTTCAGAATGGTAGAGGTGACACAGTCCCCAGCTTTAGCAACTTGACTGCAAATGCAAAGGTTAAGGGGTTCGATCCCTGGCAAGGCACTATTGTCTTTTCGTAAGGCATAAGTGTACATTTGTTACTCCATACTCAGGAGAGAAATGGGGACCTAGTAGGATGACGAAAGCCTTTGAGTTAGTAATTGCCATATGCCCTCATGATGACTACATGTATAGTGGTAGGAATGCTCCCCAGGGAGTGGAGATGGTGCATACCACTGTTCTTGAATGAATCTGATGACCAGGGTAATAATTTTTGTAAAGCACTTACAGTATAAGACGATAAGCGCTACATAAATCCAGAAGTTATTATTATGATGTGGTATATCAATGACTTTCCACTTAAAACGGTCTATCACCAGGGTCTAGTCAGTCCCTTACAATAGATTATTTGATTAAAACCCACAAAATATTCTCTTTTTTTAATGAATCTCTCTCTTTTATTATCTTTTCCCAGAAAAAAAGCATAATAGAATAGGTCTCAAATTCATATTATTGTATTAGTGTATACTCCTTGCTGTAGAGAGAATAATGTATGATCTTTATAACCTTATATATTCTGTACATATTGCTAAAAGTTCTGAAATCATTTCTACAAAATATATGCTGTTAGTTGCCTATCCCCACCTCCCCTCCCCCCCCCCCCCCCACAAAAAAGTAAATGATTAATAGTGATAAGAATAAATTTCTGAAAATGTGATAGATGAAATAGGATTCATCACTTTTATAGACGACCCACAGTCGTTATGCACTCTCCGCTAGGTGTCTTGCTCATCTTCATAATTACAAATGGACATTATAAAAACACCTAATATGATCAGGAGGATGATAACATCACTTTTGCAATAACGAAAAGCTCTGGGCCAGAATACCAAATGAAACCGATAGAGAGCCTTGGTCATTAAGGGCCTCCTTTAATATGCTTCCCAAGGTACTCACAATCGAGTTGGCAGATAACTTGGGGAGTCATCCTTGCTCTTAATGATGTCATTGCAGAAGTTTGTGGTCTGGTAGAGCGCCAAGGTATCACCGACTTGGAAGATGGTAGCAATGCATTTGCCTAGAAGCTTGCGGGTCGGTGGGCCAGGAGACTGCGATATCTGGGCAGTCAATTGCTTGAGCAGCTTGGCCTGCGATTCCTTGATGTCAGACTGTAGTAGGAAACATGAAAGAAAGGAAGACAGGGGGAGAGAGGGAGAGAGAGGGAGAGAGAGAGGGAGAGAGAAAGAGAGAGAGAGAGGGATAGAGGAAGAAAGATGGGGAGAGAAATGGTGGGTGCAAGAGGAATGAAGAGAGAGAAAGAAAGATATAACGAGAGAGGGAGAGAGAGAGAGAGAGAAAGAGTGTGTGTGTGTGGGTGTGTGTTAGTAAAAGCAAGCAATCGAGGTGGAAAGATATGGAGAGGGTGAGGAAGTAAAAGAAGGCAAAAAAATATGAAGATACAGAAAGGGAGAGTGAGAATGCACAAGAGAGATATAGGGAGAGAGAGGAGGAAACAGAAAAGGGGAAGCGAGAGAGTGGGGGGATGGGAAGAAAAAGAGAGATTAAGTACACAGTATGCATGTAAGTTGATTATCAGGGATTGCTTGACCTATAATCAAATTACTTTCAATAAGGTTCCATCCAAATGACTTGTAATTGCACAGAAGGTCTGACTTTCAATATTTTTACTTGGGAGGGTTATTCAAAGGCAGAAGAACAGCTTCTAAATGCAACAAGAAACATGTGTGACAGTAAACAAATGATCTGCAAAAGTGAACAATATCAATAAATATAGATTGCAAGTGAAATAAGAGAGCAGTACGCTACCGTTGTGTGTAGTCCTATGTACAGAGCGACACATGCTGAGCTCACATTAGGCCAATTTCCTCTACTTCATAACACAATCATAATGCAGTATCTGTTGAACCACAAACTGTCATTTCTTTGGCAAGACATTACATGTATACTGTACATGTACATGTAGACAGGTAATAATTCTATTTGATGAATATTGGGGGATGGGGGGGGGGGTACAGGTAAATATTCATGAAATATAACGAAGGATATTCAGACTAAATACATGTATCAGAGAGCATAGTCACAAATATTTGAATTATTTATGGGTAAAGGAGGATTAGCAACATTTGCAAAATACAGGAAATCAATCATAACATGAAAACAACTAGAGATAGTAGTAGTAGAAGTAGTAGACTTTATTGGATAACTTGTTTAGCACAGGGCTAATATGCCACAAGGTCCAAGATATGGGAGTTTTTTTTTTATGTATAGTAATGGGCTTGCAGACTGTTTAGCTATACTCTTTCTTATTGTCATCTCTATTAAGATGCTTCCCAGAAAGAGATAAAACATCTTGTATTTCATTTTCAATCCATCATTTTCATGATAAGACCTTCAAAATGGCTGTATGTTGAGTATGTTCAGGTATAGCAGAGACACCTACAACATATTCTTCATCATGTTCAAGTTTTCACCTAAAATAATCACATGTTAGGCTCATTCAGATATGATGCAGCAAATTCGTGGACATTTTTGCTTTTGAAATCTAGAGTTCAGAATAAGTCACATCCGTTGGGACCGAAAAAAATAGTTTAACTTATGGAAAATTTGACATGTGAAATGTAAATAACATACATTTTTGGCATTGTTTGGTCCAAAACTTTATTTAACTTCGGGAATATTTGACTTGAGCGACTTTGAGTTTAATATGCAGAGTTGACTGTAGTTCCTCATTGTGCCACACTATTATAGAAAATCCTTTCCATCAACATTACCTTTAATAAATCACAACATGGAACTTTTCCATTTTCTTCCTCATCTATCACCAATCCACAATGTTCTCTCAAATCCCTTAACAACGCATTAGATGACATGAACATCTTGCTCACCATTCAGTGCAGGGAGTCAGGCACATTATCCCTGTTGAGCTAGAAAGTTCACTAAGCAATAGACATGTATGCATGCAGCCTTTTTGTTATTCAATTTAGAATCCAATTTAGTCGTCAGGCTGTAAATTTAATCAGCGAGTGTTTTGGCTTGGCCGTGTTGGGTATTACTGTCATTCTAAATGAATGTCAAAAAGTCAGACGAATCAACGAGTCTGAAGATTTAATTTGGGTAACGATGGCAAACAAAAGAACAATGTACATGTGGTCATCTGGAGATTTAGCCGTTTGTCTGATTTCTTTTTTTGATATCTTGTCTTAATGTCTTAGTTTTGTAAAACATTAAAAGACTGAAAATCCTGACTGCGTTGCATTGCATTGATTGCAGTAGAACATTTAGAACCAGTAATAGACTTTGATGAACAAATTTAATATAAAATATGTGAATCTAACGGCCACGCCACGCCGTCTTCTATTATGATGAAATAATAGAATCGAGCTCCGAGTGAAATCAGGTTTTTGTATTGGTCCGCTAGCTATATGACTTTCACTCGGGGGTGGGGTTAGTCTCAGATAGACCACTGTATCAGTGTATGATATTATATTATTAAAATATAAAATACAAAGAAACAAATCCAGAAATAAAGTGCTTGGACACGATTTGAATTACGATGTCACTTGGTAATTATTTAATTAATATGAATGACAAATCTCATCCATCAAATCAGAATAATAAAAATAATACAATTGATATATAAATGTTGCAATAAATATAATTGCAAAGTATTCTTAAGGGTTAAAGGGCGACTTAATTCTTACTTAATTAGTTACAGTCTAATGGGGAAGGGAAGGGATAGGTTAATGGAAATGAAGTTAGTAATTATGGCCACTTAGCTCGCTGATATTTCGATCGAGGACTTGACTTGGAACGGGATGCGACTGGGACGAACTTGGACGAGACTTGGAGGAACTTGACTTGGCGGGAACAGAGCGGGACAGGAAATGACAGGAATGAAGCTGGACTTGACTTGGTGACTTGACGGGTACGGGAACGGGAACTTGACTTGGACGAAACTGGAAGTTGACTTGGACGAAACTGGAAGTTGACTTGGACACTTTAATGGTTGTGTGAAAGTCCTTTAGCTTAAACGTTAAAGCTTTGTTTCAATTTAACTGTTGCTGCTTTCTGTCGATCATGAAATTCTCTCAACCTGATACTGTTGCTCTTTGCTAGAATATATCGTAGAAGGTCAACCAAAACTGTTGCTTCACTTCTCCAAAGTCCAAATCTTGAAGTATGTTCTATATTTGATCTTGGAGCACTGATGAGTTAGAGATGGGTTAGGAGGAGAAAGGTTCCGGGTGGGGACGTTCTAAGTGAGGGGGTTCCAAGAGAGGGGTTCAGCTAAGGTGGGGGGTTCCAAGTGAGGATTTCATGCAGGGGATGGGGGTTTTATACCTAATTACATATTCACAATCTCGATTCTGAGATCTCCTCCTACAAAATATTCTTACACTAAACTTCACTATTTCATTATAATTACAGTAGGTGACTGGGCGGGCATAACACTTGATGGACACTCAAACAGTGTTCCTGGACCATTAATCCTAACATTCTGATTGGGCGAAAGTAAACATAAGGGGAAGGAGTAGAAAAGACAAAGGCTCATTGGACAGTTTGGTATATCCCGGCTTCTACTTCCTGCGATGACTTAACTCCTTTTCCAAGAAAACAAATGCTTTGTCTTCCAGCCCAAACTGGTTTTCGCAGAGGCAGAAGGACAATTTATATGTTTGCTTATCATCAAAGATTGTCAACATTAACTTCCTCTCTCTGTGTTTCTAATCCTGGGGTAAATAAATCTAAGTCTTAACAGGGAGGTGTTTTAAAAGTTCTGGGAACACGGGATGAATCGGGGCTTTGTCTACTATAGGTCATGTAACTATTCTATGTGAACAGATTTAATCCTATCCTTTCCTTCATGTGAATGGACCTAAACTCCAATGAACTAAGGGGCATTCTCATTATCTACAAACACCCTATTCATGGAATATTTGGACAAGTGGAAATGACCAGGTTTCATCCTACTAATAGTTTGTTGACCTCCAGTAGAGAGGATGATGAAAATAGGAGAGAGAGAGAGAGAGAGAGAGAGAGGGGGGGGGGTATCTGGTTTAAAGGGAGATATCTCTACTTCGCTACATCTTCCCCTTGGCCACTTGAATGGCGACCTCGCCATTCCCAAAAATGGAATATAAAAAAAACACACCACAATTTATCTCAGGATTAATGAGTACAATTGTCTTTCCTAGAAACTTAGGGTTTACCAAATGACATCTAAAATACTACTACAACACTCAATTGATGCCTACTGCGCTCATATACAAGAAATGAAGGCAATAGCATATAACACAATTACAGACCAAAGTATCCTACATGTATGTACACAAGTCATGTCCTATTACATAACAACAGAGATTAAACTCCACCTTTACAAATCCATCTATAAAAAATGTCAGTGCAAACTTAAAATAAATCAAATGCATAGCTAGAATGCAAATAATTACACAAAATAATATCATGTCGGTATATCCTCAGATTCCCAAACAAAATGAAATCAAGCGATATTGTGTCAAAGCACAATATATCATAATACACATCATTTATGACTGTATCTATTAGTGCAAAGATACACATTGTATAATAAGAACTACATTTATTTTTACTATTTCTTCCCTACCAATCAACCAAATGTCTCAAATAAAAGTAACAAAACTAAAACATCTTAACCTTCACATAAAATTAAAGTGATAACCTCTTGGCACACACTATAATCTAAGTAAGTAACAACAACAACCCTTTTTCACCAAAAGCAGCACCACAATTCCACACAAAACAAAACGTCATTTTTTTTTTCTTTGATAGATAAGCTTATCCGGTGGGCGCAGGCATCTTTGTGACTGTCTCGGGGGACAGTCCTCCTCTTCGATTGAGGCGGCCTTTGCTGCTCACATGGACGGGTAGGGGATGGGTTAACATCGCCTTCCACTTCATCATCATTAACAAAACACAACATCAACAAAATTATCACCACACTCATCTTCATCATCTAGTTCAAGTTGCTAAATCATACCTAACATCGGGATCACGTCATCTATACTTATCATTTTTCTATGGGACAGTCCTTGCACTTACTTCGCAATCATCGTTATTTATAATAGGGCCTGAGTTAGATATCTCCAACCTTCCAAAAAAAATAAACAAAATTCAAAATCTAAACATTTGTAACATTTAACAGTTGCATATGCTGAAGTAACAAAATGGCAAAATTAAATCTATTCTCTATCAAAATGTTCTCTTATCCCTACCAAAATTCATATCTTACAAAAAAAAATCCCTAACAAAAATACTTTTAGTTTTTCTCTCAAAAGAAATGATCTCTAGAAAGAAAGAAAAAAATTCTATATCCCATAAATGTGTGATATCAGCAACTAGCAGGCTAGAAACTTAAGCACAAAAGGCAAAGCAACGGTGGACCACTTTAAAACATCCGATCAGACTTTCAACTACACAAAAAAAATATATACGATCTGGATGCTCCTACAAAGGCAGCATCTTAATATTTTCCTCAGGAAAATACTAACAAAACAAAAAAAACTCATCCATGCACAAAGTTATCTTTCTTTTAGACTAACCGCAACATGATGATCTCCAATACTAAACTACTTTAAAACAGTCTACTCCTACCTTATCTGCATCATGCCTATTTACGACTTATTTCGGTTCAGAAACTAAGCCAGCAATGAGCTCTTGATAAGGGGAATACGTGGCAGTTCCCTGAACTCCACCCTAACTGGAACTTAAATGCTACATCTAATTTAATGAAAATCTTCTCGCACATCTTTATTAGGTCCACTTTTCTAAGCCTTCTTATACTTTCTGTCCCAGTACCTACAGTTACCTAAGTCACAACAATACCCGAAATCTCTAATTTGGTAGTAGCAAACTATCATGTGCTCACTAAAAATACTTCTTCCTATCAACTTAAAATATTAATAAGTCAGAGCGAGTGCCCTCCTGCACTCTTCAAAACAAAAATAATTTGCGCAACTTCTAACAATTGGTCCTTTTCCCTGACACAATTAAAAATCCCTGATCTCTGAAAATAAAATGATGAATTACTCGTGGGTAAAAAAACTTACACGTTACTTACAAAAAGAAAAAAATATCATTGTACTTAAAACTTTTGGAATTGCCATAATGTTACTACAACATATTTTAATTACCTTAGATAAATCAAAAGCAAAAAAAAGGGGGATAGTTAGTTAGTGCAGTAATCATGGATCAACAGAATCTAGCCGAATGAGGACAGTTTAGATCTTGATTTTTGCTCTGCTTTGAAATACAGAACTTTTTAAATTCTTCAACGTATACATCTCAACTATTGTGTCATCTATTTCTTTTTCATCATCACCTCCACACTCACATAGCTGACAACAAAGTCTATTGACCGGAGGCATGCCAAACATATTCACGGAAACCAACATATAAAGGAAAAGGCAACTTATTCTGCTCATGGCTACGACCTACGTAAACCTGATTGCTATGAGAAAATGATTTGCAATATATCCTAATGGGATAAGAACCAAATGATGTATCATTAATTTCCGAACCAATTAACTATTCCTCTGCACCATAAAGATTCAAATTCAAATCCTCAGTCAATGGAATACCTGCACTCAGATCTCAACGATAACGTATACTTCACACACACACAAAAAAAGTAAAATGAATAAACTGTCTCCAAAACTATTTTACATATGCAAGCACTTTTTACTGACAGGGACTTGGCATCAAACCTGTCTTTAACAAAAATAATTTGGGAGCGTTACAGCTTTTTGAAATATTTAAAACCAAAATCCTACTAGAGCATTCGTGCTGATAACGCGAAGGTCGTGGGTTCCGTCTAACGGCCACGCCACGCCGTCTTCTATTATGATGAAATAATAGAATCGAGCTCCGAGTGAAATCAGGTTTTTGTATTGGTCCGCTAGCTATATGACTTTCACTCGGGGGTGGGGTTAGTCTCAGATAGACCACTGTATCAGTGTATGATATTATATTATTAAAATATAAAATACAAAGAAACAAATCCAGAAATAAAGTGCTTGGACACGATTTGAATTACGATGTCACTTGGTAATTATTTAATTAATATGAATGACAAATCTCATCCATCAAATCAGAATAATAAAAATAATACAATTGATATATAAATGTTGCAATAAATATAATTGCAAAGTATTCTTAAGGGTTAAAGGGCGACTTAATTCTTACTTAATTAGTTACAGTCTAATGGGGAAGGGAAGGGATAGGTTAATGGAAATGAAGTTAGTAATTATGGCCACTTAGCTCGCTGATATTTCGATCGAGGACTTGACTTGGAACGGGATGCGACTGGGACGAACTTGGACGAGACTTGGAGGAACTTGACTTGGCGGGAACAGAGCGGGACAGGAAATGACAGGAATGAAGCTGGACTTGACTTGGTGACTTGACGGGTACGGGAACGGGAACTTGACTTGGACGAAACTGGAAGTTGACTTGGACGAAACTGGAAGTTGACTTGGACACTTTAATGGTTGTGTGAAAGTCCTTTAGCTTAAACGTTAAAGCTTTGTTTCAATTTAACTGTTGCTGCTTTCTGTCGATCATGAAATTCTCTCAACCTGATACTGTTGCTCTTTGCTAGAATATATCGTAGAAGGTCAACCAAAACTGTTGCTTCACTTCTCCAAAGTCCAAATCTTGAAGTATGTTCTATATTTGATCTTGGAGCACTGATGAGTTAGAGATGGGTTAGGAGGAGAAAGGTTCCGGGTGGGGACGTTCTAAGTGAGGGGGTTCCAAGAGAGGGGTTCAGCTAAGGTGGGGGGTTCCAAGTGAGGATTTCATGCAGGGGATGGGGGTTTTATACCTAATTACATATTCACAATCTCGATTCTGAGATCTCCTCCTACAAAATATTCTTACACTAAACTTCACTATTTCATTATAATTACAGTAGGTGACTGGGCGGGCATAACACTTGATGGACACTCAAACAGTGTTCCTGGACCATTAATCCTAACATTCTGATTGGGCGAAAGTAAACATAAGGGGAAGGAGTAGAAAAGACAAAGGCTCATTGGACAGTTTGGTATATCCCGGCTTCTACTTCCTGCGATGACTTAACTCCTTTTCCAAGAAAACAAATGCTTTGTCTTCCAGCCCAAACTGGTTTTCGCAGAGGCAGAAGGACAATTTATATGTTTGCTTATCATCAAAGATTGTCAACATTAACTTCCTCTCTCTGTGTTTCTAATCCTGGGGTAAATAAATCTAAGTCTTAACAGGGAGGTGTTTTAAAAGTTCTGGGAACACGGGATGAATCGGGGCTTTGTCTACTATAGGTCATGTAACTATTCTATGTGAACAGATTTAATCCTATCCTTTCCTTCATGTGAATGGACCTAAACTCCAATGAACTAAGGGGCATTCTCATTATCTACAAACACCCTATTCATGGAATATTTGGACAAGTGGAAATGACCAGGTTTCATCCTACTAATAGTTTGTTGACCTCCAGTAGAGAGGATGATGAAAATAGGAGAGAGAGAGAGAGAGAGAGAGAGAGGGGGGGGGGTATCTGGTTTAAAGGGAGATATCTCTACTTCGCTACATGAAGAAGAAAAAAAATTAATATAAAAAAATGTAATACAGGACAATTTACACTTTCTTTAAATCGATCTTAGCATTGAAAGTAGATGTAGATGGTCTTTACATTTCTTTACGCATGAATGTCGACAGTTAAATATACATGTACCTGCATCTTTCCATAAGTCCCCGGCTTGCCCCACTTACCTGACATGCATGCACCCTGCATTATTCTACTCTTCAGTTAAAAGGCTGATTTAACATTTCTGGCATTGTTCAGACTCGAAGGTAATCTTAAAGGCAGGGTATTTTACAATCATCGCTACCACTGAGCACTGTAATGTTTTTTTCCAATTGCGCTGTCTTTCAGTGAAGGCATGTACATGTAGCGATTCCCGGTACCCAAGTATCACGTGTACTTCATGCAGTTGGTGATGCATTGTGGGACATGGATGTCGACACGTCAGGACATTGTTAGCAGCAGATGGCAGTAAACGTAAATCTGAAGTAGTGTCAGTAGAATACCCTGCCTTTACCTAGTAAAATACCATTTGAGATTAAATCATTCAATATCTTGGAACAAAGACTTAATGTGTATTTACATTTGACTACGTGTTTGATCAAATAGCCTTCCATTTCTGACGACCCCTTTTAATTCAGTGAAACTTCTTTTCAATCCAGTTAACAAATGACTTCATTAAACATTAATCTTTCTCTTTAATAATTTTGTTGAATTCTTTCTAGGCATTCTTCAATTTCGGGGAAGCAGACTGCAAACTTGGAAGATAAAATCATAAATAAATGTCAATCCAAACTGTTCCTTTAACCAGTATTTATTTCTTCTGTATGTACAGTACAATCTCACTCTATGACTGAAAGGCACTTCACAAGTACATGTAGGGTCTTCACAGAATTGGGAAATTGCATTGGCATTCAAGTATTAACTAACGTCTGTCTGTCTGTCTGTCTCATATCTCATATCACAAGCACTTTCTAAACAGTCTAAGTTATCTTGTAACAGAGTACATGTGTGTGCATTCTGACATGAGAAGATGTAGGCCTACATGTTCATAAGCATGTACAGTTAACAACTGATTTATTTATACCACTTGTAAATTTGATGTTTTTTTGTGTGTGTTTTTCACAATGCAATCACGAAAGGTGGACTGGTTCAATTAGGGCATTTGACGAATATTTTTATATATGTAACAGGCCTTAAATTAATCGACGGCCATCGACGGCCAGGCCGTCGATGCCCCTATGACTGGCCGCGGTGCCCTCCCAAAAAAAGATATATTCACGGCCAAAAAGGCCGTGCCCTTTTTTTCCAACTGGCCGACGTGCCTTTTTTTCCAACTGGACGTGCCCTTTTTATTTTAAATTTGCGCACATAAAACCACCAATTGCGCCCATATTCATCTAAAACTAGACGGCAAGGCGCAAGTGTTTTCCGTGAAAATGCGCCCATAAATTATTAGAACAGTAAAAATACACGAATCACGAACAGTTTGCCGCCCACGAGCTCTCTTCTAGCTTCGTATTTTAAGGCGCAAGTGCCGTGAAAATGCGCCCTTTGTTATTATATAGGCAATGCGCTAGCGCACGTACGTACGTACGTACGTTCATATTATGCGATCGCATGATGCATATGGTGCATGCTGTTGACGCACGCACGTATGCACAAATCGAAGGCCAGGATCAAGAAAACAAATCGTCAAATGGAGAAATAAACAAGCATTCAAATAGTCATTAGAGATCTGTCGAGGTTTGTTTGTAGGCCTAGTTTATTATTTTATCTCAAATAGAATTTAGAATTATCTTATTAATAAGTTAAGAACACCTACGATGTTCTCGATCGTAGTTACTCTCATTTTGCCACCAGTCGACCTCGCTTCAAAAAGCTACCCCGCCAGCTTCCCAAGACGAACGTTTCGAGTCCCGGTAAAATTCCGAGGGTGCATCGGTTTCGCTGGCAAACTTCCAGCCCGACAGCTTCCCACCAAAAGTGGCGAGAGTGTGTGTGCGAGGAACGATTTTGGTTTCGTGAATGCACGTTACGCAACTGAGCTGAGCGTGTCACTTTCAGCTGTCGAATGTCTATAAGGACATTTTTACATCTTATTTCATTAGTTAGGCCTATGTAGACCTTTCTCTACAACAGTTAAAAAGATAATTTCTTCAAATTTGCTCCTACTACCGAGAGAGTGGCGGAAGGTTTGTGTGTGAGGTGCGATTTTGATTTGGAATACCCGGCCCGGTATAGGTAAACTTGCCAATTAAGTCCTTCTGACTTTCGATGTTTGTGAAATTGACAATTTATTTATTCATTTGCTCATCAATATTTTTAGTTACTTTAAAATACTGTTTAATGTGCAAGTTTGATGTTCTTAATCAATCTTTCCTGTTCATATTGTTAAGATTAAAAAGTTATTAAATTGATCGTTCGATCTATTCACATTATGAAATTAACATTTGTAGACTCTCTTTGAACTTATGATTAGATAAGCGGCCTATCTGTTTTTGGAAAATTGCCCCTTGCTCTGGTAAATTCCCGTGGCAAAGGGCAACTTAAAAAAAAAATTGCCCCTTGCTCCTGGCTGCTAAATCTAAGGCTTGCGGGCCGCCGCCTTGTTTGCAGGCGCGTAGCCAGAGTTTGGTGTTTGGGGGGCACATACATGTAATCGATCGAGGTCAAAAAAAGGGTCTACAAAATTTCAACCGATCCTGGAAATTTTAGGGGGGCACATGCCCCCCCCCCCCCCCCCCCCCCCCGTGGCTACGCGCCTGCTTGTTTGTATGTACCGTAGACCTCTATACATTCTGTGAAGAAGCTGGTGCTAAAAGTCATGGGAAATTGATCCTGCACAAGTTTCATAAAATACACATGACATCTAACAAAAATAGAATCAATTTTTTTGGCCTCATACTCGATGCCCTTTTTGTAAAATATTTTGGCCTCGATGCCCTTTTTGTAAAAATATTTTGGCCTTGGTGCCCTTAAAAATATGAGGTACTCGAGGCCAAACTGGCCTTGCCCTAAAAATGACGAAATTTAAGGCCTGATGTAAGCTTTAAAATTTCAAATTCTCAAGAAAAATAAATTGGGACAAATCAATTTTTCACATACATGCATGTACCCAAACATTACAAAACTTGGTAAGGGTATGAATAATTTAGTTGTAAACTGTGTGCTCGTTTCATCCATCATCTTGCGCATGTAAACAAATTGTTTTATAAAAGTCCTGCTGCTATCTGCTATTACACTTCACATAATGTAAACGCTGTCATTTTCGCACCATCAATTTTTTGTGCTGAGCGACCCCAATACATATTCGCTGGTTCTTCAATTCGCGTTGCACCAAATTCAGCCCGTTCAGAACAAGCATAAGAAGTCATGTTTATATTTTCGTAGGTTCTAAAATTCGTGGACACCGAAAATGAATGTACCGCAAATATTTCTGCGTTAACAGTATATGGATTTACAAAATTACAATGTTAACAAAGCATTGTTCAAACTAGAATATATTCTTGCACCTTGGGACAGAAGTGCCCCTTAAACACTCCATCCCCTGATCATGTATCAACAGCAGGCCAGTAAACAAAAACAAAATGTCATACATGTATGCATGTCCATCTGATATAAATGATGTATTAGTGATATGATGAGTGCACTTTGACGATGCCATGTAGAATGAGAAACTATCAATCTTCCTAAGCCTGTCAATTCACTTCCTGTAGCAGACTTTCATTCATATCTATGCATTTGTATTGTTTTCAAACAAAAGCAGAAATATGCAGCGACAAACTCTTGCCATATGTATGGCAAGGATTTATCAAAAACATACTTGTGTAAAGTTATATTGACTAGAAGAGAAAATCTTCTTTTTTTTTCTTTTTCTTATCAACTGTTTAACACACACAAAAAAGGTGTACATTGTATAGTCTGTTTGGTAATGTTTAATGTTATTTTTTCTTGAAAACATTATTTTGTCTTTTTACTTTTTCTACATGTATCAATTTACACAAGGCCAAATGTTTATAACTAAACTATTTAAGGAAATTAATCTCTTCCTTTTTCATGATGTCTTCTAATCTATTTGTATTTTGACTAGTCCTTGTATGTTGTATCTTAAATCCTATTATATCAAAGTTTATTCCAAACTTCCATACATGGAGTCATAGGAGTTGTCAAATTTGCAGTATAAAGACCAATCAAGAATTCCTCAATAGAATAAAAACATTTGTAAACATCTTGAACATGTACATCATCTTTACTCATACAATTTTGTAATGCACTTTCTTTTCTTGAAATCAAGCAGAATATTTCATACACCCTTCCAGATGGAATTATGCCTTGACCTTGGTTTCTATAGCAACCATTGGTTACCATGGCTACCAGTGATGGTAGGTAGCCTGGTTCAAACATCATGAATTACTTGTAAAGAAAAATATAGGTAAAACAGTGCCATGTCACTGTAGGCTTTCATTGAAAGAATTTAATATACTGCGATTTGCCTGTACGTGGATGTCACATTGGTATGGAGAAAGCGCTATGTATTCATTCCTCCATCATCACACTACTCCTCTACGTGCACAGGTAGAATCCAGTGAAGCTAGCTGTGAGATGTATTCAAAGCAGGTGCCTGAATAGGTAGGTGAGCATTCACAGATGGAGAAATAGGTCACACTCTCATATCCCCCAAGCAACTTGACTCCCTTTCCATTTTTCCCCTTTCTCTCTCTCTCTCTCGCTCTTTTTCCCCTCTCTCTCTCTCTGTTCGGAGGCTGCTTCGTACACCAACCAAGTGTATTACACACAGCTGTATCTCGGCACTCAATCATGGATTGAGAGACCTGTGTATCTGATCAGTGCAGTAGGTATTCTTGGGCGACAACCAAAATAGTTGTCAAATACAAGGTCTGGAGATCTGAAATATTTGTCATTTTCGGCTTAACGTTTGCTAAGGGCCTCCATCAGTACAAGTACAGTTTACAACATTGTAATCCTAAAGTAGAAGATTAATATCAATTCAGAATTCTTTCTTTAAAGAAATGAAGATGAACAAATTATATCAACACATGTAATAGGAAGAGAAATATTTTCCTTTAAAAATGCAAGACATGAATTTGTAGTCTCCCTTTTGATTTGAGATTATATATGAAGTTGTAATTGTATGTTTGAACATCCTTATTACATGGTTGTACAAAAATGTTCGTCTCTATTAAGTTTAGACTTGTAATGTAAAGATTATAGTTGAGCTATCGGCACTTAGTGTATGCTACTATCTAGGACGTTGTACTACTAGGCCATTAGAAAAATAGAGGTATCAAGTTTATTTGGTTTGTAGCTTCCTTTCTGTCTGGCCACCATGATATGAAATAGTAAACCAGTAACATCAATATGTGAAGTGGTAGAGGAGTGATGGGCAGCAATTGATGATTATATGTCGTATAGGACATTGGGACAACATTTCTAGCATACAAAGCTATTAAACTGGACTCATATTGATGAAAATTGTACATCAAGTGATTTTAGATTTTTGGATCTAAGTAATGATGTACATGTACTGCATGTGAATGCTGACTATGCTGTGCAGGGGTACACACTAACTTTTGGAAAAGCAGCCCAGACTTGAGTTTTTAGAGTCTGTATACATGGGTCCTATGTCAATACAAAAAATTGAGGGGGGCGGGTCAGTCTTTAATTTTGGGCCCCCATGTGTTCTGAGGGCTTCTTATGGTCGAGCTTTGAATCCATGGAGTTGCAAGGACCATCTTGACGTGACAGACATGTGCGCTATATGGGAAGCCACTGTTATTATCATTATTTATTCAAACTAGCCTACATGTCTTCTTCGAAAGAGCGATCAGGAGACATGATCATGAATAGCATTGAACAAACAAGCAATATCATGCATGAGGAATATTTCTTTCTTGTAAATGTGAAAAGTGTAGGTGTGAATGGAAGGCCAGCTCTTCACCTAATGCAGCAGGCAGGCTCCTCTATAGTAGAGTGCAAATCAATGAAACCTTTGGCAGCACTACCTAGTGATCCAGATAATGGATATGGCTGTTTACACCTTTTAATGGCCATGTCTCCGGTTATTACACTGCTCAACTCAGCCGAGTTGTTTTCAATGACCACATTAAACCCAATCTTGAAATGGGGTAATGGTGGCAGTTTGCCATTTCGGCTGGAGCTCCACTTCGAGGAAAGATGAGACAAGTCAGATCAGCCAAGAAAATTGCTTGGAGAATGAGAAAAGTTTCATAGGACCTTTTCATACCAAAATAAGTTTGGTATAGGTATACTAAAATATTCTTTTCAAACTCTATCGCCATTGACATGGCTAATCTCGTACCATTTAGTTTATAGTGGTATGACGTGAGGCTAGGAAAGTTCTCACACTTTACTTTGCTCTTACATATAATGCTTGCCTACACCACACTTGAACATGAATGATGTTACCTACATTTCTGTGAAAGTTTAGCATGAAATATGCTCAAAGCAATGTAAAACCAAGAGTCATATATACCTCAATATTGTGTCATTGAAGGCCATTCACAAGTCAAAAATGTATTGATTATCATATGGCTATAATGTCATTATTGAAAACAATGATCATATGATAAAATCATATTATTTTTCCTTCCATTTTTCTCTTCATTTTTTAAGTTTAATCCTCAATATTATAGAAGGAGAGCTCAAGTGAGCAGACATCTTTGGACAGGACATACATGGCTAAAATACTCCCCATTGAGCGGAGTGTGTGCACTATCATGTGCAGATTAGCAACTGAATCCAATGCCAGATGTAATAAAAGTTAAAATGTAAATTGGTTTAAAAATGTAGTATTAAGCATTAAATAAATGTGGCTATCAGTATTATATGACTGAAACCATGATTACAGTATTGTACCAAGGCATTAAATTTAGAAACATCATGCCGTCAGGTAAATTATTATGTTCTTGGACTTTGTACTGCAATATCTATTGGTAAAGTTCTAACATCTCTCTGGCATCCTTATCCTCATTTTTACCTGTTACCCGGAAAGAAATTCATTCTCTCTCTCTCTCTCTCTCTCTCTCCCTCTCCCTCTCTCTCTCCCTCTCTCTCTCCCTCTCTCTCTTCATGAAATACCACCATCCTCATCCCACCATCCTCTTCCCGCCCTATTCAACCCCCTCTCTTTCAGAGAGATGGCCAAGCGCTAGCATCCATGGGAGTGTCCTCATTAGCTAAACCTGAAAAAAAATAGCCAGCTAAATTTTAGCCTGAAGTTTACGTTTGCATTGCATCAGTTGGAGATTGAACTGGAGGCCGAAACTCAGGCAGATTGAGCGCACAGTTTCAATCATTCTGTTTCCCATTCTCCAGCCATGCAGTTAAGAAGACAGAATGCCCCACACAGGTAAGTACACCCAATACATCCATGCAGCCGATCAAAAATGCACACAAACAACCGGAAATGGCTGGTCGTCATTCATGCTGGAATCAAGATTGCTGATGAAAATGGAATGTAAATTGTGGGCTACAGGTATGTTGCAAACCAGCCAAAGATTTTTAGGGCAATAAGCTTGAGCTAGAACTAGGGCTAACTGTGTCTCCATCTATCAAATAGCTCGAGATTTAAAGCTCGAGCCAAGTTCAAAACCACAAAATAGCTGGATAATATTCTAACTGGAGCTAATGAGGATGCACCTCATGAAACTCCCAGTGCTGGCATATTTGGAAGATATATCAAATGTCTGCTAGTGCAAAGACATTCATATAAATGCAGACCTCTGATTTCTATTATTCTCCATCCCACCCACAGACCTGTGTTTGAATAGTAAAATGAGTCATCATGCCCTGCAAGACAGCACAAGTTCAATTTACACAGGAGGAAGAGGGAGCTTTACTTGGGAAAGAGAAGAGAGAGAGAGAAGAAGAGAGGGATATGTAAAGGCCTATTTCATCTCTGGCTGAATGCATAATTGAGAAGACTCTATGTGTGTCTACATGTACATGTTGAGTCAGAACTAAGAAATCATTTAAATTTTAATCATGTAGAGTACCATTAGTATTTGCCAATGGCCAGCAGTAAATAGATACAATTCTGTGGGAGCTACAGACGTCTGACCTTTTCCAGATATTCATCTATGCTGCATACTAAGACCCAGATCAAACAGGGATAAAACGCAAATACATCACTCTTATAGCACAAATACAAACCTACTTGACTAAGTAGTTAAATTCAATCTATAAGTATATACAAGTATAGAGGATGCTGTATTCATTTATTTTTAATCATAGGAATTTCAGTATTTGAAATGCATACTGTAGATAAATTATATTATCTTCTAACTATTAAATCTAATAACTACATGTATCTGTCCCCTCTCTCTCCCTCTCTCTCTTTCTCTTTCCGTAAGATGTAAGATGGTGTTCACAAACCATCAGATGCAGCAATCCACACACATTGACCAAGAATGAACTTGACGGAGCCTCTCATCTATGTGAAGGCCTCTCATCGATTTAATCAGTCAACAGTGAATTGTTTTTCTTCTCTTTCTTGCTGGTTTGTAACTTCACAAAATTATTAGAGATTGGAAGGCCCTTGGACTAGGACAAGGGTTTCTGGAGTAGGCAATCAAAATTCATTTTCTAATATACATTTTGTTAATGGCACCAGCAATACATTTACATCATTATAAATCAGGTAGTTTGCTAAGCACTCAATAGTAAACCTTGAAGACAAGACCTTGTCGATATATTGGAAGCATAGTCGTTAGTAGATAGAGATAGGTTACCTTGTAGGAGTCTAAAATATATACCTTTGAGTTCATTCAATTGGTAATTTGTATTTCCTGGCTGCTAGGAATGTGAGTATTGTAGGTATAAAAGCAACCAGGGGACTTACCATGGTAAGTCCTTTCCAAGGGACGTGTTAATGAGGATAAAGACCTTGTCAAAGGATATTCTTAGTTTAAACCTGCAATTTCACGGTTACAAGATCGCTGTTCTACCAGCCATCATGCCTCCTTAGGAAACTGAATTTCAAATAAAAGGCAAACTTACCCTATTGGCAGCTATGAGGACCTTGTCTAGGAAACGTAGCCATTCAAAGATAAAGATGGGTTTCTTGGAGTCTGCAATCTGAGCTAAGGCCTCTTCATTGAGTAGAAGGCTGTGTGAGAGTTCCATGACTGGATCCTCTTCTTCTGAATCATCCCCCTCAGCTCCAGAATGTGAGGAAGAACTCTGCTTGCTACCCGTCGTGGATCTACAACCAGGTACAGGTACAGTGACAGACAGAGATAGAGACAGGCAGAGATGGAGAGAGATGGAGAGAGACAGCAAGAGGGATGGAGAGTGAGGAAGATAAAGGAAGATTTGTGATAAGAATTCAATGAATTATTTGAGATATGTGTTTGATTCATGACCCACACACAAGAAAACAGAGCCTTCTCTGTATCACCATCCTCTTCATCTGAAATGTCTATTACTCCATGGTGTGTAAAAGCCATTACATTTGTAAGACTACATCACCTGATAACATACAACCAATGTATGCATATGGACCTCTGGGGTGGGGGCTTTGTAGCAATTTTCAAATGAAAATCATTTGGTAAGCCTCCTCTTGGGTAGTCCAGTCAATGGAATGGAGGGACAACTGGAATTCTAATTGATTATTATTTTCTGAAACAGTTGGCAGTCAAAGGTAAAATTCCATGATTTCTATTCCTTTTCTATACCATGCAGTACACTGTAAGTATACCCAAAACACCTTTGCTGTATTACAATACTTGCTTACAGTGTTTCTATGGGCATCACCTTTATTTCTCAAGCGGCCTGTAGTGTAATATTTTCATCTTAGAATACTGAATCTCATATGATGTTCATATATTGTGTAAAAACAAAAAAACATTTAAAGCACTTTATCAAATCTTTCTATTTGAAGTCTGTTCTGCAGCGGTACACCAAGGCGTTCACATGCCCTAGTGATGCAATGAATTCTTTCATGTCATGATCTATTTATTTTATGAGGAAAGATTTGACCACTTTACATGAAAGAGGAATGCTGATAGTACAACCATTATCAAAAGTGTGTTTACTTTCTCTTGGTGATGGGTACAAAGAGTATTTAGTTATGGCTGTATATACCTCAGGCAGATGTCATAGCAAGTTCACATGATATCATCAATACAAAGAAAACTGATGGTAGAAAAGTTAACAAGCAGCTGCCGTAATAGGCCGGCGACTGATTTTTGCCACAAACTACACTGTTGCAGTCTTCCTACTACCTAAGCCTAGTCACTGATCATGCATGGTTACTGATCGTCATGCACATGTGGGCACATTTGTATGTACCGGTAGTCTTTTTTTCCCCCTCTTCAAAACAGTGCATAGTGTAATTATTGTAATTTGCCAAAAAAATATACATGTACAGTGTATACATCATGTACAGTATATGAATTATCTTCCATGTGTACAGTAGTTATCGTCTTAATTATGCAGTATATCTATATGCATTTTGTTTGATAACGATTCTAGCGAAAGGGAATCTGACACAATATACCTGTACAGGGACATCATGGTCACCAACTAGCGGTATTACAAATTCATATTTTAGATGACACAAGTTGTAACTTTTGAGTCCATATTAATCAAAAGTTGACTGATTCAACACCCAGTGGTATACAGGCGTTTTAAGCTGTCTTTCAAGAGCTACCTGTAGAAGGGCATTATTAAGTTGAACACAGAGTTAATATCCTTCTGGCTCTTATACACTTATCATAGACGGTATATGAAAGGTATTAGTGGGTGTATATGAATGGTACAATGTGTATTAGGTGTACTTATGAATGGTATACATGTAAGGAACATATGAATGGTATAACTACACTGTATAAGGTGTATTGGGTGTACATGTTTAATGTTTATGAATGGTACAAGGTGTATTGAATGTATATGAATGGTATTGGGTTATACGAATGATATAAGGTGTATTGGGTGTATATGAATGATATAAGGTGTATTGGGTGTACATGAATGTACAGGTGTATGGGTCTGCACATACGTTGCACCTGTATAGCACATGCTTGAGAAAGATGAGATACTTGCATTATAATAGCCTGATGTATTACTGTATATTAGCCTGCACATAATCTAATAACCTCTAAATGTCATATGAATAGCAATGAGCCAGGGTTGATGTTTCAGTGCTTGATTAGTCTCTCTTCTCATGAATCTAGACATGAGCCAGCTAGAGGCTACATGAGAAAGGGGTAGAAAGAACTAGAGGCTAATATCAAAGAGCAAAGGAGTCATCTCAGTTATTTGTTCAGATACGGCCGAGTAAACCACCGCACCGCAAAAAAGCTGTCACAGTTTTTTTTACGTGAATGTATAAAAAAGAATGGCGACTGCATGCAACAAAGGATTTGTGTGATGAGCTCTTTGTTAACTGACTGACATTATAACATACCCAAATGTGAAGCGTATTTTACCTCATCACAAAAAAACGCTAGAGGAAAAGAGTTTGTGTTAATATCATTCACAAGAAGAGAACTCAATACATAACACAGTTTAACGCATGTCTAGAATAGGAGTCGTTATGCATTAATCATTCACTTGAATTTATTAAAGGTAAAGACCAGTTATGGTCATGCGATTGCATTGTGAAAGAAACGTTGTGGAATCGATCAGAAAAGGTTGATCATCTAGCATCTAGCATCTGCAAGGTTCTGGAATCATCAAAATGATAAGAAATTTGGCCCATTCTTCGTAAAGTTACAAGCACTATACACAGAAAGATGTATATGGGACTACCCTATATCTCTCACAGACCATGAGAGAAACAAATTTACCAAATATATGAATTAGTAGGCGGTTTCCTGGCAAATTTTTTATCATCATGTATTAGTCAAAACATATTCTTTCACATGATTGGTAATGAGAGCTTCCATTTCATTTTTTGAAATTGGGGCGTTTCCAATACTGGTCTTTACCTTTAATAATAATATATTATAGGATAATTCTATAGTGCATACATGTATGTCCATCACGCAAGGTGCTCAAGGTACTCCAATATTTAATACCCCGGCTCTGTTAGGCTACCTTTTTGGTGCTCAAAGCATGGAATTCCTTCCTGGGTGGAGAGTGGCGAATGTTTTATATGTCTTGCCAAAATTCATACATGTGTACATTTCACAATACAATAAATAATCATCATCATTAAGATACCAAACAGGCAATACATACTAATTAATTTTATCTAAATTGAAGGAATTTTGAACTGTTGCCTATAAATATCTGATGGATGGAGAAGAAAAAAATCAAGTAAATAGAAATTACAGAAAATACACAGAGACCTTCACTACACGATGAAAAGATCAAGTAATACAGAGATATGAGGCTACCCTGAATAAACAAGACATATTATTATTATTATTATTATTATTATTATTATTATAATGAGAGAGACAGGAGGAGAAAGAAAGAGACAGACAGACAGACCAGAGGAAAGAGGGAGAGAAAAAGAGATAGAAGAAGAACAAGAGAGAGACTGAGACAGAAAAAAGAAGAGAAAGAGAGAGACATAAGGAGATAGAAAGAACGAAAAGGAAAGAGAGAGATATAAAGACAGAAAGAAAGAGAGAGAGAGAGAGAGAAAGAAAGAGAAAGAACGAGAAAGAGCGACAGACAAAGAGAGAGAGAGAGAGAGAGAAAGAGGGAGAGAGAAAGAGGGAGAGAGAAAGAGGGCAAACATTGCTCCATGGTCTAGTCAAGGTGTGCAAAGAATGCAATGGCTCATCTCTAGCCTGGAAGCAAGGAAACTAAATGCCATGGGAGGGAGCCACGATAATGCCTGGCATGGAGATAGTAGGTGAGGAAGGGGAAGGCTCTCATCATTTGAGCAATGGATTCCGGTCAGCCAACGGCTATTTGTGGCTCAGAACTAGGCTTTCCATGATTGCTCCAGAATGCACATTACATTATGTATGGTCCCTGTACGATATTGTCCTGAAGAAAACAGTCATCACGACAAGCAATATGTGTCATTTTAAGTCAACAGCATTGTTTTTATATATCTGCATTCTGTGTTTAAATTATACTAAGAAATGAATTGAAACAAATAACCAATATTTTAAAGGTGAACAAAAATGTTACTGTTTGGTACAATAGCAATACAAATGTAATACAGTATGTTTCATTTCATGTGATTATCATTCCAAATGAATTTGATCTAAACGTTAAAAAAACGAGATGCACATAAAGTACTTTGGACTTAGTTCTAGTAATTTCAATGGTAGACTCTTAAATGAATTGACTAGAACTATTTGCCCCTCCTCTCCCACTCCTTCTCCTTCACTGCTGTGGATGGTTAATGACTCACAGTGCCAATCAAAACATTAATTGCTGGCTTGAGCAAGCCTGATTACTCAGTACACCTTCACACAGCCACTCATAATGACCAACCAATAGCACGACTTCAGACATGTTATCCAGACACATGCAAGGTAAACATGTACTTTCCATAGTGTTCATTGCGAGGCAGGTGACAAGAAGCGCTTGATGGAGGTAAAATGTGCACTAGGATACTTTCAGGCAAAGTGTCCTGTACAACATATTGACTTTCATGTATTTATTGCAATCAAATATGAAGAATCTCTGGATATATACGACCATTGAATAGTGGTTCTTTCTTTCTGCTATTACTAACAATAACAGATAGAGAGAAACCGCCTACCGGGTATTTGGTAAATTATTATATCTATTTGGACCTGATAGATATCGCGAATGTGTTGCGTAGTCCCATATACACCTTTCTGTGTACAGTGCTTGTAACTTTACCAAGATTGGGCCAAATTTCTTATCATTTTGATGATTCCAGAACCTTGAAGTACACACCAATACTTATATGTATGTGCTATGTGATCAACCTTTTCTGATCGATTCCACAGCGTTTCTTTCACAATGCAATCGCATGACCATAACTGGTCTTTATCTTTAACACAGAGCTATTACACCCTTCTGGTTCTCAACAGCCAATTTATTTTGGGGGTATGAAAATTGATTATTGAATTCATAGGATTGAGCAACGCTGCAAGTTCCTCATTACATATATCTTGACCTTCGTCATACAGAAGGCACCGAGACTTGACATTTGATTTCTGAATTAGATTCTGTAGAAAGTGTCAAATGAGTGCTACAGAGTCACACACTACCGCAGGTGGGCTTCATAATTGTATGCACAGAATGCACTGAATAGAGCTTTGTGCCTCCCACCTAATGGCGTAAAGTGATGACATCATCTCAATCTAACTCAGTCACAAGTACATACACCTACAGTAACAAGACTGCAGTCTGCCTTTTTTCCATCTCTTATGCAATCAAAGATGAACATAAGATTGCACAATGTTTGTGGAAATTCATGTCAGACACTCACAAGGTACCATTACATTTTGAGGAAGAAAATCCAGAAGAGCAAAATAATAGGAATGTACAGGAACCTCATTCATATTGAGCCAACTATTTGCCTTTAGTCGATGTATTGCTCATCATTCCTAAGGTGTAATAACCATCAGAGATGATAGATATTGACATTCATCCGAGCACCAACAAAAAATTCAGGGCACCACACTGTGGCGACTATCACTGGTTTTTCTGTCTGTTCATTTTGTTAGTGAAAATGTTGTTTTTGTGTCTTCATTTGTGTCACTTTGACTGTCAATATGCTCATCCTCAAGAATAGTTACAGTGTATGGCTAGTTTTCTGACATTTCTGGTCCTAGGAACTGTGCTTATGACCACTTTCACTTTAGAAACTGGACCACAAGCTCACAACTTAGTATAAGCAAATTTTACTTGAAATGTTAAGATAAATGCAGTTCATAATTATATTGCAATCAATGTATAAATGTTGTTCCATTTCCAATGTAATAATTATTTTCAGAAAGTTAGTATGTTTATGATGATGTACATTTGCTTTCATTGTAATGTACATATTTTCTTGTATGATGTACATGTAAAATGATTGTAAAACCAGTGAAAAAAAGAATTTCCTGAATGGAGAATAAATGGCAATTCAAAATGAGTGTAAGTGGACATTGGCTTGTATAATGGCCTTCCTTCCTAGCACTTGCGATGAATGTCAGAGAAAGGTAGATAGCCTTCTTGATGATTGATTGTATCTCAAGGCAAGATCTATCAGAGAATCTTCCACTCCAGGCATACTGTCCTTCTCTTCAAGATCTATCAGAGAATCTTCCACTCCAGGCATACTGTCCTTCTCTTCAAGATCTATCAGAGAATCTTCCACTCCAGGCATACTGTCCTTCTCTTCAAGATCTATCAGAGAATCTTCCACTCCAGGCATACTGTCCTTCTCTTCAAGATCTATCAGAGAATCTTCCACTCCAGGCATACTATCCTTCTCTTCAAGACTTTCTTGCCCTATTCATCCTAAGATGAAAATCAAGGCAGTGTTATTTTGACATTTAGAAAAGAAGAACAAAACTGTGGAAATGTGCAGCATGCCTTTGAACACACAACATTCTCATGATATTCAGATGGTAATCTTCTTTTTCTTTTAAAATTACAAGAATGTTTTGTTTTCCTTGAGATACTCAATATGTTCATGTACATGTAGGCTTATGTGTACAGTGAAGACCGCTCAAGGGAAACATGAAAAGTGGTCTTTATAGGTACACTGTACATGTACATGTACACTGTAGATGGTCTTTATGTACAGGTTCCTTTAGTACAGGTTAAATGAGAAACCATATTAAAGGAAACCACAAATTTGATTTTACAGAGAGGTAGTCTTCTGTACAGGTGGTCGCTGTACTGTATGTCAGGATGACAGGCCTGAAGGCTTCCAGACATGTTCATTTGTTACTTTGTTCAGCTATATTATCCATTAAGATATTCTTTTGAATAGCTTAGGCAGACCACACTTCATTTTAGAAAATCAGATACATGCCTACAGTACAATTTCATTGGATTCTGCAAGAATGTACAGTTATTTGATCATCCACAACTCCAATGGACACTATATATGTACTGTGGTTCTCATGTTTTCTCTGCCATAGCAGTACTACAGTGTCTCCTTTTAGTGGTGTTTTATGCATTATATTTTGATCCAGAATACAAGAAATTACACAGTATTCATGTGCAGAAATAGCAAAAATCATAGACAATTTTGAGTCTATTTCTGATGCCCTTTTGTCATTTTTAATGACAGCAATTTAATTGTAACTAATCTTGAAAGTCTCTAGATTGGCATCATTGTGTAAAATGAAATATCACTATTTTTGTGTACAAATTCGAATTTATTTTTTTCAGTTAAATTTTTGGAGATTTTCTTTTACACTTTGTCTGGTTCATTTAATACACATTTTTCTTTTTGGCAAACTATGAAGAAGTGGAAAATAAGATTGATTGTTGCTAATTTGAGGAGGATAAACTATTTAATTGATAATAAAAGATACCATTGAACTGCGATGAGTGAAGACTGCTCTGTGATCTGGGGTGAAACTGTAGAATGTTGTCTTACATCTTCTTCAATGATTGATTGTTTGTGAAGGCAATATTTTTGAGGATTTAATATGACAGACATCATCTTTCTAGATCCCCTCTTGATGATTCCTCTTTACACAGCACATTCCCTTTGCTTTCAAAATAAACCAGAGCAGCAGAATCCAACTCTGACAGGAGTTGAACATGTGCACTAAGTACAGACAGGCCTTAAATTAATCGACGGCCATCGACGGCCAGGCCGTCGATGCCCCTATGACTGGCCGCGGTGCCCTCCCAAAAAAAGATAAGTTCACGGCCAAAAAGGCCGTGCCCTTTTTTTCAAACTGGCCGACGTGCCTTTTTTTCCATCTGGACGTGCCCTTTTTTTTTTAAATTTGCGCACACAAAACCACCAATTGCGCCCATAATCATCTAAAACTAGACGGCAAGGCGCAAGTGTTTTCCGTGAAAATGCGCCCATAAATTATTAGAACAGTAAAAATACACGAATCACGAACAGTTTGCCGCCCACGAGCTCTCTTGTAGCTCCGTATTTAGTGCTTTAATAAGGCGCAAGTGCCGTGAAAATGCGCCCTTTGTTATTATATAGGCAATGCGCTAGCGCACGTACTACGTACGATCGCATGCATGATATGCATATGGTGCATGCTGTTGACGCACGCACGCACGTACGTACAAAACGAAGGCCAGGATCAAGAAAACAAATCGTCAAATGGAGAAATAAACAAGCATTCAAATAGTCTAGAGATCTGTCGAGGTTTGTTTGTAGGTCTAGTTTATTATTTTATCTCAAATAGAATTTAGAATTATCTTATTTATAAGTTAAGAACACCTACGATGTTCTCGATCGTAGTTACTCTCATTTTGCCACCAGCCGACCTCGCTTCAAAAAGCTACCCCGCCAGCTTCCCAAGACGAACGTTTCGAGTCCCGGTAAAATTACGCGCGGCGAATCTCCGAGGGTGCATCGGTTTCGCTGGCAAACTTCCAGCCCGACAGCTTCCCACCAAAAGTGGCGAGAGTGTGTGTGCGAGGAACGATTTTGGTTTCGTGAATGCACGTTACGCAACTGAGCTGAGCGTGTCACTTTCAGCTGTCGAATGTCTATAAGGACATTTTTACATCTTATTTCATTAGTTAGGCCTATCTAGACCTTTCTATACAACAGTTAAAAAGATAATTTCTTCAAATTTGCTCCTACTACCGAGAGAGTGGCGGAAGGTTTGGGTGAGGTGCGATTTTGATTTGGGATACCCGGCCCGGTAAACTTGCCAAGTCCTTCTGACTTTCGATGTTTGTGAAATTGACAATTTATTTATTCATTTGCTCATCAATATTTTTAGTTACTTTAAAATACTGTTTAATGTGCAAGTTTGATGTTCTTAATCAATCTTTCCTGTTCATATTGTTAAGATTAAAAAAGTTATTAAATTGATCGTTCGATCTATTCACATTATGAAATTAACATTTTGTAGACTCTCTTTGAACTTATGATTAGATAAGGGGCCTATCTGTTTTTGGAAAATTGCCCCTTGCTCTGGTAAATTCCTGTGGCAAAGGGCAACTTAAAAAAAAAATTGCCCCTTGCTCCTGGCTGCTAAATCTAAGGCTTGCGGGCCGCCGCCTTGTTTGTATGTACCGTAGACCTCTATACATTCTGTGAAGAAGCTGGTGCTAAAAGTCATGGAAAATTGATCCCGCACAAGTTTCATAAAATACACATGACATCTAACAAAAATAGAATCAATTTTTTTGGCCTCGTACTCGATGCCCTTTTTGTAAAATATTTTGGCCTCGATGCCCTTTTTGTAAAAATATTTTGGCCTTGGTGCCCTTAAAAATATGAGGTACTCAAGGCCAAACTGGCCTTGCCCTAAAAATGACGAAATTTAAGGCCTGACAGACATGGATGTACATGAAGCACCTTCCTTTTGTTAAAGAACAAGCATCCTATTCTAAATACTGGTATGTAGTGAACATGACTTTCTAGAGTGGTCAAGATTCATTCAAGTTTCTTGCCACAAGGACTACGATCATACTGCATCACAACAACAAAATTGCATTTGGCTAGAGTTTCCTGCATGGTATATTGGCGGTCTGACACAACACTATCATGTTATGTAACCTGACATAGCCTTAAACTTTTACAGTGAAACATGAATGTAGCCTACTTGTAGGGTCTGCAAGACTCTGCATATAGTTCGCTTTTCTGTTTCTTTCTTTCTTTCTTTCTTCCTTTTTAGGCTAATGAAGTCCATCACGCTTTTCTTATTTTTCATGTTAGCTACTTTAGTCCTGAAATAATTGTTAGTTTTCTTACCTTTTTTTTTCTTCATTGTTGTTGTCTGTTTATGTGTTTGTTTTGGGGTTGTTGTTTGTTTGTTTGCGCATTTGAGGGGTGTTTTGAAATACTGAAGTGAACATATTACAGCAAACTTTCAATGTTAATACAAACAGTGCAACCTAGGCTGAATTTCCTCTCCGGTACAATACATGAATGTACATGGCAGGGTAAATCATCAATTACTATTAATGGAGTTCATAGTAAGAGCTACATGTACAGTGTATGTAGGCTGCACTTGCAAAGCTCAGCCAGGCAATATTGCTATCTGGTGAATTCATCCATACAGTTCATTAAAGCATTTTACTCAGATCCTAATTTCGTTAATAATAAATTGGGTGAAGTAAATTTAATTGCTGCAGCGAGGACCGCTCTACCTGTGAGGGGAGATGAAGTGAGGTAAATATTTGCAATTCCTGTAGTCCACAGGGATAAAACCAGAGTCAGTTCGTTCAATAAATAGAGGGTACATTAAAGTAAATGCACATGCTCATATATTGTTTGTCCAACAGGTAACGTGTACTTTAGAGTTTTGGCATATATTTATTCCACTTCATTGGATTCTCATAACTATATATTTCATCAAAAGTCCTTAACAGATTTAAAATGCAAAAGACTAAATAGTAATTACGTGTGACAAATGTATTACTACATATTACATTTATATTGAGTTTGGAAATGATGCAACATATACTTCACTCATAATTGACAAAAACTTACACTAAACATACTAATAACATTTCTGCTAATATTCAGAATTCCATACCACATGGAGTTTTCTGTTGCCAGAAATCAAGATTACCAGTAGCTCTGAATCTAAACAAGGTCTATCTTTTTATTCTTGTCATGTTCACATGAGCAATTCTTGTCATGTTCCACATGAGCAATTCTTGTAGTCAAAACAAGTATTAAAGGTTACATTTTCATTGAAGTATTGTACATATTGTATATGCTTGTTTGTTAATTTATTTCTGCATGGATAAATCCCCCCCCCCCCCACCCCCAACTCAATTAGGCAAAAGTGTGTGGGCCCCACAAAAATGTAGGCCCAAAATCAAGTTCCTGAAATCTATTATGTGGTGTTTTTTAAACTTCAAATGTTAATGCAGTCAAATCTGATTTAGTGATCACCTACATGTATATATTTTGTTTCCCTTGAAAAGTGGTTCCTATTAAAAGCTACATTCAATAAACCTGTACATTAAGACCACTTTTCTTGTCTCCCTTGAGTGATCTTTATGTACAGGTTTCAGTGTATTCTGTTGATAAGGCAAGACGCTGCAGAGACCTCTTCTATATTTGATATTCAGCTCATGCAAAAACCAATCTATTCTTTTGATAGACACAGTACATTAACTTCGCTGGATACTTCACATATCTACAATTACACAGCATGCATTATTAATCATTATATTCACCCAAACATCAAATTGGCTACATGACATGTAGAGGTAAAACGATAAAGCCAATTGGTCAATATAGAAGGTGTAGGTAGTCATGTGCATAGATAACAAAATGCATGAATTCAATTGGATGCATCGTTAGTAAAGAGAGAAAGATGAGGAAGGTTAGGTTGGTATAGACAAGGTGTTACCACACTTGGTTAGGGATGAAGAATGGCTTATTATTCACGATGAAAACATGAGATAAATACATATAGGTTCATGAAATACACAGTACAAGGAGGAGCACTTAAATTGCACATTTTTTATGATTTCTAATATCTCTAAATGAAATGTGTTGTATGTGAACATGAAGGCAATCTGAATTGCAATGTAGTCCCTAGGGAGTACAGTATCAACATACTGTATTTGCCTGCATAAAGGCTGCAGTATTTTTGGAAGAGAAATTGTTGCAAAGTCTGGGTGCGGCCTATGCGCGACAAGAGTAAAAATCAAGTCATCTCGAACCCTGAATCGGCGGTCAAAACATCACATATGCGTACATATGGAACTATAATAACTATACTAGTTAATGTTCAATGGTACAGGACATTTCTATAATAACTCCACAAATCTTACAGAAAATTAAAGACATGAAGTTTTGTTAATCTTGTGATTGAGCTTCATACAATAAACCTTAGTTTTTTAAACAAAAACTACTGGAAGATCTAAGTTCGTGCCATCCCATCACTAAAGTAGGGACCGAAACGGAGCTGCCGCGCAACGCAAATACGCATCCGCTGTCTGCAAATACATATATTTTCTTTGTATCCATTTCAGGCAATTTCGCATTGCATTGTGGAACTGTATGTACTGTAGGGGTATATGTCAGATTATTCAGATACCAAAACTGTCTGTGATACAGTAGCCGCAACTACCTTCAAAATCGACAAAGAATTGCTCAATTACAAACATTTTTGAGGTGTAAATACAACTTTAAACTTAGTTTTTTCTATTAAATGTTATAAGAATATTGGTAAATTTGGTATTAATTTGTAGAAAAAAATAGTGTTCTACAAGAAAATAACAATGATTTTGTTTGGTCTTGTAGCGTTGCATCTTCCCCCCCCCCCTTTTTTTTTGTCTACGAAATGTCAAAATAGGGGATGCGGCCTTAATGCCGGCAAATGCAATACATGCTGATGCATGATGTAGTTACTAAAGCTTTAATATCAATGGAGGTTCATGTAGTGTACACAAGCACTCCTCTGCTCTGGGTTAATATTCTTTACCGGTACAGGAGAAGGTAGTGTACCTACCCTAGAAAAGGACCTCTTGGCATGAGGTAATTCACCATGTGGCTATGTTTCAATTATGGATCATGCAACTATACATAGCCACTGCCACAACCTACAGTGTAGCTAGCTAGCACTGTGATCTCATTGCTTCACACAGGTTGTCATCCTCAATTTTCACACATCTTACATTCAATTATTAAAAATTATAGTCAAATATGTTCACTAATACCATTGGTGATGATAGCTTTTACAAAATACTTTTTGAAAAATTGAATCTTTTTATTTAATAATTTTAAACAGTACACCTCTCTTGGGATTATTTTTAAATCAAGTTTATATATGCCTCTCACCGCCCCCCCCCCCCCCCCACCACCAAAAAAAAAGAAAAAGAAAAAATGTTAAAAAGAATGTCAGAGCTGGGAGATTCTCCACTGAGTCATTGAAATTTCTCATCAAGAACATTACATGTACATGTAGGCTATACAGCTCCACAAGCACATATTTAGTGATTTTTAAATATTATTTTACTCTGCATTGCCAATTTAGAGACTTTAATGATTATTGGTAGTTATAATTAAATTGCTCTATCTAAAATACGACACAACACACTACATTGGAAATAGACTCAGAATTGGCCCTGATATCTGCACTTTCTGCTCATGCGTAATTCCTAACATTCTGGATCAAAAGATCATTTTAACATGTCACTAAGCAGACACTGAACAGCGATGGGTTCATTGTTCATCCATTGCCAAATAACTTTCTGTTTATTTTCATGTTTACACATTGACCATATTGAAATCGATATGTGCATACCGGTAGCAACCATACAAAATAAACACATTGCTACTTTGCCTTGAATACTTACTTGTAAGAATTAAGCCTAGTAAGAATAACAAGTGTAAATATCAACTACATTGCTATATGAGAGTTTCATACAATTCTGACAACAACAACAAAAAGGAAAAACATTATATCAGTAGTATATCTGAAGCATGGAGTTAAAATATATTCAATACAATGTAAATGTATGTTCATATTTACGTATTGAATTTGCAAGCATTATCTTTGTATCAGCTGTTTAGAGGTGTAGATGTGTTATAACTATATAAGTTATGTCCTTCTGGCTCTAAATAGACAATATTCTCTTTCTTTGTACACAGTTCCATCGATCTATAAATCCCTGCTTAAATGATTAATTCATAAGCTCCTTACCATCTTGCAATGCTTTGTTTTGATAAAGGTCACAAAGATCTCTCACATATTGAAAGGTCTGATAATGCTGTGGTACAAGGTTTTAATTCCCTGAAGAGTTGGCTACATGTAAAAACACCTCCTTCTGATATTAGTTGGTGAATCCATACTTCTTAACCATTCTTTCTTCCCCTTAACAATAAAAATGCTGTAGGCTGTTTGAACTTCCAACAGTTCCATGGATGTTGTTGATGTTGTTGTTGTTGTTGTATTTGTTGTTGTATTTGTTGTTGTCGTTGTTCTTGTAGTTGTCGTTGTTGTTGCAGTTGTTGTTTTTGCTGATATTATTATTATTCTCAGTAATATCATTATTACCATCATCATCACCACCATCAGTATTATATTATTATCATATTGCCTAATATGCCTACCGTAATTAACAGTGTATTAACCGCACCTTTTTGTCCCTCCACCTGACGCTATGCCTGGCAATGTCTCCCAACTCAGTAATCGGTGTGTTTGCTCACCACTCGGAAACTAGAACACTCAAAATTATCTGTCATCTTGGTTTGAAAGTTATCTCTCTGATAGATTTCAATATGTACTTTATAATAATAATTCCTCCAATTTTTATTCTATTACATGGCGTACCACAAGGTTCTATCCTAGGTCCTCTGCTGTTTTTTAAGTCGGCAAAAAAAAAAGTCAGCAAAAAAAAAAGTCGGCAAAAAAGGGCGAAAAAAGGGCGAAAAAAGGGGTGCGGTTAATACACGAGGGCGGTTTATACAACGTTAATTACGGTATGATGTTTTAATATATAAATACGGTACACTATTTTTTCTTCTTCTATTTTTCCCCCATATAATAATGAGCTAATAAACATTCTTACTATGTAGTATTAGTTTCCTTGATCTTTGATCTGACCCAATACCTGTACATGAAGTAGGGCTATCAACACATGTGACAGAATGATTTGAAACTTGCTCAAAAAGCTTGCTTGTCTGCTGAAGTTTACCAGTGGTTCACAAATTATGATGAAAAAAGTTTTAGTATCTAGATTGGCAATGACAACGATGCATTATAATGGAAAAACTCCACCTCAAAAAATCTTTGATAATGTAGTGACAACTCTCGACTCAATCTAGACTAAACCTGAGCAATATAGTATACGCTGTAGGGTGTAGAGCATCTAATAACATGTGGACCTAATGAATAAACCTGCACAGGAATGTGAAGATATGGTAGAGTAATAAGGTGGTATGAAGCTCATTAGGCCTGTCCTCATTAGCTTGAGTTGGCCAAATAGCCTGCTATTTCTGATTTAGGAAATTAGCCTGATAACGAAATAGCTGGCTATTTGGCAGGTGAAGACGCAAATAGCGGGCTATTTGCTCGGGAAATCTTCCTAAGATATCGTGTACTTTGCAAAATAGCCAGCTATTTGTACGGTCCGTCTTCACCAGCCCGAAGACTCGCACTACTGTATGCGCGAAGATGAAGACACAATTTGTTACTTCGGGCTAATTTCCCCGATTCAGAAATAGCGGCTATTTGGCCAACTCGAGCTGATGCAAACAGGCCTTAATGTAATTACTACATAGCCTTTGCAGTAATGAAGGTGGGTATATTACATGAGTGCGGAAAAGCCTATGGGTGTAATAGAGTACCGAAGTGTGACATCATACTGGCCAAGTTGTCAAGGTTGGTGGATTCAAACAATCTTGTGCTAGTAATGGTGTCATGATCAAACCAGCCCCAAACACTGAATTTGCCCTTCTCCAGCCAGATGCTTCAATGATTTCAGGGTGAACCTCATGCACAGGCTCTGTTGTTTAGAACCAGTAATCTGGACGACTAAGAATACAACTTTAGCACTTCGGTACTCTATACACTGATGTAAATGAATTAATGAATAAGTTAAGATAACTTTAAAGGTAAAGACCAGTATTGGAAACGCCCCAGTTTCAAAAAATGAAATGGAAGCTCTCATTACCAATCATGTGAAAGAATATGTTTTGAATAATACATGATAAAAAATTTGCCGGGAAACCGCCTACTAATTCATATATTTGGTAAATTTGTTTCTCTCACGGTCTGTGAGAGATATAGGGTAGTCCCATATACATCTTTCTGTGTATAGTGCTTGTAACTTTACGAAGAATGGGCCAAATTTCTTATCATTTTGATGATTCCAGAACCTTGCAGATGCTAGATGATCAACCTTTTCTGATCGATTCCACAACGTTTCTTTCACAATGCAATCGCATGACCATAACTGGTCTTTACCTTTAAAGCGTTTGACATACATGTACATGTGAAGACAATAAAAACAGATCATTATTTGATGATTGAACTGATGATAAAGATGAAGGAAAATCTATAAAAAATCAAATAGTAACACCATGTACACTGTAGGCCTTTGCAGTGCAATTTCTTCACATATATCACAGTCCTACAGAATGCCATTAGGGTATTAATATGTTTACTCAGTTCTCTGTAATTCGATTGTAATGCCCTTCTGGCTGTAAGCAGAGAGTACAATGGAAAGCCAAGTGCATGATTTCCTCTTCTAATCTCATCAATTGAACAGCCACAAATTCTACTTGTATGATATTCAGAAAGAGCATGAGTTCCCTAGGGGGATATATTCATGCTTTTACCTCAGTTTCCTTTGCCTATGAAATGAATGACATGTATGTACATACCTTCTAGCAAGCAGAAAGAAATGTGATTTGGTGTTTCAGAGCGGAAGCACAGCCTTTTAGGAGTTTTCTTTGAGTAGAGCAGGGTCAAGACAGAGTAGAGTTACCATGCAGCAAGTAACATCCCTTTATCTCCTGACTGCAAAACACTTTAACAGGCAGGGGAAAATGAAGAGCATACATGCGTGCACATAAAATAAAAACAAAGGGGAGAAGGGGAAAACAAAATCAAAATCAGACGTACTACAACAAAACAAAGGAATACAGACAGACAAACTCATTTCTCAAATTGGGAACACAAATATAAATATGAACGAAGCACAGCATTAAACTATAACATTTTATTTTCTCCTTGTTGCTTATAATTATCATATTCATGTAAAGTAATCTGAGAGTGTGTGTGCAATGTCGCAAAGTCATTGGCTTTAGGGTGCGTTCAATCAAATTTTTGAAGCTACAATCAAAAACGTGAATCATAAATCAAAACGCTGTTAAAAAACATGGTTACTGCGGGAGAGCGTTTAAGCGACTTATCATCAACGACCAACAAAATATCGCTTGAAAATCGCTTGAACGCTACCATGTTTTATAATAAACATCTTTGAAAACCATGTTTCTAGGGTGAAAAAGTGTTGCTAGAACGCACCCTTAGATGCATAATTATAATAACAGCTGCTCGGCCTGTAATATTTCATGCTCGTCATTTATTTTACTTGGTTTGCAAAATACAAGCATGTCTGATTCATAGGCCTTCATACTGTACATGATATTTGGTGCCCTCCCCCAACACACCCACACACACACACACACACAAACACCTTCCCCATGAACCAGTAATAATATTTACAGACTTTATGCCTCAAGCATGAATATTTCACTGAACTGATGAGCAAAATTCTCATTCTGCAACAAGTACATGTACTGTACAGGCATGATGGTATCGACTGCATGTAATGTACATGTACGGCACCTGAATAGCAATATTATTAATGTCTTATCGCTGAGATCCACAGGGGAATTAACTTTATCAAAAAATTAATAGTACCTAACACCCTTCTAGCCCTCAGCATACCACATATTGATTTTTAAAACTCACTTTTTTTCTCTTTCTTTTATCCTCACAGAAGCTCTTTATAATGTTCTCTTCTTTTGTTTTAATGTATATGTAGGCCTAAGGTAAACCTATCTACAGTACACTGTATTTATGTTCTTCATTGGTTACAGATTTTATATCAGCATCTCTACACACATGTACTACACATTATAAAGATGATATTGATGTCACATGTGAATTTCTAACTATTTTTTTGCACAATATACAGGTATATTAACATGACACAGTTGCATACATGTATAAATAACAAATTCTTTTCTTTATACATGTAAAACATGTCAACAAATTAGTGCCTTTTGTAAAATACACATATTTTACACTCATGTAGTGACAATTTAGTGGTAAGCTCTCATACAAGATAATAATAATAATAACAATATTTATAAAGCGCAACATATCCATCTCTAGAGATGCTCAAGGCGCATACAAATAATTTAAATTAATATTCAACATATTCAACATAAATTTAACAATATGCATTACACACATGTACGTGCTGTCACGTACGATGATTGTAGTAAGGAAGTGACAAATTGGCATGACTACTCCCACAAAACACACTGTTTATGATAGCATGAGGCAAATACTAAGATACATGTACAGCATACATTCCAATGTGTACAGTTCATTCGAACAAGAGAACTTTGTTGAATGCATGTACGTTAGGCTACAATCTAACTACATGTACATGTACATAAAGTAATTATTTTCATCTTCATTTTGTTGGCATGTCTCATTTCCTCTCTTAAGCAGCACAATGCTCCTAACTGCTCAACAAAGTTTGAGGTATTAAACATCACATTTAATGATTTTATGAAAAAAGATTACATCTACATGTACATATACATGTATAAAAAATTGTAACAATGCAAGTCTGTACAGTACATGTAAATACATGTACATGTGCATCATCTACTGCATGTAGGCCTTCAAGTATGTATCTAACACAAACAATGAACATTTTATAAATAAAAGGTGAGATTTCTTAATTGGACAATCTTTTTTTCTTTCTCCACAACGCTTTTATAAATTTTCCAGATATTTTTGGTCATTTAAGTCAAATCATTCTCAACTCCCATATTATTTTTTCACTGGTTTTGGAGTACAAAAAGATAATTTTAATGGAGTGCACTAAAAATGATGTATCACTTTTTGTATCATGCTTTCAAAAATCCAAGAAAATGCAGAAACATGCAACTCACCAAAACAAGGCAATCGTGCTTCACTTATTTTATTTCATTAAATTAAATTGATTTTCAAAAATCCTTGCAGACATCAAAACTGAATTGTGATTGTTGTATTTTAATAGCTGAGATCAAAAATATATATATACAAAAATATTAAATGTAAAAAACTACAATGATAAATACTCAACATAATTTTGAACTGATTTAGATTATGGTCGAAATTAAAATACAATTCTTTAGATGAATCATTGATGGTACGGGCATTCCTGTGAAAACTGCCAAAAGCGCCAATGTAATCAACAGAAGAATTCACTATTCATCAATGTGATTTGTGATTCATATTCCAGAGAAAATAACACTGGACAGTAAAATCAATTTCCATTCAAATTTGAAGATTGAAAAGAGTACAGTCATAAAATGTGTAATCATAGATACTGGCGAGATTTGAACCGTGAAAAGGGAAAATGGTGACATTTTCATTGACTCAGCTTATGAGGTAATGAAAAGGGGAAATGGGGTCATGTATCTTGTTCAAATGAACATATTGGAAGCATATGCAATCCTACAATATTCAGTGATTGTTGTCGCGATAGAAATCGAGTCTAAAGTTATGAAATTCTAAATAATACACCCTTTATGTTGAATAGCTCCCTCTCAAGGTTAACATATTTATTAAGCTATAAAACAACGTTTCTTGACTAAAATCAACCGATTAGCTATTCCTAATTAGAAATTATATATCACAACTATATATTCTGAGATTTTCATGGTCGCAGCTACTATTGTACGGCCGTAGGAGCTATTTGAAATTTATCAAAATTTTCCGGTAGCACAATTAAATTTTTATATTCAATTTTTCTCGAAAGCAGAAGTGTTTTAGGGGCTAAATTTTCTAGTGCTGATAATGTATCCACAGGGGCATCCAAATATATCAAAATTGTAAAGAATCACTATCCACCCAATATTCAAAATTTCCCAAAACTTTGTATTACCTTTAACCAGCTTAGAAAAGTACCGGTAAAAGATGAAAAACAGGGATTTCCCAGAGAGTCTCTAAGATTTTAAGCTGGGCTATATAGTATCTCATGAAACAGGTATTGTGCACTGCTAATAGCATTTACCATACTTTGTCAGCTTTACAATAGTCAGCCACTGTGTCTTGATTCTCAAAACTCTGAAACATCTACAGGTATGTACAAAACTCAATACAACTCACTCATAATCTGCACTTAAGTTACATGATGATGACCCCCTAACCTAAATTTCACTGATCAGTAAAATACATGTACAATCAAATCAACTCATCAATTTTGCAGAATATACTTTAAAAATCTAATGTCAATCCTGTCGATGTGCCGCTTGTGTTCACAGCATTTAATGTGAGCACTGCAACTCAAACAACAACAAAAAATCACTCCCTATCTCAAACACAAAAGGTACTGATTTTTTGTGTAGGCAATACAGAAGTTTTTTTAAGCCAAATTCATTTATTGGCCATGTACCAATACTAGAAACTATCAACGCTGCAAAAAATAACACACAAGATTTAGGCGTCATCAATTGTCACTGAATTGCTGATTTTTAGTGCATTCTTGTAAGTTTTATACAGTCACTGTATAAAATTATGAGGATCTGAGCGGAGGGGGCATCTTCAAATTTTTCATCAGTATAACACACAACTACGTAACTAGATTATAATGTATAGACTCTATACAAGTGAAATCAGTTAAAAATAATGACATTGTTATTGCTCATCATCATGTATTCATGATTGTTGATAAAATTTTCATGAAAGATTTTGCACACTTACTTAGACTACTTAGGTCTAGACCTACTGGAGCTCTGGAACTCCAAAAGGGATTTCTTCGAGATTATCATTAGCCATTACATTAGGCCTAGACCCTCTACAGATGGAGTCGGAGTCGGGCCAACTCGGGCCAACTCGGGCCAACTCGGACCAGGGGACAACTCGGCCCAGATGCAAAAAGGTCATTTTTTGCATGTTTAGGTTTAGGGTTAGGGTTAGGGTTAGGGTTAGAGTTATGGGTTAGAAATAGAGTTATGGGTTAGGGTTAGGGTTAGGGTTAGATAGAGTTAGGGTAAAATGACAAAAAATGACCGTTTTTGCAGCTGGGCCGAGTTGTCCCCTGCCCTGGTCCGAGTTAGCCCGGATCCTTACAGATACATAAAACTCAAAAGAAAGTCCTAGTCAATTTAAGGTCGAATGTAAGGTGCAGACTCATTAATTCATTATCACACTCACACTCACAGTCAATACACAGTCAACACGCCCATCAACACACTCACGTTATGCATACCGTCTACGAGATCGAGTAAACGGAGATCGCCCGGCGTACCGAACCGGTGTAACACAGCGACTCGCATACGCTATCGTACCGTAGAGTAATCTAGGGAGTTTCGCAGCGCTACAGCGTCGTCGAGTCAGAGTCTGGGATAAACATTGGTTCAAATGACTAAGTAAGAAATATTACTCACCTTGTACGTTATAAAACTGAGAAGAAAATGTTAGTTGGACAAGCCAACGTTGATACAGATACAGATTCCAGCAACCTCATGAAAGATGTTTAATTTGCACCAGTCGGTGGTCGGCGGTCGCTCCGCAGGTTTTCCATTTCGTGTCAGCAAATATAATGTTTGATTTGTCTGAGGGCGCTATTTAAGTTCTGTTCCAGTAGTTCCGTTCTACGTACCTCATCAGCTCACAGTAAGGATACTCCAAGAAAGCTTTCTTACTTTTTCTTCCCAAATACTCCTTCCCCTCAGTGCTTCATCCTATCCTAATCTCTTTAAATTGCTTTCTTTTATATCAAAACTTGTTAATCATCGGCAACCTTATTATGAAAAATTGTTAAATATGTAAATAAATCTGATCCAAGAAAAAAATAAAAAATAAACCACATACTAGTAATTTATTTATTTAATAGTTCAGTTCAGTTCAGTTTATTAAAAAACACATGGCATAGTAATCATGACGAACAAACATGATCCAAATTGAGACCCCAAAAAGCAATGCTTGTGAGTGGGGCCCCTGTGGAGGATGGAGATCTCAATCCCAGCGGATTGGCAAAGAGACCAACGTGTTTCAAGGATCTGCGCAATTCAAAACATGAAAGTTTTTTTTTTTTATGGTCAGTTTTTATTCTTTTCTCTCTTGAAACAAATTATAATCATAGTACAAATTACAATCATCATATGTAACGCTCACTGCAAATGTGATGACATTGTAAATCAGTATAAATTTTTGTCTTACAAACGGCTTCAAAAGAAACTTACATAGTTAGTTCCTACATCATATTTGAAACAAAAATTCATATTTTCAAAGAAAACATATGCAGTTGTATAATCCAAAAATTTTGTTTTAACAATGTAGCAACTTATACTTCTTTTATACTGTTGTCCTGAGAGAAAAGTTTTCTCTTTTTGTTAACCCTTCCCTACCCGACCTCTCCCTTATCCCCCCCCCCCCCCCCCCCCCCCCCCCCCCCCCCCTCTTAACCGGTGGACGACTGGCTCTGGGTTCCAATTGTTTGTCTAATACTCAGGTTTTCCCATTTAGAAAAATGAATAGTGAGAGTTCCCCTCATTGCTGCCAATTTCCTTTCTTCTACTTTATCCCCTATTATACTATTCTTTATTTCATTAAAAGAGGGTGGTTTTTTAAGTTCTCTATTTCTATAAATCAGATATTTAACAAGAATTAAAACACGATTCATTAATTGATATTTTCCTTTATTTCTCTCCTCTTTCCCATACAGAATTTCCTCCAAACTACAGTTATGTATTTCAAAGTCTAAAAATCTCGTGCACATTCCCCACACTGATTGTGCAAATTCACAAGTATAAAATAAATGTTTATATGTATCTTCATCTGTTTCGCAAAATGAGCATAAGTTAGTCGAGAGAAGACCAAAACGGAAGAGGTGATGGTTTGTATATAATATATTATGTATAAGTTTGAACTGAAACTCTCTTAATCGACTGTTAAGTGTACACTGTCTTAGTCTTAAAAATATGTTTTCTATGTCCTTACAGGAAAAACCATAGTTCCTTCCTATTCTCTCAAAAACCAAAGGTTTAAAATCATCTTTCTTTATTAATTGTACATAAATTTGTTTTGATTTTAGATCAGCTATATTAGTTGTTTTCTTCCCCAAAGTGAAATCAGTTCCAGAATTATTTTTTTTCTTCTCCCTTTCTAAAATTATTTTTCCAACAAACTGGTAAACAGGCATAAAAGTGCTTGATCTTTTCAATTTCATTTACTTCAACACCCAAATCAAGAAAATGCCTGTCACAGTTTAGTTTACCATCGTTTTCCAGAATATGTTTTAATTTGTAAATTCCTTTGTCATACAACCTCTTATCGTATATACAACTTCCTTTATATCGAATAAGTTTATTATTAAAAATTACCACATCACCAATGTCTATATACTCCTTATATGTCTCGTATTCACCCAATCTTCTAATAAATCCATATAAAATTGTGGAGCTGTCACTTTTAATAAACTTGGTATATAGTCACATGAAAATATCAAATCTCCACCCACGTGTTCAGTGATAAAGTTAAAATATTGTTTCCATTTCATGTCTTCATCTTTGTTTAGAAGTTTTTAAATCCACATAAAGATGGTAGGATACGATTGATCATGGATACGATACAGTCTTACGCGCGCAGAGCCCCCAAAACAAGCAGGTCCCAACAACAAAAAAACATGGTAATGTACACAAATTATTACAAGGAAATGGCAAGGTTATATGAATTTAAAACATTTAGAAGGAAAAAAGCTGAATCACTGACAACATGATGAACACCCTTAACCACCCCCCCCCCCCCCGGGGTCCAGCCGGGGTCCATTCGCTGTTCATAAGGACCGTTATTCATAAGGACCGCTATTCATAACGTGGAACTTCCCATCCTGCAGGTCCGCTATTCATAAGGGTAAAAGAGGGTCACTATTCATCAAGAAATAAGGTTCGTTAATCATAAGGACAGCTATTCATAACGTGAGATGAGGGTCGCTATTCATAATACAAGAAGAGGGTCGCTATTCATAATAGGAGAAGAGGGTCGCTATCCATAATAGGAGAAGAGGGTCGCTATCCATAATAGGAAATGAGGGTCGCTATTCATAATAGGAGAAGAAGGTCGCTATTCATAATAGGAGAAGAAGGTCGCTATTCATAATAGGAGAAGAAGGTCGCTATTCATAATAGGAGAAGAAGGTCGCTATTCATAATAGGAGAAGAAGGTCGCTATTCATAATAGGAGAAGAAGGTCACTATTCATAATAGGAGAAGAAGGTCGCTATTCATAATACAAGAAGAGGGTCGCTATTCATAATACAAGAAGAGGGTCGCTATTCATAATACGAGAAGAGGGTCGCTATCCATAATAGGAGAAGAGGGTCGCTATCCATAATAGGAAATGAGGGTCGCTATCCATAATAGGAGAAGATGGTCGCTATCCATAATAGGAGAAGAAGGTCGCTATTCATAATAGGAAATGAGGGTCGCTATTCATAATAGAAGAAGGTCGCTATTCATAATACGAAATGAGGGTCGCTATTCATAATAGGAGAAGGTCGCTATTCATAATAGGAAAAGAGGGTCGCTAATCATACTACAAAATGAGGGTCGCTATTCATAAAAGGAGAAGAGGGTCGCCATTCATGATAGGAGAAGAAGGTCGCTATTCATAATACGAAATGAGGGTCGCTATTCATAATAGGAGTAGGAGGTCGCTATATTCATAATACGAAATGAGGGTCGCTATTCATAATACGAAATGAGGGTCGCTTTTTATAATAGGAGTAGAGGGTCGCTATTCATAATACAAAATGCGGGTCGCTATTCATAATAGGAGTAGGGTGTCGCTATTCATAATACGAAATAATGAGTTTAGTGTCCCATTATTCCGGTCACCAGCCCCCCCCCCCCCAGTATACCCGACCACGCTGCGCCATTCAGCCCACCCGACCGGCAGTATTCCCTTGGTACATGTACATATTAGCGATAATTCTCGTCCAAGTAGTTCATAGATGGCGTAGCCTGTGTGTGTTTAAGGGTGGGGGCGGTGGGGTTGTATCAGTGTTGCCTTCAAGGGGTTGATCTATCATGTATCTTATCCTCAGCAAAGGAAGAAAGCGACAGAGAGGGGGCTGTAGGGCATGGGTGTCGATCCTTACGTAATACCTATTGTTCAGGGGGATGAATGAATAGATCATCCCCCCTGAACAATAGGTATCAATTACAGATCGACACCCATGCTGTAGGGACTTGAGTTATATACCATATTCAAGCTTTTCGTAAATATACAATGTCGCACGACATATTTTCCATATAAGTAAGGAAGTTGGATATTCAGAATCAGATACAATTTTTTTTTTACCGTAAGACATTATGCGAACAGTTGCATCCCCTGTATTGTGTATTTTTTTAAAAATATTTTACTTTTTAGCTTTGATAATTAGAGACATCAATAACCTAGATAATATATTTCCCCCGCTACAGCGGTGAAAACAAGAAGGAAAACACACATAATCCTATCGTCATTTGTCCCGCTCGTGGGAAATCTTGCCCCACCACCCTACCTTTTCTTCTATCCTACCTCTACTACCGTCCTTCGTCAACTACAAACCTACCCATTCTTCTATCCTACGCCTACCACCACCCTACCCATTCTTTAATTCTACCTCTACTACCCTCCATCCTACCCATTCTTCCATCCTATCTCTACTACCATCCCTCGTCAACCCCAACATTACCCATTCTTCTATCCTACCTCTACTACCATCCTTCGTCAACTACAACCCTACCCATTCTTCCATCCTATGCCTACCACCACCCTACTAAATCTTCAATCCTACCTCTACTACCATCCTTCGTCTACTACCACCCTACCCTTTCTACCTCTACTACCCCAATCCTACCCTTTCTTCAATCCTACCTCTACTACCATCCTACGCCTATCACCACCCTACCCTTTCTTCTATCCTACCTCTACTACCGTCCTTCGTCAACTACAAACCTACCCATTCTTCTATCCTACGCCTACTACCACCCTACCCAATCTTCAATCCTACCTCTACTACCATCCTACGTCTACCCCAATCCTACCCTTTCTTCAACCCTACCTCTACTACCCCAATCCTACCCTTTCTTCAATCCTACCTCTACTACCATCCTACGCCTACCACCACCCTACCCTTTCTTCTATCCTACCTCTACTATCGTCCTTCGTCAACTACAAACCTACCCATTCTTCTATCCTACGCCTTCTACCACCCTACCCATTCTTTTATTCTACCTCTATTACCCCCATCCTACCCATTCTTCCATCCTATCTCTACTACCATCCCTCGTCAACCCCAACATTACCCATTCTTCTATCCTACCTCTACTACCATCCTTCGTCAACTACAACCCTACCCATTCTTCCATTCTATGCCTACCATCACCCTACCAAATCTTCAATCCTACCTCTACTACCATCCTACCCCTTCCCCCTCCCTACCTCAACCCCACCCTACCCTTTCTGCTATCCTACCTCTACTACCATCCTTCGTCAACTACAACCCGATCCCTTGCTTCTAACCCTACTACCATCCTTCGTCAACTACAACCCTACCCGTTCATTCATCCCACGCCTACCACCACCCTACCCTTTCTTCTATCCTACCTCTACTACCATCCTTCGTCAACTACAACCCTACCCATTCTTCCATCCTACGTCTACCCCCATCCTTCGTCTCCCCCACCCTACCCCCTTCCTACCCATTCTTCAATCCTACCTCTACTACCGTCCTTCGTCTACTACAAACCTACCCATTCTTCTATCCTACGCCGACTACCACCCTACCCAATCTTTTATTCTACCTCTATTACCCCCATCCTACCCAGCATTCTTCCATCCTATCTCTACTACCATCCCTCGTCAACCCCAACATTACCCATTCTTCTATCCTACCTCTACTACCATCCTTCGTCAACTACAACCCTACCCATTCTTCCATCCTATGCCTACCACCACCCTACCAAATCTTCAATCCTACCTCTACTACCTCCCTACCCTTTCTTCTATCCTACCCCTACTACCATCCTTCGTCAACTACAACCCTACCCGTTCATTCATCCTACGCCTACCACAACCCTACCCATTCATCTATCCTACCTCTACTACCATCCTTCGTCAACTAATACCCTACCCATTCTTCCATCCTATGCCTACCACCACCCTACTAAATCTTCAATCCTACCTCTACTACCATCCATCGTCAACTACCACCCTACCCTTTCTTTCATCCTACGTCTACCCCCGTCCTACCCTTTCTTCAACCCTACCTCTACTACCCCAATCCTACCCTTTCTTCAATCCTAATATACCTCTACTACCATCCTACGCCTACCACCACCCTACCCTTTCTTCTATCCTACCTCTACTACCGTCTTTCGTCAACTACAAACCTACCCATTCTTCTATCCTACGCCTACTACCACCCTACCCATTCTTTTATTCTACGTTCCTCTACTACCCCCATCCTACCCATTCTTCCATCCTATCTCTACTACCATCCCTCGTCAACCCCAACATTACCCATTCTTCTATCCTACCTCTACTACCATCCTTCGTCAACTACAACCCTACCCATTCTTCCATCCTATGCCTACCACCACCCTACCAAATCTTCAATCCTACCTCTACTACCATCATACCCCTTCCCCCTCCCTACCTCTACCCCACCCTACCCTTTCTGCTATCCTACCTCTACTACCATCCTTCGTCAACTAAACCCCGATCCCTTGCTTCTATCCTACCTCCACTACCACCCTACCTGTTCTTCCATTCTACCTTTACTACCATCCTACATCTGCCCCTACCTTACCCACTCTACCATCTTACCTCTACTACTATCCTACATCTACCCCATCCTACGTCTACCCTATCCTACATCTACCCTCTACTTGTTTTCCCAGCCTCCCTCTACTACCACCCTACCTGTTCTTCCATTCTACCTCTACTACCATCCTACGTCCACCCCCCCCCCACTCTACCCCCACCCTACCTGTTCTACCTCCCTACGTTTACTACCACCCTTTCTGTTCTTCCATTCTACCTCTACTACCATCCTACATCCACCCCACCCCCACCATACCCATTCTTCCATCCTACGTCTACAACCACCCTACCTGTTCTTCCATTCTACCTCTACTACGATCCTACATACACCCCACCCCCACCCTACCTGTTCTTCCATTTTACCTCTACTACCATCCTACGTCCACCCCCACTCTACCCCCACCCTACCCATTCTTCCATCCTACCTCTACTACCACCCTACCTGTTCTTCCTCTACTACCTCTACTAGATTCGTACATTCACCCCACCCCACCCTACCTGTTCTTCCATTTTTTCCTCTACTACCATCATACCTCTACTACCATCCTACGTCCACCCCCACTCTACCCCCACCCTACCCCTTCTTCCATTCTACCTCTACTACCACCCTACCTGTTCTTCCATTCTACCTCTACTACCATCCTACCTCTACTACCATCCTACATCCACCCCACCCCACCCTACCCATTCTTCCATCCTACCTCTACTACCACCCTACCTGTTCTTCCATTCTACCTCTACTACCTCTACTAGATTCGTACATCCACCCCACCCCAAACCCTACCTGTTCTTCCATTTTACCTCTACTACCATCCTACCTCTACTACCATCCTACATCCACCCCATGTGCCCCCACCCTACCTGTTCTTCCATGTTACCTCTACCACCATCCTACGTCCACCCCCACTCTACCCCCACCCTACCCCTTCTTCCATTCTACCTCTACTACCACCCTACCTGTTCTTCCATTCTACCTCTACTACCATCCTACGTCCACCCCCCCCCCACTCTACCCCCACCCTACCCGTTCTACCTCCCTACGTCTACTACCACCCTTTCTGTTCTTCCATTCTACCTCTACTACCATCCTACATCCACCCCAACCCAACTCTACCCATTCTTCCATCCTACATCTACTACCACCCTACCTGTTCTTTCATTCTACCTCTACTACTATCCTACATACACCCTACCCCCACCCTACCTGTTCTTCCATTTTACCTCTACTATCATCCCACGTCCACCCCCACTTTACCCCCACCATACCCATTCTTCCATCCTACCTCTTCTACCACCCTACCTGTTCTTCCATTCTACCTCTACTACCATCCTACCTCTACTACCATCCTACATCCACCCCACCCCACCCATTCTTCCATCCTACCTCTTCTACCACCCTACCTGTTCTTCCATTCTACCTCTACTACCATCCTACGTCCACCCCCACTCTACCCCCACCCTACCCCTTCTTCCATTCTACCTCTAGCTACCATCCTACCTCTACTACCATCCTACATCAACCCACCCCCACCCTACCCCTTCTTCCATTCTACCTCTACTACCACCCTACCTGTTCTTCCATTCTACCTCTACTACCATCCTACGTCCACCCCCCCCCCCCACTCTACCCCCACCCTACCCGTTCTACCTCCCTACGTCTACTACCACCCTTTCTGTTCTTCCATTCTACCTCTGCTACCATCCTACATCCACCCCAACCCAACTCTACCCATTCTTCCATCCTACATCTACTACCACCCTACCTGTTCTTTCATTCTACCTCTACTACTATCCTACATACACCCTACCCCCACCCTACCTGTTCTTCCATTTTACCTCTACTATCATCCCACGTCCACCCCCACTTTACCCCCACCATACCCATTCTTCCATCCTACCTCTTCTACCACCCTACCTGTTCTTCCATTCTACCTCTACTACCATCCTACCTCTACTACCATCCTACATCCACCCCACCCCACCCATTCTTCCATCCTACCTCTTCTACCACCCTACCTGTTCTTCCATTCTACCTCTACTACCACCCTACCTCTACTACCATCCTACATCCACCCCACCCCTACCCTACCTGTTCTTCCATTTTACCTCTACTACCATCCTACAGCTACCCCTACCTTACCCACTCTACCATCTTACCTCTTCTACTATCCTACATCTACCCCATCCTACGTCTACCCTATCCTACGTATACCCTCTACTTGTTTTCCCAGCCTACCTCTACTACCACCCTACCTGTTCTTCCATTCTACCTCTACTACCATCCTACCTCTACTACCATCCTACCTCTTCTACCACCCTACCTGTTCTTCCATTCTACCTCTACTACCATCCTACCTCTACTACCATCCTACATCCACCCCACCCTACCTGTTCTTCTATTTTACCTCTACTACCATCCTACAGCTACCCCTACCTTACCCACTCTACCATCTTACCTCTTCTACTATCCTACATCTACCCCATCCTACGTCTACCCTATCCTGCGTATACCCTCTACTTGTTTTCCCAGCCTACCTCTACTACCACCCTACCTGTTCTTCCATTCTACCTCTACTACCATCCTACCTCTACTACCATCCTACATCCACCCCACCCCACCCATTCTTCCATCCTACCTCTTCTACCACCCTACCTGTTCTTCCATTCTACCTCTACTACCACCCTACCTCTACTACCATCCTACATCCACCCCACCCCTACCCTACCTGTTCTTCCATTTTACCTCTACTACCATCCTACAGCTACCCCTACCTTACCCACTCTACCATCTTACCTCTTCTACTATCCTACATCTACCCCATCCTACGTCTACCCTATCCTACGTATACCCTCTACTTGTTTTCCCAGCCTACCTCTACTACCACCCTACCTGTTCTTCCATTCTACCTCTACTACCATCCTACCTCTACTACCATCCTACCTCTTCTACCACCCTACCTGTTCTTCCATTCTACCTCTACTACCATCCTTCCTCTACTACCATCCTACATCCACCCCACCCTACCTGTTCTTCTATTTTACCTCTACTACCATCCTACAGCTACCCCTACCTTACCCACTCTACCATCTTACCTCTTCTACTATCCTACATCTACCCCATCCTACGTCTACCCTATCCTGCGTATACCCTCTACTTGTTTTCCCAGCCTACCTCTACTACCACCCTACCTGTTCTTCCATTCTACCTCTACTACCATCCTACCTCTACTACCATCCTACCTCTACTACCATCCTACATCCACCCCACCCCCACCCTACCCCTTCTTCCATTCTACCTCTACTACCACCCTACCTGTTCTTCCATTCTACCTCTACTACCATCCTACGTCCACCCCCCCCCCCCCCCCCCACTCTACCCCCACCCTACCCGTTCTACCTCCCTACGTCTACTACCACCCTTTCTGTTCTTCCATTCTTCCTCTACTACCATCCTACATCCACCCCACCCCCACTCTACCCGTTCTTCCATCCTTCATCTACTACCACCCTACCTGTTCTTCCATTCTACCTCTACTACCATCCTAACTCTACTACCATCCTTCATCTACCCCACCCCCACCCTACCTGTTCTTCCATTTTACCTCTACTACCATCCTACCTCTACTACCATCCTACATCCACCCCACCCCCACCCTACCTGTTCTTCCATTTTACCTCTACTACAATCCTGCCTCTACTACCATCCTACGTCCACCCCCACTCTACCCCCACCCTACCCCTTCTTCCATTCTACCTCTACTACCATCCTACCTCTACTACCATCCACTCTACTACCATCCTACGTCCACCCCACCCCCACCCTACCTGTTCTTCCATTTTACCTCTACTACAATCCTACCTCTACTACCATCCTACGTCCACCCCCACTCTACCCCCACCCTACCCCTTCTTCCATTCTACCTCTACTACCACCCTACCTGTTCTTCCATTCTACCTCTACTACCACCCTACCTGTTCTTCCATTCTACCTCTACTACTATCCTACATACACCCCACCCCCACCCTACCTGTTCTTCCATTTTACCTCTACTACCATCCTACAGCTACCCCTACCTTACACACTCTACCATCTTACCTCTACTACTATCCTACATCTACCCCATCCTACGTCTACCCTCTACTTGGTGGTAGTAGAGGTAGAATGGAAGAACAAGTAGGGTGGTAGTAAAGGTAGGCTGGGAAAACAAGTAGAAGGTAGACATAGGATAGGGTAGATGTAGGATAGTAGTAGAGGTAGGATGATAGTAGAGGTAAAATGGAAGAACAGGTAGGGTTGGGGTGGGGTGGATGTAGGATGGTAGTAGAGGTAGGATGGTAGTAGAGGTAGAATGGAAGAACAGGTAGGGTGGTAGTAGAGGTAGGGTGTTAGTAGAGGTAGGATGGAAGAATGGGGAGGGTTGGGTAGATGTAGGATGGTAGTAGAGGTAGAATGGAAGGACAGAAAGGGTGGTAGTAGACGTAGGGAGGTAGAACGGGTAGGGTGGGGGTAGAGTGGGGGGGGGGGGGTGGACGTAGGATGGTAGTAGAGGTAGAATGGAAGAACAGGTAGGGTGGGGGTGGGGTAGATGGGGGTGGATATAGGATGGTAGTAGAGGTATCATTGTAGAATGGGTAGGGTGGGAGTGGACATAGGATGGAAGAATGGGTAGGGTGGGGGTGGGGTGGATGTAGGATGGTAGTAGAGGTAGAATGGAAGAAGGGGTAGGGTGGGGGTTGATGTAGGATGGTAGCCTAGTAGAGGTAGGATTGCAGTAGAGGTAAAATGGAAGAACAGGTAGGGTGGGGGTGGGGTAGATGAAGGATGGTAGTAGAGGTAGGATGGTTGTAGAGGTAGAATGGAAGAACAGGAAGGGTGGTAGTAGATGTAGGATGGAAGAATGGGTAGAGTGGGGGTGGGGTGGATGTAGGATGGTAGTAGAGGTAGAATGGGAGAACAGAAAGGGTGGTAGTAGACGTAGGGTGGTAGAACAGGTAGGGTGGGGGTAGAGTGGGGGGGGTAGACGTAGGATGGTAGTAGAGGTAAAATGGAAGAACAGGTAGGGTGGGGGTGGGGTGTATGTAGGATAGTAGTAGAGGTAGAGTGGAAGAACAGGTAGGGTGGTAGTAGACGTAGGATGTAAGAATGGTTAGGGTGGGGTTGGGGTGGATGTAGGATGGAAGTAGAGGTAGAATGGAAGAACAGGTAGGGTGGTAGTAGAGGTAGGCTGGGAAAACAAGTAGAGGGTAGACGTAGGATAGGGTAGACGTAGGATGGGGTAGATGTAGGATAGTAGTAGAGGTAAGATGGTAGAGTGGGTAAGGTAGGGGTAGCTGTAGGATGGTAGTGGAAGTAAAATGGAAGAACAGGTAGGGTGGGGGTGGGGTGGATGTAGGATTGTAGTAGAGGTAGGATGGTAATAGAGGTATCATGGTAGAATGGGAAGGGTGGGGGTGGACGTAGGATGGAAGAATGGGTAGGGTGGGGTGGGGTGGATGTAGGATGGTAGTAGAGGTAGGGTGGTAGTAGAGGTAGGATGGAAGAATGGGTAGGGTGGGGTAGAGTGGGGGTGGACGTAGGATGGTAGAAGAGGTAAAATGGAAGAACAGGTAGGGTAGGGGTGGGGTGGATGTAGGATTGTAGTAGAGATAGGATGGTAATAGAGGTATCATGGCAGAATGGGAAGGGTGGGGGTGGACGTAGGATGGAAGAATGGGTAGGTGGGGTGGGGTGGATGTAGGATGGTAGTAGAGGTAGGATGGTAGTAGAGGAAGAATGGAAGAACATGTAGGATGGTAGTAGCGGTAAAATGGAAGAACAGGTAGGGTGGGGGTGGGGTGTATGTAGGATAGTAGTAGAGGTAGAATGGAAGAACAGGTAGGGTGGTAAAAGATGTAGGATGGAAGAATGGGTAGAGTGGGGGTGGGGTGGATGTAGGATGGTAGTAGAGGTAGAATGGAGGAACAGAAAGGGTGGTAGTAGACGTAGGGAGGTAGAACGGGTAGGGTGGGGGTAGAGTGGGGGGGGGGGTGGACGAAGGATGGTAGTAGAGGTAAAATGGAAGGACAGGTAGGGTGGTAGTAGTGGTAGGCTGGGAAAACAAGTAGAGGGTAGACGTAGGATAGGGTAGACGTAGGATGGGGTAGATGTAGGATAGTAGTACAGGTAAGATGGTAGAGTGGGTAAGGTAGGGGTAGCTGTAGGATGGTAGTAGAGGTAAAATGGAAGAACAGGTAGGGTGGGAGTGGGGTGGATGTAGGATGGTAGTAGAGGTAGGATGGTAATAGAGGTATCATGGTAGAATGGGAAGGGTGGGGGTGGACGTAGGATGGAAGAATGGGTAGGGTGGGGTGGGGTGGATGTAGGATGGTAGTAGAGGTAGGATGGTAGTAGAGGTAGAATGGAAGAACAGGTAGGGTGGTAGTAGATGTAGGATGGAAGAATGGGTAGAGTGGGGGTGGGGTGGATGTAGGATGGTAGTAGAGGTAGAATGGAAGGACAGAAAGGGTGGTGGTAGACGTAGGGAGGTAGAACGGGTAGGGTGGGGGTAGAGTGGGGGGGGGGGTGGACGTAGGATGGTAGTAGAGGTAGAATCAAAGAACAGGTAGGGTGGTAGTAGAGGTAGAATGGAAGAAGGGGTAGGGTGGGGGGTGGGGTAGATGTAGGATGGTAGTAGAGGTAGGATGGTAATAGAGGTAGAATGGAAGAACAGGTAGGGTGGTAGTAGAGGTAGGCTGGGAAAACAAGTAGAGGGTATACGTAGGATAGGGTAGACTTAGGATGGGGTAGCTGTAGGATGGTAGTAGAGGTAAGATGGAAGAACAGGTAGGGTGGGGGTGGGGTGGATGTAGGATGATAGTAGAGGTAGGGTGGTAGTAGAGGCAGGATGGAAGAATGGGAAGGGTGGGGGTGGACATAGGATGGAAGAATGGGAAGGGTGGGGTGGGGTGGACGTAGGATGGTAGTAGAGGTAGGATGGTAGTAGAGGTAGAATGGAAGAACAGGTAGGGTGGTAGTAGAGGTAGGATGGAAGAATATGTAGGGTGGGGTGGGGTGGATGTAGGATGGTAGTAGAGGTAGGATGGTAGTAGAGGTAGAATGGAAGAACAGGTAGGGTGGTAGTAGAGGTAGGATGGAAGAATGGGTAGGGTGGGGGTAAAGTGGGGGTGGACGTAGGATGGTAGTAGAGGTAAAATGGAAGAACAGGTACGGTGGGGGTGGGGTGTATGTAGGATAGTAGTAGAGATAGAATGAAAGAACAGGTAGGGTGGTAGTAGATGTAGGATGGAAGAATGGGTAGAGAGTGGGGGTGGGGTGGATGTAGGATGGTAGTAGAGGTAGAATGGAAGGACAGAAAGGGTGGTGGTAGACGTAGGGAGGTAGAACGGGTAGGGTGGGGGTAGAGTGGGGAGGGGGGGTGGACGTAGGATGGTAGTAGAGGTAGAATCAAAGAACAGGTAGGGTGGTAGTAGAGGTAGAATGGAAGAAGGGGTAGGGTGGGGGGTGGGGTAGATGTAGGATGGTAGTAGAAGTAGGATGGTAATAGAGGTAGAATGGAAGAACAGGTAGGGTGGTAGTAGAGGTAGGCTGGGAAAACAAGTAGAGGGTATACGTAGGATAGGGTAGACTTAGGATGGGGTAGATGTAGGATAGTAGAAGAGGTAAGATGGTAGAGTGGGTAAGGTAGGGGTAGCTGTAGGATGGTAGTAGAGGTAAAATGGAAGAACAGGTAGGGTGGGGGTGGGGTGGATGTAGGATGGTAGTAGAGGTAGGGTGGTAGTAGAGGCAGGATGGAAGAATGGGAAGGGTGGGGGTGGACATAGGATGGAAGAATGGGTAGGGTGGGGTGGGGTGGACGTAGGATGGTAGTAGAGGTAGGATGGTAGTAGAGGTAGAATGGAAGAACAGGTAGGGTGGTAGTAGAGGTAGGATGCAAGAATGGGTAGGGTAGGGGTAAAGTGGGGGTGGACGTAGGATGATAGTAGAGGTAAAATGGAAGAACAGGTAGGGTGGGGGTGGGGTGTATGTAGGATAGTAGTAGAGGTAGAATGGAAGAACAGAAAGGGTGGTAGTAGACGTAGGGAGGTAGAACGGGTAGGGTGGGTGTAGAGTGGGGGGGGGGGGGTGGACGTAGGATGGTAGTAGAGGTAGAATGAAAGAACAGGTAGGGTGGTAGTAGAGTGGGATGGAAGAATGGGTAGAGTGGGGGTGGGGTGGATGTAGGATGGTAATAGAGGTAGAATGGAAGAACAGAAAGGGTGGTAGTAGACGTAGGGAGGTAGAACGGGTAGGGTGGGTGTAGAGTGGGGGGGGGGTGGACGTAGGATGGTAGTAGAGGTAGAATGGAAGAACAGGTAGGGTGGTAGTAGAGGTAGAATGGAAGAAGGGGTAGGGTGGGGGTGGGTTGATGTAGGATGGTAGTAGAAGTAGGATGGTAGTAGAGGTAGAATGGAAGAAGGGGTAGGGTGGGGGTAGAGTGGGGGTGGACGTAGGATGGTGGTAGAGGTAACATGGAAGAATAGGTAGGGTGGGGGTGGGGTGGATGTAGGATGGTAGTAGAGGTAGAATGGAAGAACAGGTAGGGTGGGGGTGGGGTGGATGTAGGATTGTAGTAGAGATAGGATGGTAATAGAGGTATCATGGCAGAATGGGAAAGGTGGGGGTGGACGTAGGATGGAAGAATGGGTAGGTGGGGTGGGGTGGATGTAGGATGGTAGTAGAGGTAGGATTGTAGTAGAGGAAGAATGGAAGAACATGTAGGATGGTAGTAGCGGTAAAATGGAAGAACAGGTAGGGTGGGGTGTATGCAGGATAGTAGTAGAGGTAGAATGGATGAACAGGTAGGGTGGTAAAAGATGTATGATGGAAGAATGGGTAGAGTGGGGGTGGGGTGGATGTAGGATGGTAGTAGAGGTAGAATGGAAGAACAGAAAGGGTGGTAGTAGACGTAGGGAGGTAGAACGGGTAGGGTGGGGGTAGAGTGGGGGGGGGGGGGGGTGGACGTAGGATGGTAGTAGAGGTAGAATGGAAGGACAGGTAGGGTGGTAGTAGTGGTAGGCTGGGAAAACAAGTAGAGGGTAGACGTAGGATAGGGTAGACGTAGGATGGGGTAGATGTAGGATAGTAGTACAGGTAAGATGGTAGAGTGGGTAAGGTAGGGGTAGCTGTAGGATGGTAGTAGAGGTAAAATGGAAGAACAGGTAGGGTGGGAGTGGGGTGGATGTGGGATGGCAGTAGAGGTAGGATGGTAATAGAGGTATCATGGTAGAATGGGAAGGGTGGGGGTGGACGTAGGATGGAAGAATGGGTAGGGTGGGGTGGGGTGGATGTAGGATGGTAGTAGAGGTAGGATGGTAGTAGAGGTAGAATGGAAGAACAGGTAGGGTGGTAGTAGAGGTAGGATGGAAGAATGGGTAGGGTAGGGGTAAAGTGGGGGTGGACGTAGGATGGTGGTAGAGGTAACATGGAAGAATAGGTAGGGTGGTGGTGGGGTGGATGTAGGATGGTAGTAGAGGTAGAATGGTAGTAGAGGTAAAATGGAAGAACAGGTAGGGTTTGGGGTGGGGTGGATGTACGAATCTAGTAGAGGTAGTAGAGGTAGAATGGAAGAACAGATAGGGTGGTAGTAGAGGTAGGATGGAAGAATGGGTAGGGTGGGGTGGGGTGGATGTAGGATGGTAGTAGAGGTAGGATGGTTGTAGAGGTAGAAGGGAAGAACAGGTAGGGTGGTAGTAGAGGTAGAATGGAAGAAGGGGTAGGGTGGGGGTAGAGTGGGGGTGGACGAAGGATGGTAGTAGAGGTAGAATGGAAGAACAGGTAGGGTGGTAGTAGAGGTAGAATGGAAGAAGGGGTAGGGTGGGGGTAGAGTGGGGGTGGACGTAGGATGGTAGTAGAGGTATGATGGTAGTAGAGGAAAAAATGGAAGAACAGGTAGGGTGGGGTGGGGTGAATGTACGAATCTAGTAGAGGTAGTAGAGGAAGAACAGGTAGGGTGGTAGTAGAGGTAGGATGGAAGAATGGGTAGGGTGGGGGTAGAGTGGGGGTGGACGTAGGATGGTAGTAGAGGTAAAATAGAAGTAGACAGAACAGAAAGGGTGATAGTAGACGTAGGGAGGTAGAACGGGTGGGGTGGATGTAGGAAGGTAGTAGAGGTAGGATGGTAGTAGAGGTAAAATGGAAGAACAGGTAGGGTGGTGGTGGGGTAGATGTACGAATCTAGTAGAGGTAGTAGAGGTAGAATGAAAGAACAGGTAGGGTGGTAGTAGAGGTAGGATGGAAGAATGGGTAGGGTGGGGGTAGAGTGGGGGTGGACGTAGGATGGTAGTAGACGTAAAATGGAAGAACAGGTAGGGTGGGGGTGGGGTGTATGTAGGATCGTAGTAGAGGTAGAATGGAAGAACACGTAGGGTGGTAGTAGACGTAGGATGGAAGAATGGGTATGGTGGGGGTGGGGTGGATGTAGGATGGTAGTAGAGGTAGGATGGTAGTAGAGTAGAATGGAAGAAGGGGTAGGGTGGGGGTAGGGTGGGGTGGATGTAGGAAGGTAGTAGAGGTAGGATGGTAGTAGAGGTAAAATGGAAGAACAGGTAGGGTGGTGGTGGGGTGGATGTACGAATCTAGTAGAGGTAGTAGAAGTAGAATGAAAGAACAGGAAGGGTGGGGTAGATGTAGGATGGTAGTAGAGGAAGGATGGTAGTAGAGTAGAATGGAAGAACGGGTAGGGTGGGGGTAGAGTGGGGGGTGGACGTAGGATGGCAGTAGAGGTATCATGGTAGAATGGGTAGGGTGGGGGTGGACGTAGGATGGAAGAATGGGTAGGGTGGGGGTGGAGTGGATGTAGGATGGTAGTAGAGGTAGAATGCAAGAACAGAAAGGGTGGTAGTAGACGTAGGAAGGTAGAATGGCTGGGGTGGATGTAGGAAGGTAGTAGAGGTAGGATGGTAGTAGAGGTAAAATGGAAGAACAGGTAGGGTGGTGGTGGGGTGGATGTACGAATCTAGTAGAGGTAGTAGAGGTAGAATGAAAGAACAGGTAGGGTGGTAGTAGAGGTAGGATGGAAGAATGGGTAGGGTGGGGTAGAGTGGGGGTGGACGTAGGATGGTAGTAGAGGTAAAATGGAAGAACAGGGAGGGTGGGGTAGATGTAGGATAGTAGTAGAGGAAGGATGGTAGTAGAGTAGGATGGAAGAACGGGTAGGGGTTGACGTAGGATGATAGTAGAGGTAGAATGGAAGAACAGGAAGGGTGGTAGGAGAGGTAGGCTGGGAAAACAAGTAGAGGGTAGACGTAGGATAGGGTAGACTTAGGACGGAAGAACAGGTAGGGTGGGGGTGGACGTTGGATGGTATATAGAGGTAGGATAGAAGAATAGGCAGTATTGAGGTTGACAAAAGATTATAGTAGAGATAGGATCATAGTAGAGGCAATATGGAATAATGGGTAGGGTGAGGGTGGGGTAGACGTAGGATGGTAGTAGATGTAGGATTGTAGTAGAGGTAAAATGGAAGAACAGGTAGGGTGGTAGTAGAGGTAAAATGGAAGAACAGGTAGGGTGGGGGTCGGGTGTATGTAGGATAGTAATAGAGGTAGAATGGAAGAACAGGTAGGGTGGTAGTAGACGTAGGATGGAAGAATGGGTAGGGTGGGGGTGGGGTGGATGTAGGATGGTAGTAGAGGTAGAATGGAAGAACAGAAAGGGTGGTAGTAGACGTAGGGAGGTAGAACGGGTAGGGTGGGGGTAGACTGGGGGGGGGGGGGGGTGGACGTACGATGGTAGTAGAGGTAGAATGGAAGAACAGGTAGGGTGGTAGTAGAGGTAGGCTGGGAAAACAAGTAGAGCGTAGATGTAGGATAGGGTAGACGTAGGATGGAAGAACAGGTAGGGTGGGGGTAGAGTGGGGGTGGACGTAGGATGGTAGTAGAGGTAGAATGGAAGAACAGGTAGGGTGGTAGTAGAGGTAGGCTGGGAAAACAAGTAGAGGGTAGACGTGGGATAGGGTAGACGTAGGATGGAAGAACAGGTAGGGTGGGGGTAGAGTGGGGGGTGGACGTAGGATGGTAGTAGAGGTAAAATGGAAGAACAGGTAGGGTGGGGACGGGGTGTATGTAGGATGGTAGTAGAGGTAGAATGGAAGAACAGGTAGGGTGGTAGTAGACGTAGGATGGAAGAATGGGTAGGGTGGGGTGGGGTGGATATAGGATGGTAGTAGAGGTAGGATGGTAGTAGAGGTAAAATGGAAGAACAGGTAGGGTGGTAGTAGACGTAGGGAGGTAGAACAGGTAGGGTGGGGGTAGACTGGGGGGGGGGAAGTAGGATGGGGTAGATGTAGGATAGTAGTAGAGGTAAGATGGTAGAGTGGGTAAGGTAGGAGTAGCCGTAGGATGGTGGTAGAGGTAGAATGGAAGAACGGGTAGGGTGGGGGTAGGCGTAGGATGGGGGTAGGCGTAGGATGGGGGTAGAACAAGGGTGGTAGTAGGCGTAGGGTGGTAGTAAACGTAGGATGGTAATAGACGTAAAAGATGGTAGTAGAGGTAGGATAGAAGTATGGATAATGTTGGGGTTGATGAAGGATGGTAGTAGAGATAGGATTGAAGTACAGGTAGGGTGGTAGTAGACGAAGGATGGTAAATGAGTTAAGATGGAAGAATGGATAGGGTGGTAGTAGGCGTAGGATGGTAGTAGAGGAAGGATTGAAGAATGGGTAGGGTGGGGTAGACGTAGGGTTGGGGTAGGGTGGGGTAGACGTAGGATGGGGGTAGACGTAGGATGGAAGTCTGACTGTAGTGGGTAAAGGGTATGAAATGTAGGAAGGTAGCAGAAGAAGGACTTACGCATACACAAACACATACACGCACTCATTATAAATATCTTTTAAATGTTTGAAAAGCTCATTTCATTGAAGAAAAACACATGACAGTAGAAAGTGTATCAGAATTTCATTTTATGTTTCAACGGTACTTTATGTATTATATCACAAAGTGTATAATAATTCCAAAGCATTATTTATTTATTTATTTATTCATTTATTTATTTATTTCTAATCTTTTGACAGGGTAGCCAATTCACCAATAAGTAGTGGTCTTCCATGGGGCCCTGAAAAAACCTGAACATATTTACATCGTTTATAACGTTTATACAGAACAGTTAAAAAATAATACTCGTTTGCCAAATATACATATATCATTAACATTATCTTTATTTGTGAAATATATTTATATTTTTTGGTCTCATAAAATCAGTAATTCAATCATAAGAGTTATACAAATTTTTACACTATTGCAATATGTCAAAATATTCTACTAATTATGCATATATTACATTTGCATTTTCTTGATTTTCAATGACATTGACATTGACATTGTTCACAAACAAATAGAGTCAGTAAATAGTATAAATATGCTTCAATAAATCAGTTATGAGTATTGTATTGAAACACAAACAATGATATTACCCAGGTACGTCAATCCTAAGGGTTGCAACTAACTTTAGAAGTAGCTGTCTATAGAACATAATAATGCAATGTTTTCCCCAATAATGGATTGGCGCCCCTACCCACATCACAATAATACTCGTTTGCAAAATAAACATATATCATTAACATTATCTTTATTTGTGAAATACATTTATACTTTTTTGGTCTCATAAAATCAGTAATTCAATCATAAGAGTTATACAAATTTTTACACTATTGCAATATGTCAAAATATTCTACTAATTATGCATATATTACATTTGCATTTTCTGGATTTTCAATGACATTGACATTGACATTGTTCACAAACAAATAGAGTCAGTAAATAGTATAAATATGCTTCAATAAATCAGTATGAGTATTGTATTGAAACACAAACAATGATATTACCCAGGGACGTCAATCCTAAGGGTTGCAACTAACTTTAGAAGTAGCTGTCTATAGAACATAATAATGCAATGTTTTCCCCAATAATGGATTGGCGCCCCTACCCACATCATAATAATACTCGTTTGCAAAATAAACATATATCATTAACATTATCTTTATTTGTGAAATACATTTATATTTTTTGGTCTCATAAAATCAGTAATTCAATCATAAGAGTTATACAAATTTTTACACTATTGCAATATGTCAAAATATTCTACTAATTATGCATATATTACATTTGCATTTTCTGGATTTTCAATGACATTGACATTGTTCACAAACAAATAGAGTCAGTAAATAGTATAAATATGCTTCAATAAATCAGTTATGAGTATTGTATTGAAACACAAACAATGATATTACCCAGGGACGTCAATCCTAAGGGTTGCAACTAACTTTAGAAGTAGCTGTCTATAGAACATAATAATGCAATGTTATCCCCAATAATGGATTGGCGCCCCTACCCACATCGATGTGACTGGAGATGTCATGAAGACATTTCTTGAATGTCTCCTCTTGCCATCAAACCTGTCATGTGGGTCCTACATAGCACAGGACGTGCAGTTACCATGGTTACAGGTGGCAAGTAGATTTACCTTGATCACGCAATAGTACAGATATTGGATGAATGTTGGACAAATGAACTTCATTATGTCCAATGGAAATAATCATCCTAGTACCAATTGGAAATTATCCTTGTGGAACTCAAAATCTAATTCTTGTATCGTCAACCAACTTTGATAGGATGAGGATTTAACTATTGATGAAATTAGAAGGGGGTATGTGATGGGGGAAATTCCTCATGTGATTCTTTGCCCCTCCCATATGAGTCGAACGTGGTATATTTGGGATGAGGTACTTTATTGCCCCTCCCCTATAGTATAATAATGGGAGGAGCCCGTCAATGTAGGAGCACTGCTTATATATGCCACTAGCTAGGCTCCTCCCTGTCACTGTATATATGCATTGGTATGCAGGGGAGGGACCCATTTGAAGATGGTATTCTGAGTTTCCCCTCCCCTTCTAGCTTACAACAGGCAATGAGAGGAGCAATTGATTGAAGCTCCTCCCTATCTGTATATGGTATGCAGGGGAGGGACCCATTTGAAGATGATGTTCTGCATTTCCCCTCCCCTTCTGGCTTACAACAGATAATGAGAGGAGCAATTGATTGAAGCTCCTCCCTATCTGTTGTGTTTAAGGATCAGGGAGGGGTACATTCTGACCGGCACATTTTGCGTTTTTTTATCATCCATTGGCCCAGGCTTGGGGTATTCCCTACCACTGTCCTGTAATTCCTGTTGTTTAGCTCAACTAGGAGGGGCTCCATCCTCCCATCCTCACCCCCTTAAAAAAAATATTTGTTATGACCAGACGCCCCAGCCCTCTAAGGGCAAAGGCATTATAGAGTTCCAAAAGAGAATCTCAGTAAAGCTTACTTGCCACCTGTAGTAAAAAAAAATGATAAAAAAAGGGTGCAGGTATTTCAATGCTAAACCATCCACTGTATGAAAACGATAAGGATATATGTCTATCCTAAAACCATACAAAAATACCAGTTCAGGGAAAAGGTGCAGAAGAACAGGCTACATACTTGCCTGGCTACACCAAACTGGTATATACTACAAAATGTACGTATCTTCATCGTTATGTAAAAAGCAGCAGTTTAAATGTCAAGTAAAGAGAGAGAGAGGGTATGCACTGACGTGACACAAACATATAAGACAATGGGAGGAAACATACTATGAATTCCTCCTATTTCCCTCTCTCACATATTCTGCTAACATCTTATAATCAAACCTTGAACATAAAGGTATGTTGTTCTAGTGGAACATTGATTACCAATACAACAAACAATGTTGTATGGTAGGAAACTGTCTACCAATAAAGCTATACACTCTCCTATAAATATACAGTGGATGGCACTATACCAGTCAAACATTCTTTTAACCGTGTAACCATGTTTCCCATATAGAGACATCACAGATGTATAAGCACTATAGTATCCTACAATCCAATGACCACCATTTTACGAGGCCATTTGAACATCTAAATAGTGTAAACATTTGTTTTCAGAAGGGAAAAACAAAGTCAAATTTATTCTCAAACATGGCTTTAACATGAACAGGCACCTTGCCTAAGCTAGTACACATACAAGGGACATATCCCTGTATAAACAAGATGAAGCAGATAATACTGCTTAGTGGGAACATATACTTGTATGACATGGTTAAAAGAATGAATGCAATTTGTGGTATAGCTACACTTGTGACAGTTCCTAACTCACCAGAGGTTCCTAACTCACCAGAGGTACACACGTATGCATCCATGAATATGGTACATACATGTACACCATACCAAGCTAACAAGGAAGCTTATGCCAGGCTTCAGGAGGACTACAGCCTCCACCCTCATCAAAATGAGAGCTCCTGGATATGTTAACAGGAGATTATGGGGGTTCTACAATCAAATTATATTAGAGTATGGCCGTTACTAACAAATATATACCAGTAATTATATGTGATATAAGAATTTCAAACATACTATGGCAAATTAGAAGTGTTGTTAACACAGTATCAGGTATTGCAATCATCCCTTCAATAACATAAACGCATGAATATATAAACAGCAAACTTGTGTTGCATTTAAATCATTTCACAATCAACAATTAGCAACGATAAATCTCTTTTTCACAATAAATGAATCCATCTTTTTTTAAATATCAAATCTATGTTATGATAAAAAGTAAAGCATGATAACTAGTATGATAACCAGTGCAGAACAGAATGTTTGATAACAACTACAATAAGATAACAAAGTATATAGTGCTCTAACTTGGTTCATAATATAAATTATCAAAATATCAATATTAATATTGATACAAAAGCAAACTTGTACAACATTTTGTGTACAGGAAAAAAAAAAAGGTCTCACAGAAATACTTGGAATGTATGATTTACAATTACCAATTGATAATTAAAAAAACAATCATGTTATATTTCTATATTTCTGAATTGTAACAGGGTATGAACATTTCCCACTTGCAAAGTACAAATAAACTTTAGATGCCAGGAATATATTGACCCTTAATTTTTTCTCATGCTCTCACAATACTAGGAATTAAAGCATGGCACAATGATGCACAACTTTATTAATTTATTAGCCAACTTAATTAACACTTTCACGTCTGGAAATGAAAACAAAGTTGCTGGTGCAAAAAGAGTTTACTCACCCACGTCTGGGTTAATAAACCCTATTGCATATTCAGGATAAGTTGACATATGCACGTCTGCATGTGTAAACTTTACCTGCTGAACCAAAGTAATATTAAGAGCCATTTAACAAACAGATCTTTATCATGTATAATTCCATATATTGTTGTGCAGAGACTGATAAGCAACACGTGACTGAGACTAAATTCCATCTTCAGTCCCGAGATGAATTTGATTTTTGTTTTTCTCTAAATTCCTCCATCTGGAATTTTCTGCTTAAACAATGCAAGTGGGATGCCTAACAAAATTTTAAACAAAAATCTTCAAAAGATCAAGCTTTAGATGCAAGACAAAAAAGACAATTCGGATAATAAACAAATTTGAACATTAATAAGGAAAATTATACATTTTCATGTACTTTGCATAGTCTAAGACAGTACATTTTCATGTACTTTGCATAGTCTAAAATAGTAATAAATACTGCTAAAATAGTAATAAATACTGGTGAATAATATAATGGCACTGATACTAATTACCATACATTAAAAATATTACACAAAAGAACTTGAAGAATAAATGGGAAACTTAAGCCAGTTTGACTTTTCGATTACCTTAAATTATCAAGGTGATCATGAACCAAATATTGCCCATACAAAACAATCTGGTTTAAATCATTTAAATCTGAAACCTATATTTATTTACACTAATTCATTAATTAATTAATTTTTTTCAAAACAGTTTATTAAACAATCAATGTCACAACCATGTGGCTGAATTGCACAATCAAAGTCGGAGCTAGAGATTATCTTAAGATGTTGTGACTATGGCAGGAGTTGTCCTCTAATGTCATTAATAATGAAGGTGCATTGTAGACAAAATGGTACTTCTTTCAATAGGAATGTGCACGTTGCTCTATTTGATTACTAATTTAAAGTCTTTTTGTTTGTAGATTGTTTTGTCCGTTGATCATTAATTTCTTGAAGGCAATAATATATAGGATACATTTGTATGTATGTCATTGTAAAGGTTATACTGCATCAAAAGGTGGAGATATATTGGATCAAGTATCTACGAGCAATAAATACGTCCCAATATAAAAAAAAAATGTATTAAATGAATAAAAAATGTACAAACATTCTCTAAGCAACTCTGAATTTGATAACTTATAGTTACAAAGAAATAGAAGAACAAAATCTTGGCATAATTGTGATGAAATCTTTAGGAAATTATTAAAATATAATATCTAGATTTAACAGTCATAGATTACAAAGAGTAAGAGGGGGGAAAGGAGGAGGGGCTATTACTTAATCTGAAACCTATAATAGCAGTATATAAAGTGTATTATTTATAATAAGTGTAATCATAGTGAAATGGAAAAAGAGAGAGAGAGAGGAGGAGTGGCATCTCTTGATTTGAATATGATGTGTAATAAACATGAAAATCTTACATTCAAAAGTCTCAACTACATAATATAATATATTTGATTTGTTTTGATTTGATTTGTTGATCTGTGCGCCAAGAGTGCTATTATGTTGGCAGAGTTGTGCGCAATATAAATGTAGAATTATTATTATTATTACATGTATAAACAAAAATAGAAAGATGGTTGTTCCTTTCAATATGTTTCAGTGTTCAGAAAAGAAAAGAGCAGGTTAATAAGACAAAAATTGTACAATTAATAGAACACGAGAATAGAGCTAGCTGTGAATCTGCTGGAATGTACTATTAACGAAAAATATTCAAGTGAGTAAATCAAGATTCAAAATCATGAAGACTAATGTAATATAATTAATACATTAGACGTTTTCTTATGTCTACTTTATTAATGTCTTAAATGGATAATGGGAATCATGGGTGTCGATCCTTACGTAATACCTATTGTTCAGGGGGATGAATGAATAGATCATCCCCCCTGAACAATTGGTATCAATTACAGATCGACACCCATGATGGGAATAATTTTTGAAAATAAATCGGACATGGAATATCCACAAAAGTAAAGCAATTTCAGAACTAAGAACTACACAAGGTAATAGAGGGAGATAAGGGGAATACACTGTACCTCCTGAAATGAATCTTATAAACAAAAGTTTAAACTAGCAAATCTCTACATTTAACAAAATATAGAGTGACAAACAGAAAACAAGTATAATTCATCTTAATTCTGATTAACAGTATTCAAAAAAGCAAAATCAAGAAATATGAAAAATAATCATTTACAGGAAGAAAGAGAGAGAGAGAAAGAGAGAGAGAGAGAGAGAGAGAGAAGAGAGAGAGAGATAAGGGAGCAGGTAGTGAACACTTTTTTTCTTTTTTTTTTACTCAACACTCAATGTTCAGCATTATATGCAGACCCTTTTCAGTTTTGTAATGAAGATGAGTAATGAACAGGCGGAAAAGTATAAAGTCATAATCATTAAACAATAACATAATAGGAAAAGATAACAAAATTCGAGTGAGAAATCCTGCACGCTATTAAAAGATAACTTCATAGTTCCATTTCATAGTTTAAGGTTTGAAAGTTGAAACTCAATATTGTGTGAAAGTTATAACAGAAAGGATAATCTTTATTTTATATTTGTTATTTATTTTATGATTTATTTATATTCCACTTGGGCGAGTTTTAATTTTGCAATCTCTCCCGTGAGCACTCTGACAAGAGGCGATTGTGTAGCTCACGGGAGCGAATCGCCCATCGCCCCCGTGTATTTTGAGCACTGTTCGTAAATGATAATCATGTTCATTTTTTTTCTTCTATTCACTCCATGAATTGTTGCTATTCACTCCATGAATTGTTGCTATTCGCTCCATGAATTGCTATTTGCTCCATGAATTGTTGCTATTCATTCATTAATTTCTGCTATACAACTCATTAGTTGTTGCTATTCACTCCTTTAATTGTTGCTATTCAACCCATTTTGGGGTACATTATTCAAACAAGCACAACTAGGCTTGATAAGTTATAAGATTATAGAGACCAAACTAGGTAAATCAGAAATGATTTTATTATTTACTATTTAAATTGAATATACCTCACTTAAGAAATCCAGCCATCTAATTGGTTGAAATTGCAGTCGTGATTTAAGCCATTCCCGTAAAGAAACAAAAAATGTCAAACCTATGTAAGAGTAAAATCCTGGCCAAAATCCAGTAACCGGAAAAATAATAAAATCTTGCTGAAATACCCATTGGTTTAAGTGTTAACATGTTCTTTGAGCGAGCGCGGATACCATACTTTGTGTGTGTGCGAATTGGTCGCTTAATTTTTAGATTTTTTAATAAGGCGACCGGCGGTCTCGATCGTACTACTAAATCTGGCCTAGATTCTACTTATAGTCTCCAAACAAGGCAAAAATGGCTGAAGAAACTCTTCCTAGATTTCAACTTCTTGATGATGATCAATTGCAAGACTTGATTAATTCTGCTGACAGCAAGAACACCAAAAATTCAGTGAAATTCCCCATAAATATTTTCGAAGATTAGGTCTAGATCTAGACCTGCAAGTTATCAACAAAGACATTGATAGCATAAACAAACTTCCAAATTTGGAGCTGGACAATGTAGGCCTAGGCCTACTCCAAAAGTTTTAAGCTGGTGCTATAGACGGAAGAACGGTTCTTTATACATGAAGAAGTCAATGTTAAGTATTAGATTCCGACTTAAGCGTCATTTCCTCAATTCTAACAATGTCAACATGATAAGCATGAAGATTTTTAAAATTCGACAAGAGTTTTGCAGCAATGCTTAAACACAAAGGAAAGAGAGTTGTGACTCACAAACCAGCTATTTCAGCAAAATCCAAGGTTCGCTTGATTTGGATGATCCTGTAGGTCTTCAGGACAAGGTATTTATTGATGTTATCCTTATGACACTCGACAGCTTTGAAATTTGAGGAATTAGGGGGAAATGCTACATCTATACTAGTCCAACTCTCATGCAAACTTCCTCTCTTAAAGCAGTCCCAGATACAACTAGGGACATGTTGCCAACAAGGAGAGGGGATGAAGGGAGGGACATAGGTAGATACATAAATTTATATAGTAAATAATAAAATCTGTTCTGATTTAATTAATTTACCACAATAAATCATATGTATCTACCTATTATTGCTTAGACCAACACAGATGAAAGCAGGGGGCATGTCCCAAACAAAAGTTTGCGGGGGACCAGGCAAAATGCCACCCTCAAAACGCTGTAGCAACACACTCCTCACTCGCAGGAATGTAAAGATAACATGAAACGAAAGTTGTTAGGTGAAAGCCAGAAGGCAGCCTTCATAATGACATGAAGCGCTTCCCCATGGAAAAGAGCCCGGGAGGTACCAACACCCCTGGTATCATGTGCACGAGGACGCACACCCTCCGAGAGAGCCTCGGGACCCGCCCTTTGAACCGCCTTAACAAACTATCTAGAGATAGATTCCTTTGAGGCAGGTGAGACGGGCTCCCGCGTGATAAGAAACAGCTGAACGTTGTCAAGGAAAAACCAAAGCCCCAGAGGGGAAAGGAGAAACCGATCCACCTACTGACACCTCTCACAGAGTAGTAAGGGTAGTGGACAGTGGGAGTCTAGCCACCAACGGGCAAAGACCCCGAAAAAGGCCAACAACAGCACAGAGCTTCTCAGAAGCCGGGCTTAGCAAGACGGGTCCCGAAACAAAAAGGGAACCGGAACACCAGAAAAGTGCAACTGAGTCCAGTCAAGACACCCCTAGGGCAGGGGCACAGCCCCCACCAGACCCCTGGGTACCTGATGGACTTCACAGTCGAAGTCACAATCGGAGACTCCACATCTTAAAGCAAACGCTTCCTACCTTACGCCGAAAGGTCGGGTGACGAAGCCTGCTCAAAGGCCTTACTAAAGCTGGTAGGTTTAGCTACAGGCCCAGCGTGGTCGTTACGACCACGCTACACCGCACCTTAAGCTGAAAAGCTTGGTGCTAGAAGCCACTGTGTGACCGGGGGCAACTCATCTGAGAACCCGAGGCATATCCGAAGAAAACCGTGAGACAGAGTCCCACTCAAATCGACAGACTGGGGGCACGAACCCCCAAAGATAGGGTAAGGGGCCGATAATAGCTGCCCCTGGAGGAGCATTAATAGCAGCAGGAGCTGGAGGCTTAAACCCAAACAAGGGAGGACGGCACATGGTGGCAAGCCAACAACAGCACCAGGCAATCCGGGCCTAAAAGGTCTAACAGATGCCGGAGAAGCAACACCCGTGAAGCAACATCCGAGAATCAAGAATCGAACCCGAACCCGAGTCAGGTGTGACCGAAGCCGGCTCAAATGCCGGCTGAAGCACGGTCAAGGATAGGAGCAAACCTCCGTCTGAAACCGTGGTGCCCTTCTACTGACAACTTCAGTAGCCCAAACATTAACTCCAATAAACCAAACATTAACTCCAATAAACATGGTGACAACTTTGACGCCAACGAACTCAGAGAATACATCTGAAACTGAGTACGGTGTGAACGGGCAGAGATAGGCGCCAAGCCACCGCCCAAATGATGTGATGAATTTGACGCCAAACTTTGGCGTCTGCCAATACAACTGATAACCCCAGTTGACCGAGCGAAAAAACTATCAAACCCCAAAACAAAGCTTGGGTGGCTTGGGTGGATGAGCGTTTCCGCTTCTTAGGGGGACGAAGCGAGCTTCACGGCCGTACTAGAGCTTAAACTTTAGCTTTACGGGCGGTGTGAACAGGGCCTCAAGCTCTTCCGCTTCTCATCCGTAAAGACAGCGAGCTACATGGCCTCACTAGAGCCTAAGCTTAGCCTTCTGGCCGTGTGACTGGGGCCTGCTCGTTTCATTGCTTCGTGAGAAGCCTCACTCAGCGAGCTTGTGACCTTTGCGTTCCACTTATGTGATTTCAGGCACCTCAAATGTGGAAGCAGGAATACTGACGAAATGAATCGGGTGCGTAAACCAGGTCAACCTTCGTGCTTGAGTGCATGGCTTGTGCTTTGCATGACTGCTGTATCGCAACAGAGCGAGGGGTCATGAAGCCCAGGGCCTCTAAAAGACTGACTAACCCCCGTGCCGTGGGGGAAAGCCTCTTATTAGAAGTTTATATATTCGGTGTAATTGGATCTCTAGATCACAGCGTACTGGCGCCAGGGCGCAGCCTGCAGGCTGGCCCGGACGCAGTACCGCTGGCAACTTACTACAGGGCAAAGCTCCAGTCACACCAGCCCAAAAATACCTGGTGTGGGGAGCATCCTGTCTCGAGCCTGTACTTGAGATGCCCTTACCAACCCCCCCCCCCCCTGCCGACCTAAACTCACTTGCTAGTGAGGCGGTAACGACAGCCGTAACTGGGGGGAGGAAATCGAATCCAGATCCAGAATTCTTGCTCGATGAGACAAAACAAGCTTTGTCTCCTGTATTTAGGGGTAAGAAGCAAAAGAGCTCATCCACCGAGCCTCGGCTGGGTCTGGAGATAAAACGTGACATCAGGCGCGAAGATGACCCAGGTTTCACAAAGACGTTCGGGAGTGACCTTGGTTTCTCAAGTGATGTGGTTCCATTCAACGCCGTGGAGCACCAAGGCTCCGCGCTCGCTAAGTCTTTCTGTGAAGTGGTGAGGCGGTACTGCCCCGGTCCCACCAGCCATGAGGCTGAGGAGGCGAAGTGGTAATCTGACGGCCAGGGTTTGGCGTCAAACGTTTCTGTCAGCAGTTTCTGTATCCGCTCAGACGGCTATGTTTTGGGGTTTGATAATTTTTTCGCTCGGTCAACTGGGTTACCAGTGGTATCGGTAGACGCCAAAGTTTGGCATCAAATTTATTACCCCTTTTGGACGGTGTCTTGGCGCCCATCTCTGCCTGTGCCCCGGCTGGCTTTGAACCGGACCCGTTCACATCGTACTCGGTTTCAGATGTATTCTCTGAGTTCGTTGGCGTCAAAGTTGTCACCATGTTTATTGGAGTTAAAAGTTTGGGCTACTGAAGTTGTCAGTAGACGGGCGCCATGGTTTCAGGCGGAGGTTTGCTCCTATCCTTGCCCGTGCTTCAGCCGGCATTTCAGCCGGTCCCGGTCACACCTGATCAGGTTCGGGTTCAATTTTTGATTCTCGGATGTTGCTTCTCTGGCATCTGTTAGACCTTTCAGGCCCAGATTGCCTGGTGCTGCTGTTGGCTTGCCCACCATGTGCCGTCGGCCCTTGTTTGGGGTTAAGCCTCCAGCTCCTGCTCAGACTATTAATATTATTATTATTATATTTATTATTATCATTATTATCATTTTTATTATTATTATTATTATTATTATTGTTATTATTATTATTATTATTTTTATTACTATTATTACTATTATTACTATTATTACTATTATTACTATTATTACTATTATTATTATTATTATTATTATTATTATTAGTGCTCCTCCAGGGGCAGCTACTATCGGCACCTTACCCCATCTTTGGGGGTGCGTGCCCCCAGTCCGTCGGCTTGAGTGGGACTCTGTCTCGCGGTTTTCTTCAGATATGCCTCGGGTTCTTAGTTGAGTTTCCCCCAGTGACAGAGAGCCCCCGGTCACACGGTGGCTTCTAGCATCAAGCTTTTCAGCCTAAGGTGCGATGTAGCGTGGTTGTAATGACCACGCTGGGCCTGTAGCTAAACCTACCAGCTTTAGTAAGGCCTTTGAGCAGGCTTCGCACCAGACGTTTCGGCGTAAGGTAGGAAGCGTTTGCTTTTGGATGTCGAGTCTCCGATTGTGACTTTGACTGTGAAGTCCATCAGGCACCCAGGGGGATGAGGATAACTGTGCCCTAGACCGAAAGCTTCAGTCTCTATAATCGTCGGTTCTTCCACTGAGACTACGTCTGGCTCCACTAGACCTCAGGTTATAGAGACTGAACGATCGCCTATGCCATCGTATGTTGAAGATATCACGGCTAGATTTTAGCCGTTAGGCCCCTCCCACAAACATGACAAACTTGCCACGGCTGTATTGTTATGCCCCCAAAATGTCATTTTACCTCGTGCATATCCAATTTTGAATTAGGCCTAGGCTATAATACATCGGTTCCACTTACTAACTTGATTGAAATAATCCGTTTAATGGTCCCTTTTAAGGAAATTATGGGTCAAAATCGACATCCATGTTGAAAATCTTGCAAGCCGTGTTAAACTCTCGCTGCCGTCAATCTCATCCCTTCTAGTCTACGCCGAAGGCAAAATGATTATGAAGGAAAAACTGTGCACCATCTACATGTTCGTAATGGCGTTATCACAGTGGAACCGATGTATTATAGCCTAGGCCTAATTCAAAATTGGATATGCACGAGGTAAAATGACGTTTTGGGGGATTTGGGGGCATAACAATACGGCTGTGGCAAGTTTGTCATGTTTGTGGGAGGGGCCTAACGGCTAAAATCTAGCCGTGATATCTTCAACATACGATGGCATAGGCGATCGTTCAGTCTCTATAACCGGAGGTCTAGTGGAGCCAGACGTAGTCTCAGTGGAACAACCGACGATTATAGAGACTGAAGCTTTCGGTTTAGCTGTGCCCCTGCCCTAGGGGTGTCTTGACTGGACTAGTTGCACTTTCTGGTGTTCAGGTTCCCTTTTTGTTTTGGGACCCGTCTTGCTAAGCTCGGCTTCTGAGAAGCTCTGTGCTGTTGTTGGCCTTTTTAGGGTCTTTGCCCATTGTTGGTGGCTAGACTCCCACCGTCCACTTCCCTTGCTACTCCTCTGTGAGAGGAGTCGGTAGGTGGATCAGTTTCTCCTTTCCCCTCTGGGGTTTCGGTTATTCCTAAATATCATTCAACTGTATCTTAAACATGATACCAGGGGTGTTGGTACCTCCTGGGCTCTTTTCCATGGGGTAGCGCTTCATGTCATTATGAAGGCTGCCTTCTGGCTTTCACCAAACACCTTAGTTTCGTGTTATCTTTAGGACATTCCTGCGAGTGAGGAGTGTGTTGCTACGGCCTGGTTCCCCGCTAACTTTTGTTTGGAACATGCCCCCTGCTTTCATCTGTGTTGGTCTAAGCAATAATAGGTAGATACATATGATTTATTGTGGTAAATTAGTTACATCAGAACTGATTTTATTATTTACTATACTAATCTATGTACATGTATCTACCTATGTCCCTCCCTCTGTCCCCTCTCCTTGTTGGCAACATGTCCCTGGTTGTATCTTGGACTGCTTTAAGAGAGGAAGTTTGCATGCGGTCGTAGTGCCCATGTGACAGGTGGTATAGCAGGGCCTTGGGGTGGGGTAAGCACAATTGTGACTTTTTCATTTTGATGACTGCTTTGTCTGTTCACCTACAATTTAAGGGACAGTGCCATGTAGGCTCATCATTCACATGTCACCATCTCCCAGCCAGTAATTACCTACACCTAATACCATGAATATCAAAAAATACAAAAAAAAGTTCAGTTCTTGAATTAAAAACGTGCCTCATCCAATATGATATCAATCAGCTCAATGGATGTAGGAAAGAAGAAATGTGGATATATACACAACATTCACTTTAAAAACACTTTTGATGCCAAAGAGTGATGACTGCGTAGTTGAATATCTAGTGCATTATTTTACAATGGTGAAATAATATCCAATGCAAACATCTTCTGACTGCCAAGAGAATTATTGAACGAGACAAAGAAGTTGATGCTTAGTAAGGTTACACTGGTTGCATAGTTATGCAATCCATGACTGTTAATGTCATAAATATTTTCCACACAAGCAAATTACGATTTTTCTAACTAAGGAAAATTACTCTTAAATTAAGGGAGCAGATTGGTGAAAGTTTGAACGAAATCGAACAAACAATAAGGTTATGAATTTTTGAAAGCTGTAATCAAGTTCAAATTGCCTGATCGGTAATGTTGCTGTGATGTAGTGGCGGACAACTATTCAGCTTATTATAACACACAACAGTACTAAAATGTCAATTTTTCAAAATGTATGATCCAGGGGATCTTTTTCAAGCATTTCCATTCCACTTCTAGTTTCTCAATGTCATTTACTTCATTATTTGTTTATTCTATTTCTTCTGTGACTAGGCAATTATACCTATTTCTAACTTCCATAAGGTATTTTTCTGATATCGACTGTTTTATTTAGAGCTTTAACATCCAGAAGAGGGTTTCTTTTTGTTCTGGGGAGTGTATTCTTAGCTTTATTTCAACTTCTGCAATCACCGGGTTGTGATCAGAATCTATGTCAGCCCCTGGGCATGTTTTAACCTGCTTGATTAAATTCTTGAACCTGTTCGTTATTAAAATGTAGTCGATCTGATTTCTATTTGCATCTCCTAGGCTTTTCCAGGTGTAGGTTCTTCTTTTATGTTGTTGGTAAAAGGTGTTGGTTATCACTAGATCATGTTCCTTACAGAACTGAACAAGTCGATCACCCTCTTCATTACGATGGCATAGTCCATATTGTCCAACAATCTTTCCATCCTTACCTTCCCCGTCTTTATCATTCCAATCACCTATCACGATAACAACTTCTGTTGATTTACAGTGCTTTAGCATTTCATCTATTTGATCGTAATATTTTTCTACTTGTTCATCACTGTAATCACTAGTTGGGGCATACACTTGAATTATTGCTTGGTTAAACGGTTTAGCTTTCAGCTTCATTAACGTCATTCTCTTAATGTCCAGTATTAAACCTAGAATGTGTTTCAAGATTTTTCTTGATTAACATTCCAACACCATGTTGGTGTTTTTCTCCTCCAGAGTATATGAAGGTATAATCATCTCTCTTCATGCATCCATTATTAGTCCACCTAGTTTCTGCAATACCTATAATATCTAGTTTCATCCTATTAGCCGCCTGAATGCGGTTATCTAATTTCCCTGCCTTATACAACGTCCTAACATTCCATGTCTTGTTTTCAGGGACAGAGCATCACAACCTAATCTTTCCGAAGGCTTTGAACCAGGTTGGTCATTATAATGTACCTTATTTGCAAAAGGCAGCAACTCTTCCCGAAGGCTATTTACAGCAGGACTAATTTTTTGGGGACCAGTCAGGCTTGCATCTCGCTTTTCTCTCTGTCTGTACTTATTCATGATGTTGCAGACAATGGTAATATACATGTACATGGTGAGGTAACAAACTCTTCCATGGTAACTGGCCATTGGCTCCATGTAAGCTCATCCGCCCGTAAGTTCTATATGTTATAGATCTATAGGATGGCTACACACCCTATGTTAATTGGGTGATGGTTCAGTTGAGCTGTCACGAGCATGAAGAGAATGGCATGATGACACATAGCAAGCACCTTAAACTACGAACTAGCCCTACCGGGAAAAAAAAAATGCCTGATCTTGCTGCACCGTTCTCCAGCAATTTAAGGTACAAGACCAGCTAGAACATCACTCACAGGTGCTCTAGTAAGACAGGTTATAACCTACTTACTAGTTACAGCTAGCCATGTATAATCCAACTTGATCTCCCATAACTCTCAAGGCATCTACAACTATCCATCACCCTGCACGTCGCTGGCTGTAGTGTCTACGGCATTACAGTAGCAATTGTGAGACAAGAAGTACTCAAAATTGGCCAGACCAATTCAGAGGACCTATAATTATATGCTATCCATAATTAATGTGACATAGTACCCCATGGGAGAAGGTGCTCAGGAGATAGAGAGATAGAGTGGGAGGCAAAAAAGATTTTTGCTATGAATGGTATTTATCCTATTCAAAAAAGCAAATCTAGATTTGATAAGTCATAATCATAAATAGTGAGCAAGAAAGTGTGAGACATGGTGAGAGATAGGAAGAAAGGGAGAGAAAGGGAAACAGATGATGGGTCTTGATTTAGAGCTGATATACAGCCGGTAATAATCGCAAAAAGCAACAAAGAGAGAGAGAGAACAAGGGAAGCTAAAATAAAATATGACTCTTATACAATAACAAATTAATCTGATAAACAGTACTTTTATATAAAAAAAAAATATACAAAAATATACAAAAATAAATATGTGACTTGGGAACCTGTACCACCAAATTAATAGCAATAAAAAAAGAGGACGGAATTCAATGCGTAAAAAGAGCTAAGCCTATCGAAAAAAGGACAAAATCCTCGAATTTAAATGTGACACTGCTGTAACAATGTCTCTGCCGGTAGGCGAGAATAGAAAGAGGATGAATGGCGGGCGTGCGTTGCGCACATGAACCCTGGGAAGGCGAATTATGGGGGTGGGGCATACGCGATTGTGATGTTTTTAGAGTTGTGGCGTAGTTTGGATAAACTAGCAAATGATAGGTAGATACATTGATTTATTGTGGTAAATATGGGTATTATGGATGGGTACAATGGATGGGAAAGATAATGAAGAGAAGATGATAAAGTATGAGAAGAAGAAAGAGTATAAATGATAATGTTCTAAAAGGACATAGAAGTGAGAGACAGAAAAAAAAGCAAGTCCATGCAAAGCGTAGCGTCCTTTCGCCGGGTAAAAATGGCCTATATTTAGCAAGTTTTTAATATTTATGAGCTGACACCTTTGACCTTTGACGTACATACTCAACATTACTTACATTATTGAATGAAAACCACATTTTCGCATATATAAATAGGTATTTGGCATATTTAATGACCTATGACCTACATACTCCAAAGTTGAAATTATGCCGTATTTTGATACCATGTACCTTCATATCAAGTTTCATTCAAATCCGTCGAAAAATTACTAAGATTATTGAACAGAAACCAAATTTTCTTATTAGCTTTTTCCCCACATATTAAATGAGCTCTGACCTTTGACCTACATGCTCCGCAATCGAAATTGGGCTGTATTTTGATACCGTTTACTTTCATATGAAATTTCATTGAAATCCGTCAAACATTACTAAAGTGATAGAGCGGAAACCAGATTTGGGTATTTTGCATATTTAATAAGCTATGGCCTTTGACCTTTGATCTACATACTTTGAAATCGAACTTAGGCTGTATTTTGATACCATGTACCTTCATAACAGATTTTATTAAAATCCGCCAAACATTATTAAAGTTATCAAACGTAAATCAGATTTGTTACGAACGGACGGACGGCTGCGTTACTAGATCCCCTCCGACTTCGTCATGTAAGAGAAAGTAAAAAAGAGAATAGGGGAAATAGATACAGATACAGAAAAAGAAAAAGAAAGACGAAGACATTAACAAAAATACAAACAAATAGAAAGATAAAAATGATATAGAAAGAGGAAATATACAATTTTCTTTTCAAAACTACACCCTTTGCGATCTCCTCACAACCTTCTCAATCTTGACCACCCTTTCTTTCCTTCCCTTTTTTACTTCCATATGACCTAATTCTTGGTGTACAAACCACATAGTGTTACCGAAAGCCTTGAATTGTGAATGACATACGATATTCTCCTATTGAAAGAAAGATTCAATACTCTTAGAAGATGTAAAGAGCTATCAAGAGAATTCTACAATATCGAGAAACATCCCTGCTGCAATGGAGAGAAGGGTAAACCAGAGAGAGCATTGGACAAGATAAACAGCTGCTAAACAATACTGAGAATGATTAGGTATTACACATTTGAAGTAGAGCCTACTGTATTAAAACATTAATTTATATTAGTGGAGACTTGAGAAGAAAAGTAGAAAAAGCTATATATTACATTTTTATTATATTTTAAAGGAGTCCTATCCTACCATAAGAAAAATCAAAACATCCCACAATAAAAGCAATTATATATGATTAAATACAAACTGGAAAGATAAGAGAAGGAAAAAAACTATTCATTTCACAGAGAGTCTAACAAATCCTATTAGAAAACACACATGGGATTTACAGGTGCTGTATACCTGAAAATAGTGAACACGATGTATTTTTTGTCTGATATAATGCTTAATATGTCCTCTAGTAAATATGAATAATAAACTAAATTTAATTTTGTTTTTTACCCCAGCCACATAAAGGTGATTTATTTCTTCATATGTGATTTTGTGTTTCTTCTTCGAATTGGTAACATGTCAGGAAAATGCACCCCTTTAAAAGATAGGATTGAGAATAATCCACTACAAATAGAGAAACAGAAGGGGATTTGCTTTACCGGTATATGAGTAGAACCTACATATGCATAACATGTATATAATGTATAAGAAAATAGGATTAAATAAAAGTATTTGCAAATGAGAGATGAGATTTCAGTTGTTTCTTTTAAGGGACTGGAAAACTTTACCAAGAATTTTATGATCACTAATGCTAAAGGATTATAGCGGTTTTAGTGTTTTCCCGTGTAACTCGTCTCGACTTTGAAGGGAACACACATCCTTTTTAAACTTAATTTTAAACCATTTTTTTTATAAAAAAGAATGTGTTCTGTGTTTCATATTTTTTAATTGTATTTTATCATTAGTTTGCAACCATTTTTGTAAGTTCATCATTAATTGTTGGCATCTTTTTTTCTTATTCTTTCGTGCATTCCACATGAAAGAACATTCTGTCTACAAGTACATTAATAGTACACATCCTATAATAGGCCAGTTTGTAATTGCAGTTTAAAATTTGGTTTTAAAAAATGTGCAAATGAGAAAAATACTGGTTACATGTTCAAACATTCATTTTATTTTATGCACCAGTATGGTATTTCATGATACACAGGTAAAGTTTTGCATCTCTAACTGGAGATAAATGGCATTCATGTGACTCCTCAAGTTCTACAATCCCTATTAGCTAGGCCTCTCCATGTTCAGATATATATTTAGTGGTTATTTGGTGCTAATTACAAACTGGGTAATTGGACAGCTCCTGCCAAGTCTAGCTCTTACAACAAGATACATTGATTTGATTTGTTGATTTGTTTTATTGTCCACATTACGTGGAATTTTTTTCTTCACATGGCTAATAACTATATACAGTACATAAAGCATAGGTCAATTGAACACATTTTAAATTACACATTGCTCATTAATCACCGAGTAGGTCATATTAATAATTTAAGCTTAACCTTTATAAACTCAACACTAAATTTTATAACAATAAATAATACACATTGAAATATCAGTACAACTACTTTTATGAGATGGATGATTGCAAAACCAATAACTAAACTTACAAAAAAAGACAACTTCTGAACCCTTATAACAATATAACGTATATTAAAAAAGATTTTCAGCCGAACATTCACAAATTCTCAATGTAATAACCTACATGTCAAACCTCAGAAGTATACATGACTTCTATTAGGAGGTATTGGGTAAACTGATCTGGTGAGTAGAAATATATTATCACAAGGTAGACATTGAAATACCTGCATACTTACGACGTGTGTGCGCGTCCCACGGTGAGGCCTGATCTGTGGAATAAAGAGGTTAAACAAATGTTGAATTAGGCATCTCAAAGGAAATATGATAAGCAGATAAAATCATAAAAATAAACACAAATTAAACAATTTTGTTAGGTAAAGATTATACCAAGTTAATACATTAATTTCAAAATAGATTTATTTTTGAGTATGTAGACAAAATATAAAGACGTTTTTCACCTTTCGGCCCTACATTTTACTTTATATAAACCTTTTCCACATAGAGGATACATATAAATGGTATACACTCCAAAATGATGAGGACATGTGCAAACAAAAGCAAAGATGAAGACTCCCCATGTTTTGCCAGGTAATGCTATAATGCTACAAAGAATTAATACTATTTCAAACATATGAAGCCAAAATAATGAACAGTAGACATACCTTCTTGGAATAATTTACAGGCGGTCAAAGAAAGGGAATGGCCTCCGGCGTCTACCTCGACTGACCACACCCAGTCTTTCTTGACTACGATAGTACAGCGGGTCTGGTTTTGAGTGACCATGCACTACCCGTCTCGGCTTCCTCCCTACTACTCCTATAGCAAGGCGTTTACGTCCCGAGAACCTCAGCAGTGTTCGACCCAGTATCCCCCCTCGGTCTCCCCCCTGCTGCTTCTGCGAATCAGTCTGTAGGAAAGGAGAATGAAGTGAGTTTAAAAAATCATTTATACTAAGGGGGAAGTCCACCCTTAAATTAAGTTGACTAATAAAAGCATAATAACAATAAAAATATGAAAGTTATGAATTTTAAAGCTGTCATCAGTGAAAAAAAGGTGACATCATGCAAGCTCATCTCCAATTTGCTCTGTAGGCTACAGACAATTTCATGAATTTTCATTTTCTTAGATATTGATGACGGAATAGATACGTTTCATACAGGGGTTGCTTAACACTATACTTGAAATGATAATACTTAGGGTAAATATTTGATTGAAACATTAATTGATTGCACCTTTAAAAATTCATAACTTTCTTATTTTTAATCGGTTTATGCCCAAACTTTCACTGAACTGTTTCTCTCATGTTCTGATTCTAAAAAAATACACTTAATATCATGGTGGGCTTCCCCTTTAATTTCATTATGAGCAAGATGTTTCTGTTTCAAACTTTTTTAAAAATAAATAAAACAGATTATGTTTTCAGATAAATGAATTTTGAAAAACCCCTATATCATTGTGACAAATAACAATCATACTATTTGGAAACCTTAGATGCATCTCAGTTCATTTTGATCCAACTGATCATTAAAAGTTGCTGCTATGTTGTAAAGTTTTGGCTCATTGTCAAGTCTTCAATTAAAAAAATTGTGTTTGGTACATTGAATACATTGCATGCTCATCTGTTTAGTTATTTTTTGTTGTGGGGGTTGGAATTGTTATAATACTTAAAATTAGGAAAGCATATAAAAAAATTTACTTACCCAGGCTACAATCACACATTGCCTCGCCTCGCGGCAATCCGGGCCGACCTCCGCAGGTTCTGGTTTGCCCGATTGGCGGCACGACGTTGCTCTCTCTCCGCGGCGAGTTGAACAGCGGCGGCAGCTGCGATCTCTCGCTCTACCAGACGCGGTGACCTTCGTCTCGGGTGGAGTTGCTCACGCTCCTCCGCCCTCCTACGCTGTTCATCCTGCTGTTGGCGATGAGCAGGAACGACCTCCGCACGACCGTTCTCGCGATGCAACTTGTTGACTGTATAAACCAAACGAAAACATAAATGAGGACATGCTACTTAGTACATGCATGGCATTTCACAGATCACATTCAAATACACGATTCTCCATTTATTCTTGAATATACCCCCTGTCAATTAATGCACCAACGTACACATTCAATGATCCCATATTACAGGGTAAAGGGGTAGGCTACTTTTCACGCAACAAAGTAAGGCCCGTACATACACAAAAATCTGGCCAGTATTGACTTTACACACCGGAGATAGGGGGTGCTTTCAAAGGGAGGGAACATGCATATATGCTGCCTACCCTAAAATAACACTGAGTGGAGGGGGAGGGGGAGGCGGAGGGGGGCAGTGTAATTAGTTTCAAAATATTTTGAATCAATATACATATGTACATGAATCAATATTTACTCTTCCATTTTTAATATTTTTACCAATGGCAATATGCGGCCCTCGATCCCTGGAAAATTCTGGATCCGCTAATGGTCTGGGCAAATACATGTAGATCTATATGGTCCACAAGACGCCTTTTTAAAATGTAGATCTAAGTTACATGTGAGAGATTAATTTACTTTGAATAAATGCATACCGTGTTGCGTGCAGTAGAGTTCAACAGCGTTTTCGTCTAGCGAGTGACGTCCACGCCGGCTGCAACGTCTGCCATTCCCATGAAGCCCAATATGTGCAGAGCACTGGACCTCGGCTGGCTGTCTGTAATAAAGGAAACATAAAACAGGACATATAGTCTATTACTACTACTAGATTGCAAATAATAGAATGCGAATATATAAGACAAAAGTGCAGATGTTGCAATTTTGGTTAGACATTCGATAGGGTAATTACAATGAATGACCCAAAACAAATAACTTAACTCACTGAAGGGTCAATATCCTGCGTGTATTAAAGGGACTGTATCAGCAGTTTCCATGCGCAGAAGGCCATAATTCGCCGACACCAGACTTGGTGGAAATACCATTAATGGGGGTACAAATCTGCACACAGCAAACCTGTTGGCCAGTCAAGAATCCGGCCCCCCCCCTTCTGATTTCTCGGATAATACTCGAGAGTTTTCGGGTAACGGGGAAACCAAAGCATTACATAAGGTCTAGTGGTCATAAAACTCAAGGCTAACCCGGGTGATTGACAACACCTGTTGTTGGGTAAACACCCGAACGGTGTCGAATTCTCCATGAGAGCTGACTACTGAGTTGGTAAATTCATTTTTAATTTAGAAAATAACTATAGATCTATACATACTGTCGGTGTTGCCAGCACTCCTCCACATCATCAACAGGCAGGGGTGCCTTCCTCCTACAACGAGTACCCTCCAGGGTATTCATCACACAGTTCCCGGTGAACTTGTTGCCGTAAAAGACCATTATTACACAAGTGAAATAACAGTGGTTCAAAGCAAGCTAAGCGAACGAAGCAAAAGCTAAGTAAATATCTCAAAACGACTTGTCTAGGACAGAATCTAGCAGAGAATGGTAAATTTCTTGCTTCCCATCTTACTCGAAACCTAAAACCGATTCGCGCGAGCGGTCTCTATTTGCATGTTCAATTGAAATACATCACGTGATTTGTTTATACAGCCAATAAGTGGTGAACACTAATTGTTCTCTGGCATGCGTGACGGAATTTTCAATTCCGTTGCGTTGAAGGTGTTTCATTTGAATATGAAAAGAGAGGATGCGAGATAAGGGTGTGGTGTGTAGAGGGAAGTCATTCTAGCTTCAGAGTGACATCTGTATGTGATGGTTGCTATGGGTGATATTATGTGATAAACGATGTTAGGATGAACTATTATTTGTCTGCGGTACGATTGTATAGCAGACAAATGCTGTTTGTATCGTTAATGAATGCATACTTATGTTGGGCGCGGCCGGGGGGGGGGGGGGGGGGCTGTGCCCCGATGGAATGTATATTTGCATAGGCAGCTCGTACAGGTGTGCGAGCTAATTCTGCTACGGAGACCAGGGCGTGGCATGAATTAGTGTGTAATATCATTCTAGCTTGAACTTTCAACGAGACAACTTTTATTTACAATAAAAGTGTGTTGTGTCATGTAGTGTTACATCAGTGGCGGATCCAGGGGGGGGGGGGCCTGGGGGGCCCGGCCCCCCCCCCTTGAGAAAAAAATCATGTAAAATCACGCGATTTTTACCTTTTTGGGGGGTTGGGCCCCCCCTGGCGCTCAAAGGGGGGGGTGCAAATTTTAAAATTTTCGAGGACCATAAAAAAAAAAAATGTGCTCGCTACCCCCCCCCCCCCCCCCCCCCCCCCCCCCCCCCCCCCCCCCCCCCCCCCCCCCCCCCCCCCCCCCCCCCCACTGAGCGACTTTTCGGCTGGTTGAGTCGTTGCGATTTTTTTTGGTAGTATACCCTTTGACTGAATTAATGTGACTTTATGCTGGTGCAACATTGAGATATGATTAAGAATAGGCCTACGATTATCATGCAATTAACATGACACGTTTAAATAATATCCAACTAAATGTTCTGTGATTTTTACAATGTAAATGTATATATTTTCAACTTGTGTCAGTGGCGGATCTAAGGGGCACAGGGGGCACGTGCCCCCACCCCCCAAAAAAAAAAATAGTGCTCACTACTCCCCCCCCCCCCCCCCTGGGGAGCAAAACAAAATAGTGCTCATTACCACACCCCCACCCCACCCCACCCCCACCTAAGAAATCCTGAATCAGCGACTGTGTGTATTCAGTTCTGATGCTGCCAAGTTCATGAAAGCTGCAATAAAATACAATTATCTAATACGGTTTCTCTCCCGTCGTTCAAAATAAGCCCTTTTTCTCCAATCATAATGGTTTGCTTTGTTTTTGACCTGTTATCATTAATTCTTTTATAATGATAATCCTATGTTATTTATTTACATCATTAAATTATGTAAGCAGTGGCGTAGCTAGTGGCGAGGCAAGAGGTACACCCCCCAGTCGAGTGTGAACCACAGGGACAGAAAAAAACTGAGCAATACTAACATAAGGGTTCAAAAGAAGCTAGAGGGAAAAGATGAGAGACTGAAATGCCTCCACCTCAAGCACCTACCCCAATCAACAGGCAGACGCGGATCCAGGATTTCTTAGGGGGGCCCAAATTTGAAATTATGCGAGCCAAATATTGGTAAGTAATGGTGACCAGCAGTGACATAATTGGGAGGGGGTGTGAGCAGGGAGGGGCGAATTTTCCCCTCCCTCCTCCGCGAAGCGCGGAAGCTTTTACGTTTCATGAAATCATTAGAGAAAGAAGACGATTCGTTGTACCATTCTCAACTCTTAATCCTTGTCTAAATTCAGTCCCCCCCCCCCTCCCGCGAAAAGCGCGGAAGCTTCGACGTTTCATTAAATTATTATAGAAAGAAGACGATTCGTTGTACCGTTCTCGAAAATTATCCTTGTCTGAATTCAGTTCCCCTTTTCCTCTCCTGCGCGAAGCGCGGAAGCTTTAACGTTTTAATTCTTTAATAAAGCTTTAATTCATTAGAGATAGAAGACGATTCGTATTTCCATCCTTGACTCTTAATCCTTGTCTTAATGCAGTTTCATCCCCCCTCCTGCGCGAAGCGCGGAAGCTGTGACGTTTTGTTAAATAATTAGAGAAAGAAGACGATTCGTTGTACCGTTCTCGACTCTTAATCCTTGTCTGAATTTCAAAAATGTTCTTTATCTACTCGCTTTTCTCCCTTCGTCCTCTTCCATTTCTCTCCTCTCTTTTTTTGGCCGGCATTTTAGGGGGGACCACCCCACCGCCCCCTGGATACGTGCCTGCGGTCAAATGAACATATGTTGATACCTTGTCCGCCCCCGGAAGCTCAGGGGTTTAAGGCAAAAATTTACGGTCAGATTATCATTCAGGGGTCCGCCTTAGGGCCCTAGGCGGGGTCCAGGGGGCAGAGCCCCGGAAGTTCAGTGGTTTTAGGCATGCAATTACGGTCAGATCAGCCTTATTTTTATACTTCTTATTTTGTGACACTGGCAGGACACTGTTTGACGTGGGGTCCAGGGGGCAGAGCCCCCAGAAATCAGGGGTTTTAGGCATTAAATTACCGTCAGATGAGCATCTAAGGGCCCGCCTTGGAGCCCTAGGTGGAATCCAGGGGGCAGAGCCTTCGGGGTTTTAGGCATTTAATCATGGTCAGATGAGCATATTTTGATACCTCATTATAATGTGACACTGGCAGTTAACTATTTTTTCTTTCTTGCTCTCTTTCTTTCTATTTCTCTTTAATATACTTTTTCAAAAAAAAGTGTGGGGGGAGGGGGGGGGGGGTTCGAGGATCCCGATCCCCGCCGTTCCGTGGGCCCTGACATGTAGGCATCTCAAGAAGGATTTTCTTGCCTGGCTGTAAATTTAGGAATTGGTCATTTTCCAACAAACGCATAAAAAAGTAAAATTTACTTAAAAGTGAGGAAAGATCTCGGAAAATTATGTCATTTCAATATTATTTGTAAACTACTGTTATGGAATTAGAAATAACCACGTTTGAATTGTATTTTCCCAAGGCCCACCCCCCCCCCCCCCCTCCCGGTCTACACCTTGTTGGCGGGAAAATTGCAACTGATATCCCTTACCTTTCTTCATTCTCTTTTTTCTCTCTCTCTCTCTCTTCTTTCCCTTTCCCTTCCCTTCCTTCTCTCTCTCTTTTAGATTTGCTAGGGGGGGGGGGGGAGGTCATTTTGGCCCCACCCCGCTCCACACAATGTTGGCGGGACTACCCGCAACTGATATCCCCTTCTTTTCTCCCTTTCTTTTCTTCTTCCTCTTTTTTGTTCTCCTTTTGCTCTCCTCTTTTCCTTTTCCTTCCTTCTCTCTTTTTTTAGCGGGGATGGGGGGGGGGGAATATACAACTTGTTGGCGGGAAAATTGCAACTGATATCCCCCTTCTTTTCTTTTCTTCTTCCTCTTTTTTCCTTCCCTTTATCTCCTCTTTTCCTTTTTCTTTCCCTTTCCTTTCTTCTCTTTTATTTTTTGATTGGGGGGGGGGGGGAGGAGGCAACAGCCTGGGAGGCAAGTCCTTTTACCCCTCCCCCAATCTCCTTCTTCCCTCTTTTCTTTTCTTCTTCCTCTTCTTTTTTTCCCTTTCCCTTCTTTTCCTTCTCTCTCTCTCTCTCCTTTTTTTTTTGCAGGGGGGGGGGGGACAAGGCCCGCTCGGCCCCCCTGGATCCGCGCCTGCCACTATGCACCACCACTCTCCGTACTGGCGCAGCAATCAACACTCTTTCTTATAAAGGACAATTAATGATTCTTTTTTACTCCAATTGTGGATGTTATACAATTTATTAATCGTTGAACCGTTTATCATACTCAGAAAACATGAATCATATTCTAATTGCCGATTAAGCTGGATTATCAATTGATTTTCTTAAGCATCTCAGAATCATGTCCTCACACGAATATTCCGATTGATGAGACAAATTTACGCCCTCACCGGCCGAAATTTTAAGGCTGCCCCTTCTAAGATGTTAAAGAATTTATAAGGTTAACATTTCTCGGCACATGAAATAAAACATTGACATGTAGGTACATTCATTTAAAAAAATATATCTTGATCTAACTTATATACATCGTCTGCTTCCTGTGAAAAAGAACATGGTCAAATTTCAACTACAGTTCAATAAAAATGAGAAGAGGGTCTTAGAATGGTTGTAGACATTACAAAATACTTTTTTAAAAATATAATGTTTATTCAGTTCTTATTCAGTGAAAATCATGCTGTATGGCGGTAGAATTTGCCATACACATTTTTCGAAAAATATACCACATTTTGTTGTTTTTGATAATTTTTCACAAAATGTCATATCTAATAATTTTCCAACAAAAGGTGATTGTCTTACTAATTATGACATCTTGTAACGTTCATCATGCCCTAAAAGGTCTAAATTCATGCAAAAAGCTGGCATCCTTGAATCTTTAGAGCAAGGAATAAAGCATTTTACCATCTGCTTTCTGACTCTTTTATTGAAAAACCCACATCACAGAAGGAGCTTATAGCTCTCAATGCATTATGTGCTGCTCGGAGCCAAATAGCAACAGCCATTGCCCCAGGATCAGGTCGTCCTAACTGGTCTGGGTTGACGTATCTTGCTCTGCCAGCTCTGGCGGCCATCATAGATGTAGCTTCAGCACTTTGCTCAGCAGCCTGTTTAGGATAGAGAAAAATGATAGGTTGAGATCTGAAAAGTAAAGATCTAGTAAAGCTATAAAGGCCAAAAAAAAATCTGAATGGATTGGTTTTCACTCCCTCTATTGGTTCCCCCTTTTTATTTCTCATTGTGTCCATCATGCTTTTTACCCATACCACCCCCTCTATTGGTTCCCCATTTCTCATTATCTGTTTCCACCTTGCTCTTTACCTGAACCAACCCCTCTATTGGCTCCCCATTTCTCATTATCTGTTTCCACCTTGCTCTTTACCTGAACCAACCCCTCTATTGGCTCCCCTTTCTCATTATCTGTTTCTACCTTGCTCTTTACCTGAACCAACCCCTCTATTGGATACCCCTTTCTGTTCCTCTGTGCCCATCTTGCTCTATACCCATACCACCCCCTCTATTGGTTCCCCATTTCTCATTATCTGTTTCCACCTTGCTCTTTACCCGAACCAACCCCTCTATTGGATACCCCTTTCTGTTTCTCTGTGTCCATCTTGCTCTATACCCATACCACCCCCTCTATTGGCTCCCCATTTCTCATTATCTGTTTCCACCTTGCTCTTTACCTGAACCAACCCCTCTATTGGATACCCCTTTCTGTTTCTCTGTGTCCATCTTGCTCTATACCCATACCACCCCCTCTATTGGTTCCCCATTTCTCATTATCTGTTTCCACCTTGCTCTATACCCGAACCACCCCCTCTATTGGATACCCCTTCTGTTTCTCTGTGTACATCTTGCTCTATACCCATACCACCCCCTCTATTGGTTCCCCATTTCTCATTATCTGTTTCCACCTTGCTCTATACCCGAACCACCCCCTCTATTGGCTCCCCTTTCTGTTTCTCTGTGTCCATCTTGCTCTATACCCATACCACCCCCTCTATTGGTTCCCCATTTCTTATTATCTGTTTCCACCTTGCTCTTTACCTGAACCAACCCCTCTATTGGATACCCCTTTCTGTTCCTCTGTGCCCATCTTGCTCTATACCCATACCACCCCCTCTATTGGTTCCCCATTTCTCATTATCTGTTTCCACCTTGCTCTATACCCGAACCACCCCCTCTATTAGCTCCCCTTTCTATATCTCTGTGTCCATCTTGCTCTATACCCATACCACCCCCTCTATTGGCTCCCCATTTCTCATTATCTGTTTCCACCTTGCTCTTTACCTGAACCAACCCCTCTATTGGATACCCCTTTCTGTTCCTCTGTGCCCATCTTGCTCTATACCCATACCACCCCCTCTATTGGATACCCCTTTCTGTTTCTCTGTGTCCATCTTTTTTTCTCTCTCTCTCTCTCTCTCTTCTGTCTTTGATCAAAATGCTAAAGGAAAAGTTATTTTCTGGTTTCATAATTGGTTGTGAAGGATTTTAATCATTTCACATGGGACAATCATCCTATTGGAATACAAACATGATTATCTTCACCTCAAAAATGAATTTACTTCCGACACTCTCATGTATATAAATGAGAGTGAATGATACAATCATCCTGTCATCTAAAACTGATATCCTAAGATCCTTTTACCAGTATGCATAACTATCTCATAGTCTAATCTCTTTTTTCATTAATTATGTCACTCCTTCAATGATTCTTCCACTCCCTTCAAACCCACATCCCCCAAATGTGTACATCTGCACATGCATATCAGGAGAATAAGAAGGTATTTCTTTTCACTTGGATGAACTCACATTGACTGCATCTTCCAAGGTCTTCATAGAGTACGAGTTGTTAGTGTGGCCTTCCTTCAGTATCCTGTATGCTGCGTCAAGCGGATCCAGCTGATAAAAATAATCATAAATATTTGTTACAATCATTAATAATTATAGGTAGTTCTATAGCGCCGTCTATCAAGAAATTCTATTCAGAGGCACATTAATTAGTACCCCCCGGCGCTTTGAACCTTTGTCTAGGACTACAGTTTGTGCTTTTACTGTGAAAACTTACAAATTAGCCTTACCCCTATATTACTCAGGCTCTTACTTCCGTCTTAGTTTTTTTCTTCTTTTTTAAATAAATCTTTCTTCAGATAGAATCAAGGATAACATCATACATAAATATTCATAACAAGCACTTAACCACATGTTTAAATGAGATCAAATCAAATTATATTCCTGTAAATCAGTAATAATCTTCCTATTGTCTTAGTCTTCATTTAGTTATATCTTTATTATTTCAAATGCACCTGAAACAAAACAAGCTTGTGCTTATCTTCTACATTGATTTTGATTAATAATGCATCTCATGCAAATGTTTCCTTTTTGAAACATAATTTAAAATCAGTCACTATATGAAAAAGATGCTTGATGCTGTCGCATGAATATCACAGTTTGATTCTTGCATGCCTCTTAAAATCATGTGCAAGAGTCAATGCACAAAATTGCTGAGGGGCGCACAATTTCCACATAAATAACAAATTTAACAAATATTTTACTGATAAACTTTCAAATATCAATACTGATCCAAAACAAACATGGAAAAAAAATTAATCAGTCATTTCTCTTAAAAAATGTGATTCTACAATTAGTGATAAGAATGAAAGTGTTAAAGAATTTTATTCTTTATGTACATGCAGAAATTGATGTCCTGTTTTATATTTATTAGCAAGGTTTTATTTTGTCAAGAATAAAACCAAGAAGATGGGAATGCTTTGTGAAACTCATAACCTTACAAGATATTTATGTCAAATCTTGCAACTATATACACAGATTCAAACCTCAGAATTTGAATTTTGTAAATTATTGTTCTTTGTAAGGGGTTACACTCAACCAATGATGTGTAATCGTCCATGACCTAGCATCATTTATCCATCCATGAATGAACCTGCATTCAATCAGCAGATGTATTGGATTTATTTTATTAACAGAAAACCAACGCTCCTTCTCTCCCCTTTCCTTTTCTTCTCTGCAAGTCACTCTTCTGCTTTTTTATTTTTATTTTTATTGTTGTATCTAAGTTGAGGGCTGTGGGCATGTCGAGCTACATCTGCATCTAATGTATGTTAATTATGCATGCATTCAATATATTTGTTTAATTTTGTATATTATCTGTATAAAATTATATACACTTGAAATATTGTATCAAACCATATTATGTTCATGAAAAAATGTTTGATGAAAACAAAAAGAAAGATGCAGAAACCAATAAATAAAATAAAATAAAATAAAATAAAATATATTATGACATATACCATGGTTCTGTCCCCAACCTCTGCTTTGCCATACTTCATAATTCTGTCCATGCCTTGCCTGAGGGCTTCTACCCAATCACCAAATCCAGGTTCATCTCCTTATGCTTGTTGAGCTGTTAGCAGGAACAACCCATAGAACTACAATCAAGATCAAAAATGAATCAAGGATATCATTCTATAATCTGATATTCACTTTATACCAGGTATGAACTTTAAAGAAAAGAAATGGGCAAGTCCTAGCTATTTTGTACCATACATAATTATCCAGTTTGCAATTTTAGTATCTTTTATGATTGCATTAAATTTTAATATAGGCCTCATAGAACTTGGAATCGTACAAAATCACCAGGAAAATGATACATTTGATGTCAATTTACATAAAGGTTATCAAATTTTAATATGAAACATCAAATTACCAAATACTTTGGACTTGCCTAATTTTAAGCAAACTTAAACCATCATATTTTTGTTGCAGAACAGCCAAATAATTTAACCAAAGTTAACCCGAAGATAATCATCAGTATCCACAATGTATATCTAATAGTATATTAGAATACAAACACAAGTGAAACTTTCTCATCATATTTTTAAGAAGAGGGCATTAATTTGATGAGAAATCCTTTTCATAGAACTTTCCTCCTTCTATGATATATCTGCCAAACCGACATATATATATATATATATATATATATATATATAAAACGAATTAGAAAGCCCAAAAAACTATTTCTTCTTTTCTTGAAAGGGAATGACTTATATCATAAAGTGGAGTGCATTTTATACCAATAAATACAAATTTAATGTATATAAACGAACGCAATATAATTATTTGGTTTCGGTCATTATGTTACTGATTTATCTACTGTGCTTTGTTATACTATTGAACATGTATAAAACGATTTATATTTTTTGTAAATTGACCCTTTCAGCTTAATGCTGCTGGTTGATGATTATATACCAATAAATAAAAATTAATAAATGAATAATCATCTTACCGCCCCTGAGCTTCCTCCCATAGCCTCCTCAGCAATAATTAGAGACATGAGACATGTAAAATAGAGCAGCTCTTCGCTTTCAATCCAGGTCTTCATTGCTGAGGGTCAGATCAGTTATTAAAATCAATTAATTGATCAATTTCGTAATGTCACAATCAAATTTAATGCACAAATCTTTGTTAAAAGAGCCTTGTTAGGCGAGGCGTCAAAAATATCGATACCAGCAGGCTGCCGCCTCACGTATTGGCGCATCGAGGCTGCAATTACGGCCGAAGCCTGGCTGGGGCAATTATTTTTCTTTTATTAGCCCAGCCGGCTTGCGCCAGGCTGGGATCTGAGGCTCGGTTTCCATTCGAAAGGCGGCAGCCGGCACATGCTTTTGAATGCCATTTCCTACCGCCAGCGGTAGCCGGCTGAGCTAATTTAAAAAATGCAGCCAGGACGCACAAGTGCAGTTAGCTGCCGCTGGCTGGTATATTTATTTTTGACGCCTCGCCTTACACATTTTGTCATTCATCTGTTACAAATAATTGTTTTTCAATACCGGTAGTCAGAAAGCAAATGACATATATTACATGTTGTTAGGTAGGTCAAGCAATAATGTTTGTCCTACCTAGCAACAACTAATGTACGCAATTAGAATTCTGACTATTGAGATACTTTCATTTGTAACAGGTGAAAATAATGACTCGTAACGAGCGCTTACAAAGATTTGTGCATTAAAATTGATTATAATATGAAAATGTTCTACCGGTATTGGGCAGAAATAATTACTGACAAGTCTACAATTTACTCAATTTACTAATGTTATACATGTAAATGTATATGTCATTTACGTCGTTTAAGGCATAATAATTATTAAAGCTGATTCAAAAGTTGTTTTCATGATAATCATTACACGGGGTACTCACAATTTATGTTACACTATTTTCAAGTGTTGTCAAATTCCCAATCCTTTAACGACTTGTAATATCCATGGAAATATAGGGTTCCACAATATTCATGGTTTCCCAAAATTGAGCAATGTGATTAAAGTTTGTGAGGTACAAACGTGTGCAAATCTTGATCACTTGCAAACGTCTGTTTCTAATCGATAAACCAGTTTAATCCGATCCAATTCAATACAATGCAATTCATGCATGAAAGCCTCATGCACACATTTATTGTCTAATACTTAAAAATCTAGTATTAATTCACTTTCATCGACTACACTTATCCCCAGAGTATAGTTAAGCTAGGAGCAGACAAGGTGTACCTTCTGCACCCCTTCTAAGGGTGGATCCACAGTCTCCGTCCCCGTCTAATACTTTAAAATCTAGTATTAATTCACTTTCATCGACTACACTTATCCCCAGAGTATAGTTAAGCTAGGAGCAGACAAGGTGTACCTTCTGCACCCCTTCTAAGGGTGGATCCACAGTCTCCGTCCCCGCTGCTGGTGTCAAGATCGTTTAAAAGCTTCTCACTCTCCATCAATCGATAGCATACACTGCTCAAAACAGTCTTAATTCTCTTACAGGACTCTGGAATGAACAAAACAAGAGGGAAAATGATTTTTGAAAAATGAAAAATTAAATCCAAAACCTGACAATATTATTGTTTTTTGTTTTTGTTTCATTGATTTTATTTCTGCGTTCAAATAACAAATACAAGTTTATACATTTTTTTACATCAGTATTACAATAGCAAATCAAATCAAATCATTATGTTTAGAATTAGTCCTTTCAAGGCAGGTACTTTTTAGGGCTGAATGGAACACATATATTGTTCTTCAAATTGGCAAAATATATATTTTCTTACTGCAACATTTTTCTATTTAATAAAATGAAATGTCTCTGAAAAAAATTACTTGGGGTAAAAATTTTGCAATGAGTAATTTAAGAAATAAACTAAATCAAATACCTGCTTATGCAGTATACTTTCTTGATGGAAATAATGAAAATCTCACCATTACTCAATTTCTCTCCTTTTCTTGTCACATGGGTGGATCCTAAAGAAGCTTGCTCTAAAACTGAGAGTTCTTTACCAAGTGATATGTTACCATGGCGATGAGATACAGATGGCCACGCTGGAGCTGAGGTTGCCTGATCTATCAACAATCACAATAAATTTTTCTAAGTCATGCATTGAACAAGATAACGGAAGAACTATACCTGAAGTATCTTTTCCGGTAATCAAACAAACAAAATTGACTTTTACTATTTTGTAACTGTTTTACGAGGTATAAAAGCCATGTAGGGTATTGGTAAGCACTCAAATACTGTCTATAATAATTCTTTATATTAGTGGATAAAAAAGCATGTTTCCCATAATTTTAGGCATGAGTTGTAAGAAACAAATATATAGATACAAACAATTTTTAAATGACTTTGCACAGATTAGCTTTTTTATCAGTTTCTGTCATATCACGGCACAGTGGAGTAAAAAAAGAGAAACATCACAATTGTGTATTTGTGAAACAAAGACTTAACTCCTTCTCAGTGTGTCATGTCACTCTTTATTTTTATGGGTCTTAGTCTATTTTATTGATCAGGACTATATTGCTACTCTGTTAAATGAAATATAGAGTTTATAATTAGAGTGTTGGTCATGTGATCATTATAAGAAGTGTACAGTGTGAGGTTTTATAATCTTCATTATGATAATTGTTTCAGCCTTGCCGAAAGTATCACAAACTGCACATAAAATGTATATAGGTCTACAAGACTACATTATTTGTGGTATGAAAGTTTGAATTAAACTTTCTTGTCATATTCAAAATGTGAGGTCATTCTTTCTATACTATTTCTCCAAAGTGATATTACAGAATGAGAAAGAACACAATCAAATTTTATCTTCACCAGAAGTCAGAACTCAAACAAAGCTTTAAAGCCCATCTGCACTAGTTTGGCCAGGGGTATTAGACCTCCCTGCAAGGTAACTGACAGGTGGATATCTCATCAAATCAGCTCTCAATTAACATAAGAAAAAGGACAATGATCATGGGGGATCAACGGGTACCGCTCAGGCATTGTTGGCTGTATTGAGGGCGCAAGTAGCTATAAGTAGTGCAGTGGGGCTTTCAGATAGGAGTGAAGACCATGCACTCACCAAGATACAAGGCTCGCTAGCTATCCACTCCGGTCCAGGATGAGGATAGTAAGAGAGATGCCGACCATCTCTAGTGATGTCATGAAGCAGCCACAGTAAACCCTCTCTACGACTCTACCTTCACTCCTGCATCACCTGCAATAGAAGCGAAAAGGTTCACAAGATCTAAACAAATGTAAACAATAACACAAAAGTTTTCTCAGGAAAAAACAAGATTCTACGAAAAAATCAGCAACCATGGCGAGCAAGACACGTGAGGCGGCGAGCAAGGCAAGTGAGGCGGCAACCAAGGCAGACATGGCCGAGCTGACCAACACGATTGTGAGTCGATTTGATGGGCTGGCCGCCAACGTGGCAACCATTAAAAAAGACATTACCGAACTGCGCAAGGGACTAGAAGACCTAAAAGCGACAGCTATCGACTCAACCGCAAGAATAAATGATTTAGAACAGAGCATACATGTACCTGCATTAAAGAACGAATGCTTAAAGGCAGAGAAGGAGCTGAGAGAAGCCATATCTTGGCGATGGACATTCACAACAGAAAGCAGAACCTAGTAATATACGGAATAGCAAAGGAAGCAGGAGAGAATTAATGTGCAAAGAAAGGTACGAGATGTGATTGGAAATTTGTGGTTATCGGGAGAAGTTGTCACAAATATGTCGTTGATAAACGCCCATCGACTGCCTCGTAGATACGTACCCTGGCCCACCGGGAGAGAAGCGAGGACCCGACCCCTTGATTGTACGATTCGGTACCATGTTTGACCGTGATCTCGTACTACGGCAGTATCAACAGAAACAACGCGACTTAATGGTGGCTGCGAGGGAAAATCGTGATGCCCAGAACCGACTTCCATTCAGGCTCCTTATCGACCTACCCCACTTTTGAAGCGACGCCGTTTCGAGCTGGAAAAATGTGCCTACAGATTAAGGAAAGAAGGAAATCAGTCAACGAGAATCCGCGTATAGTTGGAATCGAAGTAGTGCTCGAGAAGCGAGAGAAAGGTTCGACATCGGCTTGGAAAAGAGAAGTTGAGTAGATTGAAGTTGAAAAATGTCATCATCATCATGGTCACCAGTTCATTTTCCTATATATTTTGTTGATATTGAAGTTAGTATTGATACCGTCAATACTACTAAAGCGATTTATCTTCAACGATTGAAAACTTGAAAAGTGTGACTACTAATACTAGTATTACAGATAAAGAAAAGAAAGAAATCAACTAAGATTCCTGTTATCTGAATCGATTGTGATAATGAGACAGACCAAGGGAAAAAGTCTACATCTACATCGGCTTGAAGTTGAAGGACTAAAAGACCTAAGATATCAACAGATGGTGAGGATTATTTTTATTTATCTTTGGTACATTTTCTTTCTTTTTTTATATAGGAATCAAATATTCAGTTTGTATCACTCCAAAGTGACAAATAAAATGTGAAGAATGTTAAGATTAAGATTCAAGCAGTTCTTTGGGCAATGAAGAAAAGCCATGCATGATGTACATCATGATATTTTGTATTATGTCCAATAGTAAATTACCCACTATTTTGTTGGGAATGTTGGTACATGTATGTAAAATAATGACAGGAGAGAATGTGGATATAACTGTAAAACAGTTCGAAAATCAGGCAGATTATTCCTTGCATTTACACTGTAGATTTTGTCTGTCTAAGATATTTAGAGTGTAATGAACATAAACATTCTTTTGATTTGAACTTAAATTTCCTTATATCCATAGAAAATGTCATTTTCAGAGGATGCTCTGATTTTGATACGTTTTCATTTTTTCACTTATTGTAGTACTCCTAAAAGAAGGAAGGTAGAGAAAATGTTATGTTTAGAGGATGCTCTGATTTTGATACGTTCTCATTTTGTAACTTATTGTAGTACTCCTATTAAAGGGGCACGTTCCCGCCAGTGTAGTTATCGCTGCTCTAGTCATCGCCATCTTGGTTCCGAAGATCGACTTCTAATTTGCATACAGCTAGCTGTCAATCAAAGTACGCGCGGCCTGGCCTGCCTTCGCCAAGCCAGCTGATCGCTACCGATCGTGACGTCACGAAAGTGGGTGGAAACAGCAGCCGAATCTTAGAGCCGAACTACGATTGGTATTACTTCGGCACATGTATGCGATAATCGGCAGTGTGCGGGCATTCGGAACATGCCATCTGCGTAAGAGCCGTATTCTGTTGGTGTCAATAGGCAGCTAGCACCGTCCGCCAGCGGGTACGTATTTTGAACGCCCTCTGGAATACGGGGAACATGCCCCTTTAAGAAGGAAGGTAGAGAAAATTTTATGTTCAGAGGATGCTCTGATTTTGATACGATTTCATTTTTTTTCTTCACTTATTGTAGTACTCCTAAAAGAAAGAAGGTAGAGAAAATTTTATGTTCAGAGGATGTACTGATTTTGATACGTTTTCATTTTGTAACTTATTGTAGTACTCCTAAAAGAAGGAAGGTAGAGAAAATGTTATGTTCAGAGGATGTTCTGATTTTGATACGTTTCCATTTTGTAACTTATTGTAGTACTCCATAAAAGAAGGAAGGTAGAGCAAATTTTATGTTCAGAGGATGTTCTGATTTTGATACGTTTTCATTTTTTGCACTTATTGTAGTACCCCTAAAAAGGGAAAGATTATGAATCAAAGTTGCCAGAAGTAAATTTTCATTATACTTCCAGTCTCTGAATTGTTGTTTATCTTTTAATTTTCTTATGTTAAAAAAAAAAAGACTGAGGTATTCGTTTTTGGGAAGGATTCTAAGGATCTGAGGATTCTAAAAGTCATATTTTTGACTTGCAAGACAGCAACATTACACTCATTTAGTTCATTGGCAGTGGAGAATAGTACTTTTAGTTTAGTTCTGGATGCAGGATTTGGCAACGCTAAAGAATGTATTCAGATGTACACTGTACAGGTGTAGATCTCGTAAGAAACCATGCGCATACCTTCAACAGGTGTCTTCCTTTGTAAATTTCAATAAGCCTTTATAGAAATGTACTTGCTTGAACTCTTGAACTTAAGATGTTGCACCATCTATCTCTAGATCTCTCTTTCTGTTACACTCCCTGCTATGTAAATTAATGTAAATCGTTGCTCTCGTATTTCAAAGGGTCTTGAGAGGATTTATTTTGGCCACAATGCTGTTGCCCGTGGCTTGTCGGTCGTGTCGTTACTCGACCTTTGTGTTTGATGTTTGTGTTTTTGTATGTGTGTTAGTTGTATTTATATTGAAAAAATCTTCCACAGGTAGTTCGTCGTCTTTTTTCGCCTCGGTACTCTCGTCTGATGCAGGGTGACATTACTTTTATTTCAATGAATTGTCACGGCCTAGCAAATGATAAGAAAAGAGAAGATGTTTTGTTATATTTGAAATCTAAACAATATAATGTATGTTGTATTCAAGACACTCATTTCACTCCTGACATAGAAACAGAAATATGTCGCAAATGGGGAGGCAAGTGTTTTTTCTCTTATCATACATCCAGCTCTAGAGGTGTAGCAATTTTGTTTAAGGATACTATTCCGGTCAAAGTTAATCAAAGTAGAATAGACAATGGTGGAAACTTAGTAGTTTTAGATTTGACATTATATGAGTACGACATTACACTGGCGTCTTTATATGGCCCGAACACTGATAATCCAACTTTTTATACTGATTTACAACGTATCATAACAGAGTTCGAAAATCCACATGTTGTTATTTGTGGAGACTGGAATTTAGTGCAGGACCAGACCCTTGATACTCATAATTATGTTCATGTAAATAATCCTAGGGCGAGACAGCAGGTTAAAAATATGAAGGACGAATTAGATCTATGTGACCCATGGAGAATTAGATATCCTGTGAAAAAATATTACACGTGGCGCCAGCCGAACCCTTTTAAACAAAGTAGATTAGACCTTTTTTTTATATCATCAGAATTACTATCATTAGTTCATAAATCTGATATTTTATCTGGTTATCGAACAGATCACTCATTAGTTCGTCTTAGCTTGTCTTTAAATAAAATTAAACGGGGTCCGGGAATTTGGAAATTTAATAATTCTCTAAGATGAAAATTTTGTGTCAAAAATTATAAAAACTATAAAAGAGACAATTACATTTTATGCAAATTATCGAATGATAAGACCGCATTACTAAAAGAATCAAGTGACAAAAAGTCACAACTTGAAACCTATCGCTTAAAAGTAAATGATGGAATTATCATGAGATCTAGAATCAAATGGATGGAGCTGGGAGAAAGGTCATCAAAATATTTTTTAAACTTGGAAAAACAGAATAAAGTAAATAAAGAAATACGGCAATTGTCAACAGAAAATGGAGATGTTATTAGTGGACAAGATGGTATATCTAACAAAATCTTTAAATTTTATTTAAACTTATATAAGGCGAAAGACACTGAAGAGGTAGATATAGACACATTATTAAACTATCCAGATATTCCTAAGTTAACTCCATTATTAGAAGGTCCTTTGAGTGAAAGTGAGGTTTGTTTAATGCTAAAAAGTATGAAAAATAATAAATCCCCTGGGCAAGATGGCTTCACCGTTGAATTTTTTCGTTTCTTTTGGCAATATCTTAAAACGTTCATTATCAGATCTTTGAAATTTGCTTATTTTACAGGAGAATTGTCGCAGTCACAAAAATTAGGAATTATCACTTTAATTCCTAAAGGAAACAAGCCTCGACATTTATTAAAGAATCAGCGTCCTATTTCACTTTTAAATATTATATACAAAATAGCATCTGGGTGCATAGCTAATCGATTAAAGCAAGTATTGCCCCGCTTGATACATGAAAATCAAAAAGGATTTTTGAAAGGCCGTTTTATCGGAGAAAATATTTGTTTACTTTATGATATACATGTATTATTATATACCGAACTTAATGATATTCCAGGCATGTTGTTGATGATTGATTTTGAAAAGGCCTTCGATTGTATATCTCACAAGTTTCTAATCAATGTCCTCGACTTTTTTCATTTTGGGCCATCGCTGAAAAAATGGATCAATCTATTTTATCAAAATGCTTCTTCTTGTGTCACAGTAAATGGTTTTTGCACAGAAAGATTTACTATAGGACAAGGGTGTCGTCAAGGAGACCCATTATCTCCATACCTGTTTTTACTTGTTAGTGAAATATTAGGAATTTTGATTAGACATTCCAATGATTTAATTGGCTTGCATCTACAGGGAAAAAATAGTAAATTACTACAATACGCAGATGACACTATTTTGACACTTAACGGTACAAAAGAAGATTTACAGAGCTCATTGAAAATATTGGGTGATTTTGAAGAAATGTCAAACCTAAAGATCAATATTACAAAAACTCATGTGATATGGATTGGCAAAAATAGAGCCTGCAAAAAACAGCTAATGCCAGAGCACAAACTAAATTGGTTATCAGAAGGTTATTCGAGATACTTAGGAATAGATTTTTCGGTTAACTTAGTAGAGATGGTAAATCATAATTATACTGAAAAAATTAAAGATATAAAACGCCAAATTATTTCGTGGTCCAAACGAACCTTAACTGTGTGTCCTCGGAAGAATAACTGTAGTCAAATCTTTGTTGGTGCCAAACTTGAACTATTTGTTGCTTTCACTTCCAGAACCGAATTCGCAAATTATGAAAGATATAAATCGTTCTTTGTATGCATTTATATGGGGTAACAAACCTGATAAAATCAATAGAGAACAAATGTGTCAACTGTATAATAAAGGTGGGGTTAAGATGATTGATATTTACATTCATGCTAAATCCCTGAAAATATCATGGATTAGAAGATTTGTAACTAATTCTCAGATAGAAAGTTTCACTTTTCACATGTTCAATTCATTCTTGCCCCAAACCTATTTTTTTCACCTGTATATGGGCTCACATTATTTTAGAAAATTAGCAGACTTGACTCCAAATCCATTTTGGAAAGAGGTCCTTTTCGCTTGGTCAGACTTGGTCGAACTTCTTATTGACGACATTGCAAGTCAACCTCTCTGGAATAACCCCCACATTAAAATAAATGACAAAGTGGTATTTTGGGGCGCTTGGAATTTACGAGGAATACGTTTTGTGAATGACATCCTAAAATTAGATGGTTCTTTTTGTTCATATTTTGAGTTTCAACGGAGATTTGACATACAAACAAACTTCCTCCAGTAAATGGTCTTTATAATGCAATTCGGTCAGGTTTTAAAATGACTACACATGTAGCTCCTAGTAAGGCCTTAGCACCTATCATTCCCGAAGCCGTGCACCTTGTGGTGAAAACAAATGTTGGTTGTTCACATATTTATCAGTCTTTGCTAAAAAACAAAGTAAAAGAATGTAAAGCCCTTACAAAGTGGTAAAGTTTTTTAGATTTTCAAGATGTACTTTGGGGTTCGTATTGTCCAATTCCATTTCAGTCAACACACATGAGGTGGTTTCAAATCAAGATTTTAAATAGACTATTATATATGAAGGACAGTTTGTTAAGATTTGGTGTAGTGGCTGACAAGAAGTGTACTTTTTGTAGTAACAATGATGAAACTATCATACATGTTTTTTGCTTTTGTAACTATTCTAATTAGGGTAATTCTAATGAAGTATGGTCGAAGTTAGAGTTCTGGATATTTCGTAATACGGGGGAAAGGATCAAATTTACAAATCAAAATAAATTGTTTGGGTTTTGCGGTAGCAATAATAATGCACTCAACTGTGTTCTGATGGTTGTAAGACAAGAAATATTTTCAGCTAAATTACGAAATCAACTACCATCATTTGATATAATTTTATCAGCTGTAAAACGTTATTATGAAATGGAAAAATATATATACCAAACAAATCTCAGAGAGAATAAACTGAAAAAGAAATGGTTTCACTTTAGAAAATATTTTGAGAGTGTTGGAAATGTGCTAACATAAACATGATCATGTATTTTATGTTTGGTATTTTTTTTAATTATATATTTAAAGTACTAATATTGTCATAAATGTTTGTTTTTGTCTGCCCCAAAAGTTTTTGGCCGTGATGATTATTATCTGTGTCAAGCCATTATGTATGGAAATTATTTCTTTAATTATTTGTATATGATATATGGATGTTCTGTATATGATGAAATTTGTTTTGAAAATAAAGAACCCTGTGGAAGGGGGAAAAAATAAAAAATAAATAATAATAATTGATCCAACTTGAGATTCTGGACTTTAATGTGCCCAGTCAGTACAGCCAAAGACCCCGTTCTCATTCACTTCTCAGACCCATCCAGGCTAGATCAGTCTAACAGTGAGTGTGAACAGACAAATAGTCAAGTCGGGTATAGGAAATTGTATATAAATCTGCCCTCGGGAAAGTTACTATTTATGCCTCCTCATTAGCTAATTTTTTTGCTAGACCCTCGAAAGGTATTGTATAGTTGTATACTATTTGATTAGAATAAGGAGAAAGTTTGAGTGTTTGAATGGATTAATTAGTTATGAACTGATTTATTTTGTCTCTTACTGAATATCATTTTCAATGAAGTCCAATGATGGAATGAAGGAATTCATGCTGTCTGTCTATTTTATTACTCCTTCATAAATCTTGCTTGAAATAGGAAGAGATCAGAGATTAGTAACAGATTAACAGTATCGTTAAACAGGTTAATTCTATCACATAATAGATGTATACCCCATCTTCCATAGCTTTCAATTTGATTTCTTCCAAATTAAGACATTTGAGAACTTCATTAATGAAATCCTAAATGCTCCTCTTTCTTTTGTATTGTAGGCCTGTCATGTGACTTTGAGAGCCCCTGTGATTGGCTAAGTCCTCCTATTGACATGTTCACTCCAGGATGGGAGGTACGAGAGGGGGCGTCGACCAACCCTTACACAGGACCCCCCGGAGGTTATGATCCGAGCGGGGAAGGTATAGTTTATATCTTTTTTAATCTCTTTTACATCTTTTATCTCTTTTACTTTCTATTTCATAACTTTAAACCATGTAAAATGAATTATATTATTGAACATTGAATTGTATATCTGATCTCTTGTCAAAATTACTGTTCTGTTGGAAATGAAAATAAAACTGAAAACTGAAACTGAAACATGGTGTCGGAGAGTTGATTTATTTCCTATATCGACTTTATGCTGACATAAAGAACAACAAAATTGAATCCTGGATTGGCGAACAAGTTGCAGCAGAGAGTATTGTACTCACTTTTGAATATCAAGGATAGAATTCTTGATCAAGAACTAAGGGTATAGTTCATTCGGTTCAAAAGGCGTAAATCTTTATAACTAAAGGTCACATAATACAAATTTTCATTGAGGTATACATGAGATATAATGAAAACATTTCCATATTTACTATTGCTTCCACTACCGCTGATTTTCCTTCTGAAATAAGAATACCCTAATGCAATCAGTTATGATGAGAATAAATATCTTCTGTTTCATAGCCAGGAGGGCTTAAAAGGTAAAGATCAGTTATGGAAATGCCCCCCCTCAAAAAATGAATGGTAGCTCTTATTACCAATCATGTGAAAGAATATGTTTTGACTAATACGTGATCATACAAATTTTTCCCAGAAACCGCCTACAATTGATATATTTGGTAAATTATTATATCTATTTGGACCTGATAGATATCGTGCACATGTTGCGTAGTCCCATATACATCTTTCTGTGTACAGTACTTTTAACTTTACCAAGACTGGGCCAAATTTCTTATCATTTTGATGATTCCAGAACCTTGCAGTACACACCAATACTTAATTATATGCTAGATGATCAACTTTTTCTGATCAATTCCACAACGTTCCTTTCACAATGCAATCGCATGATCATAACTGGACTTTATCTTTAACTCTTATTTTTCAAACAGATAAATGTCCTTCTGTCTTTCAACAGACAAGGGACTGCAGTGGAAAGAGAGAGAGGGAGAGAGAGAGAGAGATAGAGATAGAGATAGAGATAGAGAGAGAGAGAGATAGAGATAGAGATAGAGAGAGATAGAGATAGAGAGATAGAGATAGAGATAGAGATAGAGATAGAGAGAGAGAGAGAGAGATAGAGATAGAGATAGAGATAGAGAGAGAGAGAGAGAGAGATAGAGAGATAGAGATAGAGATAGAGATAGAGAGAGATAGAGAGAGAGAGAGATAGAGATAGAGAGATAGAGAGAGAGAGATAGAGATAGAGATAGAGATAGAGATAGAGAGATAGAGAGATAGAGAGATAGAGAGATAGAGAGATAGAGATAGAGAGAGAGAGAGATAGAGAGATAGAGAGATAGAGAGATAGAGAGATAGAGAGATAGAGAGATAGAGATAGAGAGAGAGAGAGAGAGAGATAGAGAGAGAGAGATAGAGATAGAGATAGAGATAGAGAGAGAGAGAGAGAGAGTAGGAAAGAGATTGACAGAGGAGCATAACGAGGATCAAGAAAAGAAATAGATGGCCAAACAGAGAGAAAATAAATACTTTTTGCCATAAAAAACGGCCTTCATGAGCATACTAATACATTCATGCATATAGAAACAGAATTTAATGATAACCACGCCAGCATGCTGAATAGAATATGAATACATGTACATTTACCTACTGGCCCCTAACTCATATTACCTGAAGTAAAGACGAGGCATCCATGGATCCTTCTTATCATATGCATGAGATGAAGAGGGCCGTTAAGTTATTTTGGTGAATCAAAAACATGCAGAACCAGAAAGGTGCAAATAATTTCAATGTAAGGTACCAAAGGTACTTCCAAAATACCAATAACTAATGGAAATAAAACATGCATAAACCAAGATATTAACATTGATAATGATGATAGTGACTTTTAAAGGACAAGTATTTAAAGTATGCTGGAAATGGTTACTCTCTTTTGTGCCAGCGACTCTAAGGCCTTTTAAGAGTAACAGTTTGGACTTTTGAGCCTTTGTTCATGCTGGATGGGTATGATATATCACTTTTCCTTGAAACTAAACTGCATTGTGGATATATTAATGTACCTAGTGTGGTTTCAGAAAGAAAGAGCACTTTTCTTTTGCTAAATGTGAAGACTAACATTATTTCTCTGGAAGAATTGTTCTACTTCAGCCAAATTATGGACTGAATTCCATGGCAGAATTCCCACTTGTGATAAAAGGAACGGTAAATAATAACTTGCCTTTAAACTGATTTAGAGAAAGGTGATCTCTTAAAATATGTCGATAATTTGACTTAATGCCCCTTGCACTGCTCTACTTATAGCTACCGGTACTTGTGCCCTCTACATAGCAAACAATTCCTAATCGGTGCCTGTTGGTCCCCTTTGATCCTCTTTTTCTTATGTTCGAGAGCTGATTTGATGAGATAATCACCTGTCAGTGACCTTGCAGGGAGGTCTAATCCCCCTGGCCAAACTAGTGCAGACAAGCTTTAACATGAAAGCAATCGAACGAACCCCCAATCCTTAATTTTGACTGTGAAAACTAATCTACTTTGGATTTGACTTTAATGATAAACAAACATATGCCAAACCTAGGACCTTTCATTTCCTTTTACAGAATGTCAGCATTTATAATGAATTGGAAAGACCATGTTAACCATAAAAGCATTTCATGCTAGACCATTTTGTCCATTGTGCAGCAATTTGTCGGAAGCGTGTCAACCGTGACATTTTCTTTGATACCCTGGTGACGGATCTTTATCAATGATTAAGTTCCACAGATGAGGGAGCTAATCTCAAAGTGATGAATTGAAGATAAGCAATTACGTTATCTACAGATCGGTTGCGACAATCATCTATATATTTATCAGATTATGATGGATGAATGCTCAAGGTAATTTGATACAAAATGGGAAATTGGTGACTTTTCATGAGACTCTATTAGTATGGAGAATTATTAATTTAGTTCTTTATATGTAAAGCACGTCAACATTTAATTTAGACTCATGATTTTTGTTATACTTATTTTGAAATTTCAAGGTGTTTCAAGGTGTTAATTTTGTGCCAGCGACTCTAAGGCCTTTTAAGAGTAACAGTTTGGACTTTTGAGCCTTTGTTCATGCTGGATGGGTATGATATATCACTTTTCCTTGAAACTAAACTGCATTGTGGATATATTAATGTACCTAGTGTGGTTTCAGAAAGAAAGAGCACTTTTCTTTTGCTAAATGTGAAGACTAACATTATTTCTCTGGAAGAATTGTTCTACTTCAGCCAAATTATGGACTGAATTCCATGGCAGAATTCCCACTTGTGATAAAAGGAACGGTAAATAATAACTTGCCTTTAAACTGATTTAGAGAAAGGTGATCTCTTAAAATATGTCGATAATTTGACTTAATGCCCCTTGCACTGCTCTACTTATAGCTACCGGTACTTGTGCCCTCTACATAGCAAACAATTCCTAATCGGTGCCTGTTGGTCCCCTTTGATCCTCTTTTTCTTATGTTCGAGAGCTGATTTGATGAGATAATCACCTGTCAGTGACCTTGCAGGGAGGTCTAATCCCCCTGGCCAAACTAGTGCAGACAAGCTTTAACATGAAAGCAATCGAACGAACCCCCAATCCTTAATTTTGACTGTGAAAACTAATCTACTTTGGATTTGACTTTAATGATAAACAAACATATGCCAAACCTAGGACCTTTCATTTCCTTTTACAGAATGTCAGCATTTATAATGAATTGGAAAGACCATGTTAACCATAAAAGCATTTCATGCTAGACCATTTTGTCCATTGTGCAGCAATTTGTCGGAAGCGTGTCAACCGTGACATTTTCTTTGATACCCTGGTGACGGATCTTTATCAATGATTAAGTTCCACAGATGAGGGAGCTAATCTCAAAGTGATGAATTAAAGATAAGCAATTACGTTATCTACAGATCGGTTGCGACAATCATCTATATATTTATCAGATTATGATGGATGAATGCTCAAGGTAATTTGATACAAAATGGGAAATTGTTGACTTTTCATGAGACTCTATTAGTATGGAGAATTATTAATTTAGTTCTTTATATGTAAAGCACGTCAACATTTAATTTAGACTCATGATTTTTGTTATACTTATTTTGAAATTTCAAGGTGTTTCAAGGTGTTAATATAGGCATTGTTTTGGGGAAGATCAGCTCCTTTGAAAGGCTTTGATAGCACCTTTTTGAATCAGCTATTGGTTTAAGGTGTTGGTAAGCACCTTACTGAACCAGCAACTACCTTTGAAGGTGTCAATAAACACCTTTTTGTACAAACACCTCTGTTTAAGGTGTTGATAAGCACTCTTTTGAACCAGTCAAGAATTCTAAAGGTTTTTAAAAGCACGTTTTTGAACTCCTTTTAAGGTTCTTAAAACCACCTTAATCCTGTATTGTATCAACTCCTCAAAAACAAATATGGTTTCCATTCAATAACTTTAGTAATATTTGACAGGTTTTAATGAAATTTGATATGAAAGTATATGGTATCAAAATACAGCCTGAGGTCGATTTCTGAGTATGTAAGCCAAATGTCACAGCTCATTAAATATGCAAAATTGCTAATAAAGAATTGCTAATTAGGTACATGGTAATTAGTTACAGTAATTATGTATGCAAAATTGTTGTTTTTCGTTCGATAACTTAAGTAATGTTGGTTGGATTTTGATCGTATGAACGTATCATTATAGGCCATTTGTACCAGGATAGGGGATGCTACGCTCTGCATTTTCTTGTTATTTCTCTCGCAGAAGCACAACTCATTTCATACAAATAACCCCAAATCATTTGGTGGATTTTAAGTAGGAGTAGATTCATAAAAATGGAGTGTTTTGGACTGGAAGTGCTCATAGGGAAAGATTACAATGTTAAAAATGAAAATTTCACAGACTTATTTCACAAAATTATGTGGATATACATTAAAACAACCATGCGTTTGCTATACCCGCCCACACTCTTCTTTTCCAATTTGTCAATGACATTCTTTGGTTGTTCTATTTGTTTGTTTTCTCATTGTATATTGTATCTTACATTTATATTTTTGGATGAAATTGTGCAATAACACTTGCATAATTGCATTTTGTATAGGTTCGATTAAAAATATATAAATTGAATCATATCAAATACATTAAGCAATCTCAAAATCAAATGTATTTGTGCACTCTCAAAATGTGAAATGTTATTTCAGAATCATATTATGATTACAATGTTTTCTTTAGACAGTGTTTGCCTATTTTATAGAATAATGTTCCTTTTTCTTTTTATATTTGTTTTTATAGCCATAGGGAACTACACCTATGTCAGTTCTCATGGAAAGTTGGATAGGGCGATGGCTGAACTGGAGAGCCTCACATATCAAGAGAGTGGTGCTCTCTGCAGCATCAACTTCTTCTACTACATGAACGGAACTGACACCGGGACACTTACATTATCGGTTGCCATGGACAACCAGAGATATCCCATCTGGCAACGCTTGGGCAGCCAAGCAGCAAGGTATGCCACTTTGTTTAATTTGGATGATTAGCTTTGAGGATTGTTAAAGGATAAGAGATGATGGCAGGTAACTATCTGCTGACATGCAAGCTCCAGCCTTGGCCTTTGTTCAAAGCTCATACCTTCCATGAGATAAACGGAATTGAACGATAATCAATATTCAACATTATTTAATGTAAGTACTCTATAGTGCAGTCTTTTTTATTACTGATAAAATGGTGTATTTTACCGGTGTGTTGGCTCAGTCAGTAGAGCGTCTGCCTCACAACCGGAAGGTCGTGGGTTCGAACCCCGGCCATGTCATACCAAAAGACGTTAAAAGACAGGAGTCGCTGCTACCTTGTTTGGCGTTCAACAATAGGGGATAGAGCAACGTCGATCTGGCGCTGCTCAGTGGCTGCCGGGCTCACGATCAATTGGGCAAAAAGAATTTTCATTTTCGGTTTAACTTAATAAAATTTGGAGTGGACTTTAACAGATTATTATTATAAAAGTTGTGGTCTAGTGGATACGCCACAGTGCTGGGAGTCACATTGTTCGCCATTAGAGTCCTGACACCACACCTATGTCCTTTGGCAAGACATTAATCTACATTTGCCACTCTCCACCCAGGTGAGGTGAATGGGTATCTGGTAGGAATTTATTTGTTAAATGCTTTTAGCGCCTCAGAGCTGCTGGGTTATAGCCAGGGTATAAACAATAGTACTTTGTAGGTAACTTGAGCATCCTCTGGGATGGACACGTGTACAATATAAATGTAGCTATTACAGTCAAACCTGTCTATAGCGACCGCCCAAGGGAAACACAAAAAGTGGCCTTTATAGACAGGTGGCCTTTGTAGACAGGTTCCCTTAGTACATTTTTTAATGAGAAACCATTTTCAAGGGAAACAAAAAATGCGGTCCTTGTAGACAGGTTGTCTTTAAAGAAAGATGGTCTCTAAAGCAGGTTTGACTGTATTATCATTATCAAGATCACAATTAAATCATGTATGCCCAATAATTTTGTTAAAAACTGCATTAGATATGGAGAAGAAAAAAAGAGAGAAATTTATTAAAATATGCAATATGCTTTTTAATCTTTTCAACTACACTTCTTTCATTTAGGTGGATAGATGAAGTCATACTGTTAAGGTCAATGCCCTCTCCATTCCAGATTGTGTTTGAGGCTACGATGACAGGGGGAAGTGAAGGAGATATTGCTCTTGATAATATACAGCTTCTAGACTGCTCACCAGGTCAGTTGATAGTAGAGGTGACCAGGGGGGTGTTTCACAAAGATCCTAAGTTGAACTTATCATTAAGTTGGACTTAACAGTTATGGAAAGCCGTTAGTATCTATGAAAATATTGTGTAAAGTTATTTTAAAAGGCATAAAATGTTGATTCAAATCATTCATATTTTCTGTTATCAAGGAGATTTCATGTTCTTGATGTGGAATTTATGAAAAGTCTAAAATATTTCAATTTTTGCTTTTGAATATATTTTATTTTAAAGCTACAAATGGCTCTCCATAATATTTAAGTCCAACTTAGAGTTTAGGTTGGCTTAGGACCCCTGTGAAACACCCCCCTGGTCTAGTAGATATGTCGCTGGACTGGGAATAACATTTTTAGCAATTTGAGTCCTTTTACAAGATATTTATCTGTATATGCCACTCTTCACCCAGGTGTATTAAATGTATTGAGTGTATTAAATATCTGGGACGATTTGATATGTATGTTGTTTCAAAAAAGCTTTGCGTTTATCATCTCTCAGAAACATGATTCTGGCTCATTCTCACATTCAAAACACACTTTTTTGGGCGTTTCAATATACCCATATCTAAAGACGTTAGAAAACAGGCTTGCATTTATCACCATGCAAATTTGCCTGAAACACGTTTGAAAACTCTGGTTCTAACCCAGAAAAGGGATGATAACCACTCTCTAGTCGGCCTGCCCATGCCTAATATGAATTTGATTAAGTTTTCTTCACTGTGGGATGATTCATCGGTCCAGGGATGGAAGGGCATTATTTCTGTGTTAAAGTAGTCACCAAAGAAAATTCACAACAATTGATAATTATGGACAAATCATATGGATGGAAAGATTTTCTCTAGAAAAACATGAATAATTTCCTGAAAAATCTTATAGATATCATGGAAAGGCGTAAAATGCTTTTTGGCTCGCTGTGTCTCGCATGTGACTTCACAAATCTTGACGCTCTACGGAGGACCGCTGAAAGCAGAAAATCTGGATCTCAAAATCAACATTTTTGAGAGATGATTATTGCAGGCCCCAAACATATTTTGAAGAGGGAAGTTGTTATATTTGATCAGTAAGGCTTCCCCTTCGCAACGATATGAATTTGGCATCAATTCAAAGCACTTTTAATTCTTTGGGTGACTACTTTAAGATCTATGAGCTATTAATGCCCTTCTGTCTCCAAGTAAATGTTATGTACATATATGTTGCAAGAGATTTCTTTCCAAGCCTGTTGGACATTAAGGCTCGAATGAGCAATTTTGAGTAGATTTATAGGTTGCCAGGAAATGTGACCTTTATAGAAATGGAGCACAGGATTTTTGTTTGGTTAAGATGATGCACTTTGGATTGAAATCGGTGATGATTGAGGGAAGGATGGGAGAGAATGGGAAAAGAGGAGACATTGACCTGGAACGGGAGAAGTCAAGTTTTGTGATAAAACTGCAAGGAAAAGACACTATTGGGAAATACCTTTTGGATTTAATTTGATTGGATAAAGAAGAAAGGGAAAAGGGAAGAAGATGTTGTTGAGATGGATGAGGAAGCTAAGATAGATGTAGAATGAGAGTGTAGAAGGCAGTGGGGTGCAGCCTACTTATTCTTTGTTTACAAACGAGGAAGATATTGAGAGAAAGAGCCAGATAGATAAATCTAGAGGGAGAGCAAGAGAGAAAATGAGAAAGTAAAAGAAAGGGAGAGAAAATGTGAGAGAGACAGGGAGAGAGAAGGTTGCAAATAAGAAAAGTTTCATAGGGAGATATTCATCAAAATAAAGTAAGGAGGGTGTATAATACCCCATTCACAGTGGTTTTGAAATTTGTAGCGGCGTTGTAGCGGAGCGGCGACACCGCCATAACACCGCTACAAATGCATTCACAGTAGAAAAGTTATCCCGCTGCAGCAGCGGGATAAATATCATGTACCCATTCACGCTGCAGCGGGTGATTTTTATTACCTCCGTAACAAACACGTGTATGCATGGCTCATGACCCGCGAGTGACCCCGATATGACCGGAAATACTTCAGCGCGGGGTTTTCGATTGCTTGAAATTGCGCGCGCTAGCTGTACTTTACACACTCTTCCTCATGTAGCTAGCTCGATTTAGCTATGGATCTATCTATACTTTTACGTAAAACTCAGCAAAGCACGGCACGGAAAAACGATGAGGCAAGCTTGCAAAAGGTAAACATGTCAAGTTGCTTTTTGTATCCTCGATCATATTACTTTTTAAAAAACTAGCATTTTTATTGCTTCCAGTCAGAATATTTTAATTTTTTGAAGTGTGAAATATTTTTATTTGGATAATTATAATATCTACATAATAATAAAATCAATTTGAATCCACTGGTTACTTTATTTCTATTTCACTTTATGTTCCCCATTGCTGGAGAAAAGAGGTCAGTGATAGGTAAGTAAACAAATCACACGTGTTTGTCGCGGTGTTATAGCGGAGAGCCTTCACACTGAGTAAACACCGCGACAGCAGCGGGACTGTCCCGCTGCTGTAGCTAGGCGAACCTAGCGATAGTTTGTCGCGGCGTTATCGCGAGGCGGTGTTATCCCGCGATAGTTTATAACGGGTCCGAGCCTTCACACTGAAGACAACACCGCGACAGCAGCGGGACAATCCCGCTGCTGTCGCGGTGTTTGAGGCCACTGTGAATGGGGTATAAAAAATAAGGATAGATAACAAGAAAATGTTGGAAGAGATAAACATGGAAAGGAAAAGGGATAGGAAGAGAGGGCAAGAAGGAGAGAGGTAGGGAAGGAAAGATAGAGACTGAAAGTGAGAGAGGTAAAGAGAGAGAGAGAGAGAGATTGTGAAAAAGAGGGAAAGTGGGATGTAGATACAGTTATATTCAGATAGAGAGAGAGAGAGAAAGAGAGAGAGAGAGAGAGATTGATAGATAGTGAGGGGTGAGGGGCATAGAAGGGACATTACAGGTACATAAATGTAATATAAAAATGGACAATTCATATATTCCCTAAAACATCAAAAACAGATAAGCAAACTATCTTTTCAACAAATCAAAACTGATTACTAAACCATGCAACACCATGCACAGAAGGAAGAGTATTTTATGACCCTTTTTGCTTTGTTTTTCAGTCATTTAGAACCATGATTGATTACTTTTGAATATCATCTGACAATAGCCCCATTAGAACCAATTCAGGTTGAATTAAGTGGAAAGATGAGAGCATTATATTCATGTTCTTAAAATGGTTTTAGTACAATCCATTATGTTGCCTGTTGAGAGCCAGAAAGAACCTATGAAACTCTTATGTTAATGCCTGTGAATAGGTATGTCCTCATCAGCTCGAGATTGCCAAATAACCCGCTATCTTAACTATCCCGATCGCAAATTATCGAGCTAATTTGCCTCTTCATCAGCCTGCAGTTGCAGTTAGCGGAATATTTGGTTGAGATAATCATCCCAAGATATCTTGGGCTACTTGGCAAAATATCCTGCTATTTGTTCGGTGCATCTTCACCAGCCCGAAGACTCACACTATGCACAAACGCTGAGCAAAATATCTCGAGCTAATTTCTCAAGCTGGAGCTGATGAAGACGCGATTTGTAACTTCAGGCTTATTTCCCAAATCAGAAATTGCAGGCTATTTGGCAATCTCGAGCTGATGAGGACATACCTAGTGAGTCGAATCTCTGCTGGCTCTCAGCAGATGATATATTAGATGGGCCATGCAAACATGCAAGCTGCTTTCAAGAGTGCTATCTCTTATCAGGAGAATCAGGAGAATAAAGAAATTTAGTGAGCTCTTAGAGCATTTTGTCTGTGGAGATTCAAAAGGGCATGATATACCTGTGAGCATCACGCCATTCAGTGAAATTCCGCTCATCTTTTTTTAACAAAGACATCTTCTAAACTAATGTTTTGATGTGAATTGACCATGTAAAATATTATTAAAACGAAATACATCAGAATCAAAAAATTATTTATTACAAAATAAACTACGGTAAATACTTTCTATTTTGAAAAACAAGTTTAGGAACCACATATAAGAAGACAATAAATGATTAATGAACTGATATGAGGAGAAGGTGAAAGTCAGAGAAAAAAGGTACTAAGTCGTTAATAATCATTAAGGTTCTCCATTAAGAGCTTCCTTGCTAGGCACCCACCCGCCTACCTAATGTGAATGTACATAGTGTAAAGGAGCATGAAGGCTGATACTCATCACTCCATTTCATCACTTGTCATCCGTTAGGATCCATGGATGAGCGATGTTTGTCTTTAAGGCATCGTTTAACAATGTTAAATCTGAGATGCGTGGCCCTACGTGTTATCAGTGTCTGTGATTTGGTGTAATATTGAAGCCCTAAAAAAATTGTGTTTCAAAATGATCATGAAGTGCCTCAAAAAAGTAAACAAATCTTTGAGTGACTGGTTCTACCATTATCATTTTCCCCAAATGACTGTAGTGTTATAAAAAATGTTAGGAAAACAAATTTTGCAATTTCTAATTCCAATCATAGATATCTTGATAATCAGACAGGCGATTGCTTTGTAAAAGTCATGGGATTCCTGACTGACCTAAGGTTTATAATTTGATTGCAGCATGAGCAAAATCCATGATTTTGTTTCAGAATCTTAGGCAATGTTACCGAGTCACTTTAACAATGATTCTGTGAATTTTAGAACTTGTTAGTCAATCATTTAACCATATGTATTAAAAATTACCAAAATTCCCTCAATGCGTTTATTGAATTTGAGCACAATCCCATGTTTCTGAGTATGATATAAAGTGTAAAGAGTTTATTCATTTACTTCAAAGATAATGAATGAAAGAAAGAGAAGAGAAAGGCAGAATATTTTCATACAAAAAGATACATATTCATATGACAATTTTCTTGTATGCTATGTACTTTAAAAAAACAATATACCGTAATGTATTAAGATACAAATGGAATATTGGTGCCAATAGATCAAGTATGCATGAGAGAGATAATTAGATTAGTCATTACTTACACGTTCAGATTTCTGTTTTTTAATTTTTATTGTTGCTGTCAGTTGTTTACTTTCAAAGCAATATATATATTTAAATTATTAATATACATATTGAATAGAAAGGAGTGACAGCCTGGTCACAGTCTGTAGTGAAATATTAGCAAAAGGCCAACAGATGAATTTAAAGATTAATATGAAAAAGATAGTCTTTGCATTGTCATGATCAGGTTAATTGATATTGATTTTTTTAGCAAATGCCTTTTTGTTTTGAGGTGTTGAGAATTCTTATGTTATAATATCAACCCTGAACTACAACAAGAATTGTGATAAGACCCTTTTGTATCATATTTTATAATTATTTAGCAACCGTTCCCACCTATTTCTTCCTATATTTAGCATCCCATATGTTATAGGAAATATTGTTATCAAATAAGACTTTGTATTTTCAGTGATATTCATGTCTTTAATAAAAAGGTTATGAGTATTAAAGGTAATGAAAGAATTACATGTATATGAATGAGACAAGAATAAATAAATACAAAGAGATTCTCCAACCACTGAACAGAGTATCTAGATAGATCCCTTTCTATCCTGAAAGCTTTCTCATCTCTACTTATTACCCTCTACATAAATAACTATGGTTCTGTGAGGGGGTGTTATGATGCAAGCGAACGCCTGATAAATATCCATTTATCTCTTCCCCCACTCGTCTCGGTGTAATCCATCACTTCATTAGAGACCTGATGCTCTTTTCTTCCGCACATTACAACTTCTTGTTCCTCTAAGCAGTTTAGTTGCGGCTGGCATTATGAAAGTGGACAGCCTTTGTTATTGGAATGTTTAGGTTACTGTCTGTCTGAGTATATTGGATCATCTGTTACATATGGTTTGAG
>NW_022145611.1:3613129-3840148 GCF_000002235.5 Strongylocentrotus purpuratus
AAAGAAATGCAATTCCTCGATCATGCTCTCGCAACTCTCTTCTATCGTTCTTTTTTTTTTTTTCTTTTAACTCACAATAATTCTCTCTTTCCTCCTTTTTTTCAACTCTTTTTTGGGATTCTTCTTGTCCTTTTTTTTTGGGGGGGGGGGGGCTTCACGCCTTGCTAATAGAGGGACCCATATGCATACTGCAAAATTGCGTGCCCCCGCCCAGACACTACAATCAATGAATTGCGAGGAGCGTAGCGATCGAGTGATTTTTAATATATAATTTTGAATGTTAAAAATAGCACATAGTGTTTTACGTGAAAAGTATTTCAAGTAATTTTATTTTAAGAGTGGGCCTATTGTATTCCGCATGCGCATATAATCGCCAATACAAATGAGTAGTATTGACAAATTGAATTACGTATGCGCGGTATATGTACGGTATATCTAGTATTATACGCGGTATAGTTGTACCGGTACTTCGCGCAAAGCCGACGCCATCAGAAGAGGCTAGAGACGGATCCATATATACAAGATAGTTATTCGTGATACTCGGAATTCTGCCACGATTCATATACTCCAGGTAATTGGAAAGTAATTTAGGTGTTACTGATCATTGATGCAAATAAAAATATCATGCGAAAAATTGTTAGATCGAACTGTTACTGTTACTGTGTAGGTGGCCGGTGTGACGAGTCGACCAAGTGTGTGTGTAAAACCAATGGGCGTTCCTGAATTTTTGTTTGATAGTTTGTATCTGGCCGACTGATATATGGCACTGACAAACCTGACACAGAATCATGAATCATTGAATGGTCGTGTGGTGGTGGTGGCTAGGCATGGTGTTGTAGAATGTAAAAGAAAGTGGATAAAATGATAGCAGTACTTTATAGAGCTAGTAAAAACTTAGGCTGCGTTCATGCTTAAATTTTGCGGCAGAATGAGCAATCTGAAACGCTCATCGTAAACGCTCTCGTGATTGCAGTTCCACGATGTAGTGTTCATGCTTACTTCTCTGGCTCCTCCAGGCAATTCTCAGTGTGTGGCCTTAATTGGTCTTCCAGCTGGATTCGCAACCTTCACTGTGCATGCTACTAGAGACCCATAGAGTCAGTGCGTTGACCCCATTTAAAACGCGTACAAATTGTAACGCATCTTTTTGTGAGTTTACGATCGGCGATCGTTATCGCCGTTTTTCGGAGATTCTACAAAAATTGAGCATGAAACGCAAGCGGTTTTAAACTGAACGCGTAACAATGCCTGATTCTGGCCGTCAAATCAAGCATGAACGCGCCTAAGTTACACACTCGTACTGTTTTCACACAGTGCAATATTTTGCTTAAACCCCGTTTATAGGTGGGGTTGAAGGGTATCTTAGCCCGAATCCGGGCTAACTCGCCCCCGGGACATCTCGCCCCAGCCTCAAAGACTGGCGCGAGATGTCCAACATGATTCATCGGTCGGAGATAATTTACGGCCAGGACGAAAGAATGTGAACAAACTCAGCCATCTCGTCTAAAATTACATTCGACTTCTGCAATAACAAAATTTATATCAGGAATCAGAAATAGACCTTATACATTATGAAAATGGTATTTTTGCAGTGATTTACTGACAAAACACTGGTCGAATTTCAGTGGTTCGTATCGATACAAGCACATTTAATGTACGTGCGGCGATGCGAATTGCGAGCTGTGAGTAAATTGTCTAAAAAGCAATTTTTTTTTGTCATTTACCTAAAGAAAGATATAGATTGTCTTCAATAGTATCATTGACAAAATTCATTACAGATTGTGGTTGGAAATGGCATTAATTAAGTCACATGAGCACAAACATATACACATTGGTATCTCTCGATCGATGAATCACGAATTGCGAGCTGTGTGAGTAAATTGTCCAAAATGCCATTTTTTTTTGTCATTTTACTAAAGAGAAGATATAGATTGTCTTCAATAGTATCAATTGACAAAATTCATTGCAGATTGTGGTTGGAAATGGCATTATTAAGTCACATGAGCACAAAACATATACACATTGGTATCTCTCGATCATGAATCATGTCGGGACATCTCGCCCCAATCTTGAGGCTGAGCGAGATGTCCCGCGGGGCGAGTTAGCCCGACTCTCCCTTTACCCACCTATAGTCCTGGGGTTAGGCTCATTCCACTTTCTTTTCACACTGGCAAAATGTTGCTTAACCCCGTACTATATTGGGGTTAAAGGAGGGTTTTAGAGCCCCACCTATAGTTTGGGGTTAAAGATAAAGACCAGTTATGTAATGCGATTGCATTGTGAAAGAAAGGTTGTGGAATCGATCAGAAAGGTTGATCATCTAGCATATACATGCAAGTATTAGTGTGTACTGCAAGTTCTGGAAATCATTAAAATGTAAGAAATTTGCCCAGTCTCCTAGCACTGTACACAGAAAGATATGGGACTATGCACCGTTTGCCCACGTGCGCGACACGTGCGTTTTATCTCTCACATGCCAATAGATAAACTAATTTACCAAATATATCAATTAGTAGGCGGTTTCCCGGCAAAATTGTTATCATCATGTATTGTCAATACATATTCTTTCACATGATTGATTGATTGAATAAGAGCTTCCATTTCAATTTTTGAAATTGTGGCGTTTCCAATACTGGTCTTTATCTTAAGCTAAATTCCACTTTCTTTTTCACACTGGCAAAAATTTGCTTAACCGTGCTATAGGTGGGGTTAAAGGTAAAGACCAGTATTGGAAACGCCCAATTTCAAAAAATGAAATGGAAGCTCTTATTACCAATCATGTGAAAGAATATGTTTTGACTATTAATACATGAAGATAAAAAATTTTGCCGGGAACCGCCTATTTATTGATATATTTGGTAAATTAGTTTATCTATTGGTGTGTGAGAGATAAACGCATGTGTCGCGCACATGTGCGTTGTCCCATATTCATCTTTCTGTGTACAGTGCTTGTCACTTTACGAAGACTGGGCCAAATTTCTTAACATTTGATGATTCAGAACCTTGCAGTACACACCAATACTTATATGCTAGATGATCAACCTTTACTGATCGATTCCACGTTTCTTTCACAATACAATCGCATGACCATAACTGGTCTTTATCTTTAAGGGGGGGGGGGGGTCTTAGCCCCACCTATAGGCCAGGGTTAAGCCTATTCACTTTCTGTTCAGACTCGTATTTACCGAAGTGGGCTAGCCCCACTATATATTGGGTTAGCTGGCCCTGCAAAATAGCATGGCTAACCCCGCAATTGCGGTGCCAAGCAATGAATGAGAACAGAAACGAAAAAATATCAGGGACAACGCAGTGGAGCGAATTAATGAATATTCTAAGGAATTGCAGTGAGAATAGCCAAAAAAGTTAGTCCGGGGTTAAGGATAGTACGGGGCTAAGCAAAGTACGGGTTAATCAAATCAAGTGTGAGAAGAGTATAAGTCTACTACTTTAGTACTTGGCTTACTGTCGTTTAGTTAGGCTTCTAGCCCACCTTGCCCTTTGATATTAAACTATTATTACTAGGTCTAGACCTACCATACTATTACTAGCCTTACAATACTGATTAGTGATTTGCAGACTTGGACTTGGTGATTCATTAGTATAGATCAAGAATTAGGGTTAACCAGACTAGACAGAATAAGGAATACAACGATTCGGATGACTCTAGGACTGGATAAACCATTCTGGACAAAATAGCCAAAAACGGCTACGATTCTTTGGCCACGTTAACAAGATGGGCCATCACGATACCCAAAGATACTCCTAACTTCTAATATCCATGGTGATAAACCCTGGGGCAGACCAGCCAAGAATGGATAGATTGTGTAAAGGCCGATTGTGCCACTAGATGTCTGGGATCCCTCACAGAAGCGACCAGAACGTCACAAGATAGGAAGATCTGGCTTGACGTCATGAAGCAGAAGCCATCACACATCTCCCAGATGGTGCGGAAGGCTTAGGTCAAGGTCAAGTCAGATCAAGAATCTATTTTTTGTTCACCAAGCCTTACAATCATTAGACTGCCCGTAAAGGCTCCTTCAAAATGACTGACTAGAGTCTAAACCATCACATTTACCTTTACCTTTACCAGATTCTGGAAGAGATGCTGTGTTCTCAGCAGTCAGGCTTCCAGTTCAATGTCATTTTCTTCCTTCTCGTAGTTGGGTGTCTTCATCTTGGTAAGTTTTTCTGGCTCAGTTCTGCGTCGGTATTTTCTGCGTCGAACCCCATATTTTGCTAGGCAAAATATATACAATATGTACCACTTTTTACTAATTTTGATGACATCTGCTCATTATCTCAAAAACATTTCCAGACCCTTGATGGTATTTAAAGTTCAACATTTTTCGCAATGGACACAAAAGACTGCCAAATTTGCTGATCTCATTTTTTTCAAATTCTCATAATTTCACACCCAATTCCATAGAATTTTGTCTCTTGGGGCGCGTTTATTGGGTCTTGCCACTAGATATGTACATATCATACCCCACTATCATACCCCACTATCGAACCCCACTATACGAAAGTGATTTGCGGGATGTTCCGTTTATCGTCTTTTCACGATTCAAAATAAAGGCCTTGTGTCTGCGCAGCTGTTTTGACCCGGGAAGCAGACAGTTTCTTGGAGGTCAACTACACACACATGCTTGTACACAACACATGGCGTGGCGCTAGCCTCCGAACCCTTAACCTGGGTGGTCCGATTTGTATGTGGGGTTCAAAACTGTATGTCACATTCGAAACACACCTTTATGCGTCTTTAGATATGCCCATATCTAAAGACCTTTAAAAAAGGCTTTGCGTTTATCACCTTCTAAATTTGCCTGAAATGCGTTTGAGAAACCTGATTCTAGCCAAAAATTCGGTCAATAAACGCAACCTTGGTAACTTTAGGTTCCTCTCTCCATTGGTGGTATCATATTTTCTAAATCTGACCGATTTTGTGAGATAGCGAACTAAGGTCGCGCTGACTGTTAATCAAGTCCATTCGTTTACATGCAGTTCTCCGAAAGAAGTTGTAGATGACGTTAACCAGTATTTGCCATGCTACACCCCTTTTTACAGGGATTTATCATTCTTTATAAATATATGAATATGGGAAATATGTAATTTTCCCATCTTAGGCTTTTATTTACTGAATTAAACACTGACTGTTTAATACACATTTTCATGAAGAAAAAAAAAAAAACTGAATTTAGGTTATGACAATTCAAGAGAACTGGGGGGGGGGGGGGGGGGGGGGGGGGGTTGTGTAGTGCCAGATAGGATACCCAAAGTTTTTCCTGATGTTTTAACAAAGTGTGACTATAATGATTGAGCATCCCATTTGGCTTTTCATATTTAAGTCATTCGTAAAGTCATGCGTAACTTTACGAACAGCTTTATGAAACACCCCCAGGAACAGAAAGATCACAACCTGAATAAATAAAAGCAAAAATCAAAGAAATATTTTTTTAAGAAATGAAAAAATATTGAGTACTGTAGGCCTGTATGAATGATAAGATGGAAGACAGACACTCTGTTTCCCATAATGGTGGAATAACATTTTCTTACCTCTTTTCATGAAATGGTTGTGACGATAAAAAATTATGATTTATTTTTAATATTGTAGATAGAATCATAGAATTGATATATTCTCATAACTTTACTGATCAATAAAGTTTGATCTGAAAAATAGTTCTGAAAAGATTCATAAACTTTATATATCAAGAATAAATCGTATTGTCACAATCACATGGAAAATGGTAAGAAGAATTTATGCCAACTGTTTAGGCAACAGTGTATCAATACAAGAAGGCCATTGAAAAATGTGATGGGATAAAGCCTAAAAAAAAAGTTTAGTTATAAACAATTTTCACAATTTTGAAATTAATTGTTTTTATTCTATGCTACATGTACATGTAGTAACTTACATGTAGGTCTAGGTTTGAGGTAGTCTTTAAGTCTGTTCCTACATTCATGTATATTTCAATACATGTATGTATCTTTCCTTTAAAAATGAAAATGACGTTATCATAAGCAAAAGGAGAAAAAAAAGAAAATAAGAAAAAATTATTTTTAATGAAAATAGAATATCAAAATTCAAGAAAAATTCTTTCTCCAAAGGATACTTTTTTTTAATAAACTATCTAAAAAAAATATTTAGGGGGTACCCATCTCATGGTTCCGGTACCTGGTTTGAGCTCTTTCAAAGTGGTGCATGCTCGGAAAATATGCATATATGCAAATTATGCATGACGAATGCTCCACTGAAATCAAAGGAAAGTGAACAAGGAAAGTGAACAGGATGTCGACTACCTAAGTTTGTGACATGCATTTTCATAGACACGATCCAAAAAGCATTTTTTGTACCTTTGACGTTTGTAGGAAGATTTGTTAAATTTGTAAAACTAATATTTTGTTTTGTTGTTGACATCTGAAGAAGTGATTTTCCAGTTTGCACTGGATATCATAACAGGTAGTGAAGACTACAGATTTCAAAGTACACTTTACCATGACAAGCAATTGAGCTACTTATTTGAATTACTTGTACACACTGTGCACATGTTTATGCAGCTACAGGTACATCTATGCGTTTATGTGTACGTTATGGGGGGGGGGGTGACGGTGAATCTCTGTGATCGACTCAAACATTATTTTAATTAATACTGTAGGATGTGCCTTGCCATACCAAATATCATTATCATATAATACTTTTGTGCTCAGTCACTTAGGTGTGATTGTTGGATATTGATTCTTGTACTGTACATACTGGGTTTGCTTACAGTGTACAGTGTTTGCCTGATGGCATTGGATTACGTCTGTGTTATTGATTAAATTGCAATTTTGCATGTAAAAAATCTGATATCAGTTGAAATAATTGTATATGACTGTGTTTGGGTATTATGGGTTTATTGTAATAGTCAGACAATTTTTTCCCCCTCTTTTTTCCCCTCTTTTTCCCCTCTTTTTTCCCTTTCCCCAGGAATTACTTTAGATCATACAAAATTAACTTCTCATACTGTATATATCTATGTATATATTGCTTTTCATGTTTACTTGTGGGCCCTACTTTATTATTAATATTATTATTTGTTTTCATCAAGAAATACCAGACAGTTGTGTTACGGTACATGAACTGTCATGAGGCCTGTCATGAGGCCTGTCTTCATCAGCTTGAGTTTGCCAAATAACCTGCTATTTCAACTATCCCCTCGCAAATTAACCAGTTAATTTGCATCTTCATCAGGCTGCAGTTGCAATTGGGGAATATTTGGTTGAGAAACTATCCGAGAAATCTTGGTCTTGTTTCCAAATATCCTGCAGTTTGGGAAATAGCGGGCTAAATTACGCCTGTCCGAGCTAGTTTCAATTCAATTTGTTTTATTCATTTCCATTTTCAATAAAAAACAATACAAAGATATACAATGATAAGCATTTGCAATATATAAGAAAATGAAAATAGGGAACTAAAGGCCAAAAATGGCCTTGTGGAGGCATACAGGTACATGTAGTTCCCCGAACAGTACCGTAGTTAAGAGATTTACATGTACATATACATGTACAAACAAAACTAACAAAAGAAACATACATTACAAAACATGACAGGGACATTATTCATGGCAGGTTATACAAATGGTAAAAATCATTACAAAATCATAAGTTTGAAAACAGTTGAAGGTAATGTTGTATACGGTATTTCCCAAATATTTCCCAAATGTTCACCATAAATAGATCGGTCCATTATCACAATACTCGCTCAAGTAATAAATTTCATTATTCCAAAGTTAATACACAGTTTTTTATTAAACTCATTAAGACACAGTGGTCCACGTTTGTGGAATAATCTCCCAGAGGAAATAAAGAGTTCAACAAATATAACTTCATTTAAAGCAAAGTTGAAAAGGGTATATATTGATGATTATTCAAATTAATTTTTGTTCTCTATTAAATTTACATTTACCATTACCCCCCCCCCCCCCACCCTCCCTGTATGATTGCTGGTGTTTGTTGGTGTAGTGTGTTACTGATTAATCTGCATAATTTTGTATTTTGTTATTGCAATTGTTTATACCATGTATTTTTCCTTTACTGGGAACTACACTGTACTCATACAAGTTTTTATAAACTTTTTTGTAGTTTCCGTTTTTTCTCTTACTACATGTACAGGATGTATATTTGCCATTCTTGTATATATTATAATATTGTTTTTATGCTTGAGAAAAATTAATAAACTGAACTGAACTGAACTGAACTAATATGAATATTGGTACAAGAATCAATGATATTTAGATGAGCGTATCGGTCTGGCAATTTCGAGCTTCGGGATAATATCCTGAGTCTGAAAATAGCAGGTTATTTGGCAAACTCGAGCTGATGAGGAAAGGCCCATGGTCCATATTCTCATGACATTTTAGGCCAAGGTCCAAAGTGAACATTGTGAAGTGTGGTGTAACTTTTGTATGTTAAAGATAAAGACCAGTTAAGTCATGCGATTGCATTGTGAAAGAAACGTTGTGGAATCGATCAGAAAAGGTTGATCATCTAGCATATACAATGTAAGTATTGGTGTGTACTGCAAGGAAATCATCAAAATGAAAAGAAATTTGTCCATCCTTTATAAAGTTACAAGCACTGTACACAGAAAGATATATATGGGAACTACGCACACGGCGCGACAAGTGTTATCTCTCACACACCAATAGATAAACTATTTATCAAATATATTAATTAGGCGTTTTCCCGGCAAAATTTTTATCGTCATGTATTAGTAAAAACATACTCTTTCACATGATTGGTAATAAGAGCTTCCATTTCATTTTTGAAATTGGGCGTTTCCATACTGGTCTTTACCTTTAAAGAAAATCCAACCTTGATAGCAAACTACATTTACTCTAGAGGAAAGCAGTAAAATCAGAGAAGTAGACTGGTCAAGTTTGAATGAAATCAGACAAAAAGTGAGAAAACTTTTGAGAATTTTTGAGAATTGTAATCATTAAGGTATATAGGCTCTTAAAATTGGCTGGAACAATAATGTGTTCTGTGATGTAGTGGCAGACAACTTTCCCATTTGTTCCAACACACAAAATGACAAATTCAATTTTGAAATAAATATGACTCAGTAGGGTCTTTTCTCTGTGTACACTGCTATTAATAATATATTTTGAGTAGTGCTCAAGGGGTCAGGCGCTTTTTAAAAGAGAAAAGGGAAATTATTGATATTTATGTAAAACAAAAGAGTTATAATCTTTGAGTTTGACTACATGTAGGTGTCTAGTGTACTTACATGTGTACATGTAGGTCACAATCCACTGACTGAACTGCCAATGTTAGATTCTTAAAAACCGACATGTACATGTTCATGTAGTAGTGATCTCAAATTTTAAAAACATTCATAACTTTCTTATTGTTGGTCCGATTTATTTCAAACTTTCTCCATTCTTGTAAACTTATACTTTTTTGCTTTTATACAATGAACTTATTTTAGAGTTGGATTGCCCTTTAACATGTATGTCTCGGTAGTCCGTACATGTTTATATTTTGTCCTCCTGTTATGTCTCTGGCATTGTTCTCTCTTCTGTCAAGTTCTGTGTCACAAAGACCTCCCCCCCCCCCCCCCCCCCTCAGAAGAAACCTTTGTAAGTTGTTTATGGATTTGGCCGCAATCTCTGGTACCTGTACCTGTACGTATTGACAAAGCATGTTTGCCTGGTAAGGTCATACTTCTGGAATACACGTTGGTATGGCATGCACAGATCTTGAGAGGTGTACTATGGATACAAGCTGACAATAGATCAAATTCTTTCCATTTTGATGGTAACAATAGATGTCCATTTGAATTGAAGGTGCATAGGGACTTTCATTGTTAACTGATCACCGTTCTGGATGAGATAGAATCTATAGAATATTGAACTAATATGTGCAACTCTGATACTGTATAATGAATGCATACTGTAATGTTGTAATGTACTCTGTATTAGTCAAGCTTCTGTCTGTTTTAGTTTTTATTCTTCTATCACACGCATTGATCCCAAACACAGCGCGGTCTCTCCACTCATCGCGCGATCCCCCAAAGTATTGTGTTTGGTTTCAAGTGTAAATGGCCCTATACATGTACATGTAGATCCTATTTATTGAAAATGGACAGGACAAAAATCAATTTGACCTTTGACCTTAGTTTTATCCTAAGACTTTTCATATTTTTTGACGTTTTATTCATACATTTACAGTGCGTCCCCGAAAAAACGAAACCAAGAATTATCAATGTTTTATCATAACTTAATCGCAATTATAATTGATAAATGACACATATTTGTAAAGCTTAGATCCTCGTCTTTGGTTTGATGCAACTCATATAATGCATATTTCACTCGCTACTATCTGTTTCAGAATACGGCCCCATATTGATTACATATAGAGTGATTCAGAATGTTTATCATTGATTCACAAATTGTTTGCACTTTTCCTTTAAACTTGTACATGTAGGTGAAAAGAGATGATGATTACCAGCATCGTAAGATATCTTATTTTCTCTGAGAATTGGAAAGATTCCTCACGTTGTGTTGAATTAAGTTAGAATGCTGAAATTACTGATTTCCTGTATATAAGGTTATTGCTAGTATGATTTTGATGTTATGTTGACTGAATTTCTTCAACAGAGAGCAGCCTGTGGTAAATGGATTTTGATCAGGGAATAACCTAAGTATCTTTAGTTTAAATTTAATCAGAGACTATTCATGGTGTAATTCTACACATTACAATAGTGTACTTCCAACTTGCCTTTGTACATTGCTATTGTCTAGGTATTGATTTTAACTGACACCAACTGTTATAGACAGTACATGTAGCTCCATGTCTGCTAGACTAGGGCCACTTTGCACAACAATAGATAAGTTAGTTGGTCACTGTTAATTAGATAAACTAGCTTTAGGACTAGGTCTATAATCCTTCATAACAACTACCTATAATCCTATCTGGTATGTACAGGCATTAAAGACATTTCCATTTTCTATCGTGATAATCAGGACTTGTACATGTACTCTAATAGTAATTTGGTACCTCTAAGTATAGTACATCAGGTATATTTATACCACATGTGCATCTAATATTTTGTAGTACCGGTATGTACATGTACATGGGGTGGGGGGGGGGGGGGGGGGGGGGGGGGGGGGGGAAGATAACATAACAAAATGATATTTTGTGTCAATGCTCACCATTTCCAATTTATGTTTTTTGTTGTGTTCAAGGGTTGCCTGGCTACTCTACTCAATACATCCTGGATCATGTTTAATTCCAGTGATGTAAATGTAATCATTTCTAGTTTGAAAACACATTGGACAGGTTTCAAAATCTGATGTAATCGTTTACAACTTTGTATTTTGGTAGGCGTCTAGGTATAGCAATTTTAGGAGATTATACAAATGAAACAAAAATGATGATAAATTACATGTACATGTATGAGCAACAGCAACAGCAGCTCAGGATACACTTTGGATAGGATAAGTAAGTGCTTAAACCGACCCCTCATTGAATTTTTACACAATGTTTAAAGAATTAGAATACAAGGAGAACAGATTCCTTCCCATATTGTAGCCAATATATCATAAAACCAGGAAGCAAAATATTGTTTTCCCTCTTGCTTGTATTTTGAAATGGGGATGAGACATTAATGATGGATGAATCATGTGCAGTATATGTACATGGAGAATAGAACAAATTGCAACACCTAGTTTATATTGACTGCAGATTGGCTTCTAACTGAACTTTGGATTGCAAACAAGATTGTGCTGGAATGCTGAAAAGGGCAGTAAAGGGTGTTGTAATAAATGAAGTAGAGTTAACTTTAAATAGTTAAGGGGATCACAATGATAGTGAGAGATTAAAAGAATGATTTGAACCTCTCCATCAAATGATCAAACTTCAGGTCATATGGTCAGATGTTTACAGCATTGCAATTGTCTTAAAACTATATAGAATTGACCATGTAACATGTTCAGTATAGCATATTGATCTATGACCCCCCCCCCCCCCCACTCCCATCCCTTCCAAGTTGGTCATGAAGTTGGTCTTCTCTTTGTTGGTTTCTGCCATATATTTGAAGGGGAGTTGACATACAGGTGTTCAAATTGTGATTTCAAAGGGACCATTTAGAATTACCCCACAGCTAGCCTACGGTATACTCTATTGGTAGAACTAGAAGACATAAAACCATCCTAGAAAAATATGGGACATGTTGTTGTTGTTGTTCTTTGAAATTCACACCTCTACAAAGTGATGTCCTGTCTGCATATGTGCCAGTTGCCGAAAGGAGTCAGGAGTCACAATTGGTCAAGGATCAAGATAGTAATGGATTAATTATTAAAATAGTACAACATCCTCTAGATAAGAGTGACACTAGCAAATTATATTTTTGTTTTGCTTGGAGAATGGAGAATTTAATATTTCCATGGTTAACTAGTAACAAATATTTTGTGGGAAAGGGGAAGACAATTTTAGGTTTTTAAATGCCAGTGTTAAAGTTTACATGGAGTATATACATGTACATGGATACATGTATACCTACATGTATGTTTCAATTAATCTTGCAAGTTTCGAGTGCATTCGCTGTCACTGTATCAGAGCAACAGGTGATTGAGTTTAATAAATCCTTTTCCTTTATCAGTCTTATGAATAGGACAATACATGTAGCATTTGTAGAAACAAACTTTTGTCTTCTCTCTTTTCTCTATCTACTCTTCATTAGGGTGATCTTTGGTATGATTACTCTTTATTATGAGTAATTAAATTGTGTCAAGCTGTATTGAAGGAACCAGTTAATAATTAATATGTAGTATTTTGTGAAACAAATCAGTACAATATTTAATTGACAATTAGAATCAATACATCAAGTGAATATAAAGAAAAGAGCAACAAAAAAACAAAAAAATCACACTACACTGTACATGTATTTAAAGTACTCTTTGGATGGAATGTTTCTTAAATGTTAGCTGTCGATGCATCTTTCTCATCTGCTGCTTCCAAAGTGTAGAACAGGCTCCCTCCTCAGCTATAATCATCACCAACAGTAGAACAATTCAGTGTTTGAAGTCATGAACCATATACGTATGCATTAATTGAGCTCCTCGCACTGTCACTGGTTGGTAACCTATATCAAACTGATTCATTAACTCATGAGTGGCATCACAGAGCGCTTTGTATCCAGTGCAAAAGGCAGAATAGAAATTGCAATTAGTAGGTATTTATGCTCAATTTAACAGCAAAAGGAGAATTCCAAATATGTTGAAGTGTACCTTTGATTGATTTATCAAAATCAGAGTCAGTGAAAATGGTCAAGTAAATAAGTACAGAAAGCAATCATAGAATTTTTCTTTAATTAGTTCATGGTTGCGGTGAACATGTACATTTTAATAATAGTTTATTGAATTTTTAAAAATTAATTGGCTAGCATTCAATACATGTGTAGATTTCCTTTATAGTTAACATCTTTCAAAGAGGTTTTCAGGAAAAATTACTGACTTATCTGGATCCAAACTAAAAATACCAAAAGGAGAAGTCTACTTGTGTTTCAGTAATAGCTAACCTCTATATTAAAATGTGTTTTTGTTTAAAACTATTAATTTCTTATGTTTCTTGCATTGTGATTATTGTTATCCAATATCTTTCACTCACCAGATTGTGGAGGTGGATGCGGTTCCACTGAAGAGTATCTACTGAAGAGGGTCACCTGATCAGTATCACATGATCAGCATCACCTGATCAGTAACTCATGATGATGAATGGGGATGTGGAGCTGGGGCCAGTCTCCATCAATGGAGGCAGTCACTATGGCAACCAAGATGATGAAGGTTATGAGAATGATGGATTTGAACTTCATGAAGAGAGTAACTGGCAATCCAACAAGAACATGATGGTATGTATGTACATCACCTAGGTACACAACATTTATTTCCACTTATTATATTGTGGCCATGCACCATGTTCATTCACATGATTCTCAATCCAAGGGCTGAGGATTGGATTCTTAGGCTGGTTATTATAATATTCTTTTAAATTATTTCCCTCAAATGTGCCCTTCGGTCATTTTCCCCAAAAACCTGATACAAGGAAAATGCATCACCTGAGCTACAAATAAATTTAGCTTTCTAGGAACTCAATGGAATATACGTTTAATAACGCCCCCCCCCCAACTCTTTGAGAATCATACTCCTAAATATCAAAGCCTATCTGCACTAGTTTGGCCAGACCTCCCTGGGTGGTCGCTGGCAGGTGGTTATCTCGTCAAATCCGCTCTCAATTAACATTAAAAAAGGGGACCATAGGAGACCAACAGGTACCGCTTTATTAGGCATTGTTGGCTATATAGAGAGCGCAAGTAGCTACAAGTAATGCAGTCCTGCTTTAAACCATGATGAAAATGAATATGGTTTTTCATTATTTTCCTTGTGCTTGCAGGAGATAGAAATGACAACAGTACTAGAGATAGGTTCCAATGATGAACGTTTTGGATTCTCTGTGATGGGAGGTCTTGAGGAAGGGTTCCTACCCAGCGTGGATGCCATCCTAAAAGGTAAGAAGACCATGATGGGTTAGTGTCTTAGGCTGTGATTGTGGTTGATAATGACAGAAGTGAAGATGGCTCTGGGTGATCAACATTTTGTATTTGCTTTTGCTTCAACTCCTTTTTGTATTGAGTGGAGTGGGAGACATTATGAAGGTACTAAGAACCTCCCTGTGTAGCATGCTAACATGTATGGTATGACTAGTGTAATTCAATGGAAGAAGATGAAAAAAGTGCGATACTGCCATCTGCTGTTGTGACTTGGTCAGTGCAGAGAATCCTCCCCCTTTCAGCGATACAATGATATCTAGCTATCATTCAATATACCTTCACACAGTAACTGATATTGGAATCCTTGTGAAAGTATTGTTTCCTTTATCTTTAATAATGTTTCCAATGGAACATTGAATGAATGTGCATAGACAGAGTAGACGATGCCAGTCATGTGCTCAAGATTTTTTTTCTATGATGAAATTAAACTTCCCATGTGACCTTAATTGTATGATCATGGAAATGACGCATTTAAGTTCCAAACAATAGCACATAAGGTCATAGCCTAGCTGTCTGCTGCACCAGACATGACTTCAATGAACTTTCAGTATAAAAGCAGAGTTGGCTAACTGGAACTGATTGACTGTCCTCATAGAATTCCTTCCATTGTTTTCAACATTGTGGGCGTCTCAAGAAGAAAATATAGCAAAGGTCATCTTTAGCTGTTGACCCATTCCTTTTTCCTTCTTTTCAGAGTTTAAAAAAGATCATGTGATTCATATGATAGCTTGCTAAATAGATAAAAGCTTGGATCGCTTAAAATATCAGGTATAGAAAATGAACAAAAGTTTCTCTTAAAATAATGACTTTGTTTTGGTCTGAAGAGACACTGCAACTGATGCCAATTGTCATCATAGTGAATGCACATGATAAAACAAACTTGACAGAAAATTAAATCCAGTGTAATGATACACATAAATAATGATATTCATAAGTCTATCTATCCTTCAATCTTCTAGTGTCGGAGTTGTTTATCAGAAATTAATTAAATTAAGTTTATTGCCAGAGCTATTTAAATCCACCCAGTTTATCCTGGGCAATCAATTTTATTAATTAGTATGATAATAGATAATTTAATCAGTCTGATAATCATATAGAGACGAAGGAGAAGATATTTAAAATAGACTCAACACACAAGAATATAAAAACTGTTGACACATGTGTAGGGGAAACAATATTTCACCTTATACATGTGTCAACCAAGCTTTTATTGTAGTGTTCTGAGTCTATTTTATACAAGTACATGTACTAGAAACCAGAGGAGATAAACAATTTGCGTTGCTGTTTCATTGTTCCTCCTTACTGCCTTTCTTTTGTTGAAATAACTGCAACGATTGCAAAATCTGTATCTGCCGGAATCAAACCTGGGTCTTGTGCTCTGTATGCTAATTGTTTCTGCTAGTGTAACATGCAATGGATAGAGAGATGTAAAAGGCGCATTGCAAATTGCCATCAATCCACACCAGTATCTCACTCTCCATTAGAGGGGACTACTCCAATTTGAATTTGATGATTTGTGAATGGACGAATAAATGTCCTACTAACTGTCTGATTACTCTAATAGAGGCTATGTTTACCCTCTCAATTTAAAGAGGAACTATACAGTATCAGCTCAGCCAGAAAAAAATTGTTTTTTCCCCTCTCTCTCATTTGCTTAAAAGATTGCACTTGTTCATCAAGTTTAGAGAGAAATTTATGTGATTTATTTTATTCATTTATTTGTTTATTCATTATATATAAACAGGGTAATTCTCTCAGTAGTATAACCATTCTTCTATAAAGAAGCCCTATATATATATGAGGATTAATGCCTTACCAAAGGGAATTTAATAGCGCATCGCCTTGGTTTCAAACCCAAGACATCCCAGTTACGACACCACTGCTCTACCACTGAGCCATCATGCCAATATGTAGCCGATGAACACACAAGGTAATAGGGCAAGATTGATTTCAGACTCATAATGTGGAAGAAGAAAAAATGTAGTTACATGGATACAGGTTTAAATACAAAACAATGGGTTTTATATTTCTCTCCCTCTCTCCCTCCCTCCCTCCCTCTCTCTCTCCCTCCCTCCCTCCCTCCCTCCCTCCCTCCCTCCCTCCCTCCCTCCCTCCCTTCCCCCTCCTCCCTCCCTCCCTCCCTCCCTCTCTCCCTCCCTCCCTCCCTCCCTCCCTCCCTCCCTCCCTCCCTCCCTTCCCCCCTCCCTCCCTCCCTCTCTCCCTCCCTCCCTCCCTCCCTCCCTCCCTCTCTTCCTCCCTCCCTCCCTCCCTCTCTCCTTCCCTCCCTCCCTCCCTCCCTCCCTCCCTCCCTCCCTCCCTCCCTCCCTCCCTCCCTCCCCTCCCCCCTCTCTTCCTTCCTCCCTCTCTCCCTCCCCTCTCTTTCCTTCCTCCCTCCCTCCCTCCCTCCCTCCCTCCCTCCCTCCCTCCCTGTCTGTCTCTCCTCTCTGCTCCATGTTATGGAGGTCTTACTATCTAAATATTTCTTTACTTTTCAGAGCTGCCCATGTTCTTACCTTTCATCCTCTCTTGCCACTTCTTTTTTCTCATCCAAGTTTGTTATTCATTTGATCTGATGTATGGCCTTGCAGACATTCAGACGCATTCTGTCTATCCCCCAAATCACCATGTTTTCTGATGTTTCTCAAAAGAGCAAATTGTTCTGTAAAACATTGTAATGGGATCTTAAATGAGCATCGATGACAGACTAAGTATGGATAGGATTGGGAGAACGGACATATGAGATGAACTAAAGCAGGAGGTGATTGATTAAAATGGGAATTTCATGGCACTGGGATATCTGCTTCAAATCCATCATTTATAAGATTGTGCTCAGTAACCATTGGCTACAGTTCACATGGCCATTGTTGCCTTGGTTTCTAACTTTAGGTTAGCAAAACCTCGAAGATATACCAGTAAACAACACACTAACATTGTTAGGGTTCAAACGGGCCCTTTGTTTGCGCTGCATGCACAATCATGTGCATTTGAAGTAACCCTGTAAGTTGGGGCTCTGATCGGATCGGAAGATCGGAGCGACACCCTCGCACCTTTGATCGGTATCGGATCGGAAGAGCGACAAAAAAATCGGCCGATTTTTTTTTTTTTTTTTTTTTTTTTTTTTTTTTTTTTAAATGACGAAATTTTTCAAGTTTTTGGCTATCAAATGCTCAAAAAAAGTTCATGGCTGGGATTATTTTGTCATTTGGAGTTGTTGTAGACCATGTTTGTTGATATTTTGTGCCTTTTCATGACTTTGAAATTAAAAATATTGGTCTAAGAGCAGAGGCAAAACATGCGGGCCGCCATCTTGGATTATAATGTAGGTATTTTTTTTTTTTTTTAATGACGAAAACTTTTAAGTTTTTGGCTATCAAATGCTCAAAAAAAGTTCATGGCTGGGATTATTTTGTCATTTGGAGTTGTTGTACTTGTAGACCATGTTTGTTGATATTTAGTGCCTTTTCATGACTTTGAAATTAATAATATTGGTCTAGATCTAAGAGCAGAGGCAAAACATGCAGGCCGCCATATCTTGAATTATAATGTAGGTAGACCTCTATGCATTATAATCCAAGATGGCGGCCCGCATGTTTTGCCTCTGCTCTTAGACCAATATTATTAATTTCAAAGTCATGAAAAGGCACTAAATATCAACAAACATGGTCTACAACAACTCCAAATGACAAAATAATCCCAGCCATGAACTTTTTTTGAGCATTTGATAGCCAAAAACTTGAAAATTTTCGTCATTAAAAAAAAAAAAAAACCTACATTATAATCCAAGATGGCGGCCCGCTTGTTTTGCCTCTGCTCTTAGACCAATATTATTAATTTCAAAGTCATGAAAAGGCACTAAATATCAACAATCATTGTCTACAACAACTCCAAATGACAAAATAATCCCAGCCATGAACTTTTTTTGAGCATTTGACAGCCAAAAACTTGAAAACTTTCGTCATAAAAAAAAAAAAAAAAAAAAAAAAAAAATTGCCGATTTTTTTCCGATCATTTCAATTGATCGGCGATCGGAAATTTTTCGCCGATCACCCCTGATCGGATCGGTATCGGCGGCCGATCCGATGATCGTTTACAGGGTTAATTTGAAGATTGCTTGTGTCTTTTGTGCAGGAGTGACCTGGAATATCAATGTGATTATAGCAACTAGTGTGTTGGTCTCTTTCTACAAGATAAACTTTAAAACCTCAACTGCAAGTGAGCGGTCTGTTGTGTGAACGTCACTATTGTCTCTTAGCAATACTATCATTTAGATTGATGTATCAATATACCATAACCATTAGTGTTATCTTGATTTTACCTGCATGTGAGCAAACACGCCTTGTCAATGAGCATGCATACATGTAAGTCAACATATTAGTTTGTTGATGTTACCATGTATGTGATCCCCCTGATTTGGAGCTAAGACTTATGAAATAATGCAAGTTTGCAAGTGTACAAGGTTAGAAGCATACTGCACAAACAAAATGCAATCAAAATTTGAAAAGAAATGCAACATGTTCAAAATTTGATCATGTAAATTTAAGATTAGAAAGAATCGCATGGCTTTTCAGTTTGCACAATGATTTCTACAGGCCTACAGTAGTGGGTACCTGGCCCCCCACTCAGTGTTATTTAGGGTACGCATATGCGTGTGCACAGCGACCCCCCCCCCCCCCCCCCCTTTTCAGCAAAAATCTGTTGTGTAAAGTCAATACGGGTAGACCTTTTTCTTTTGTTATGACCCGGAGTGTTTGGGAACATGCATGGTATCCCTCCGTTCACGGAGAGGGGGGGCCTAACCCTAGGGCTAGGCCAGGAGTGGGTAAAGACAGATCATGATGGTCTTATACATAATGTATATTGATAAGGCTAACTTGCCTAACGATTGCTATTAGGATTAAATGATTTTGTTTGAAAAATGTTCCCCAAAATAATGAAGAAAAGATAGAGAAGATAATAGAAAAAACACACAAAGAAATGATAGAATAAAAAAGACAGAATATGAAGATTATCATAATAAGGAAAGGTATAAAGAAGATAATGATGGAAGTATTGAAAAAAAGGCCAGGGTCAGGCGCAAGTGTTTGCTGTGAAAATGCGCCGGGTGGTAGGCACGTTCATTTGGCACTTCATGCGGTCAAACACAGATATATGCATTGCATTGACTCGAGCATGACCAAAAGGATCGAAGGATCGAGAAAACAGAATGTCAAATGGAGTAACAATCAAACAATTGTATAGTCATTAGAGATCTATCGAGGTTTGTTTGTTGGTCTAATTTATTATATCATCTCAAATAGAATTTGGAATTCTCTCATTGACAAGTTAAGAACATGTACGATGGCAGTTACTTTCATTTTGCCATCAGCCGATCTAACATTGTTTTGGCTAAAAGCTAGCGGGCGAGCTTCCCACCGCGGACCTGTCGACTCCTGGTAATTTTGCGTGCAGCAGATCTGCCGCTGGCGCAGTAGCCTCGCTGGTAAACCGCCAACCCGCTAGCTTCCCACCGCAGACCATTCATGTTTTGCCGAGAGAGTGGCGGAAGGTTTGTGTGCGAGGTGTGATTTTGCCAAGTGATCTGACATCCGATATTTGTGAAATTGATGATTTAATTATTTATTTGCTCATCAGTATTTTAGTTACATTAAAATAATGTTTAAACGTGCAAGTTGATGTTCTTAATCGTAATGACAATCTTTCCTGTTGTCAATGGTTGATCTTGTTAAGATTAAGAAGTTATTCAAATTGAGCATATTCGCATTTTGAGATTAACATTGTTGTATGTTTGAGCTTATTTAACTTGTGTAACTGGTTGTCCTGATCTGTTTTTGGAAAATTGCCCCTGGTTCTGGTTGAATCCCGTGAACCAGGGGCAACTTTTGAAAATAAATTGCATGTGGTTCCTGGCCACTTATTCCAAGGGTTGACACCATGGAGAATAATACAGGAAAAATAAGGAAAGTGAAAGAAGAGATGAAAAACACATATAAACATGTAAAATAAAATAAAGAAAGTGTAAAATAAGAAAAATAGAATTGCTGGTAAAGAATTACATTGTAGACAGGGAATGATTGAAGAAAAGATGAAAAGAGTGAAGAAAAGAGTTGTTGTGAATTAATCATAGAAGATAGAAAAAGGATAAAAACTTGATATGGACTGTGCACGTACATGTATTTGCTTCACTTTTATACAAGTAGTAATTGGACTACATGTAGGTGTAAGCTTGCCCTTCAATGTACCAAAATAAATGATTTTGTAGGAAAAAATTCACTTGTATAATATTTCAAACAAACAAAAATTCTTCAACCGCAAGTCTATAGAAGTGATTTGAATTACCAAATAATAAAAAAGAAAAGAAAAGGGTGATTTAAATCGTGATTTAATCGTGCCAACTCTTCTGTGATGACTCGAGCCTTACCAACATGTACAGTATTTAATAAAGGAATTGCTTTGCTTGAAAATTGCTGATATGTTAAAGCATTATATTAAATTATTTCATTCAAACCAGTACTTAAAAACACATGAATAATAAATGTCAAACACATACATTATGATGTAAAATGTAATAAATTGTATGTAAATATAAGCATTTGTTTGAACTTTTGAAATTGTTATTGTGCTGATGAAGAGATCTTATCTTAATCTAATTATAAACAATCATCGTTGCTAGGTCAGACATATCATTCAGCAATGCGAGGGATGAGCAGCACAAGCAACCTTGAGGTGGGGGTGTAGGAGTTAGCTATTGATGTGCGTAAGGGAACAAACTAATTTCCCCTGTCCCATCCTATTACGTGATTGCCTTAAATGTTTTGGTAAATATTTATCAGAGGTGTCAATGGGCTACAGGTACAGGGAGGATTGAAATTGTTGGAAGTTAATACACATTAAATGTGATTCTTTTTAATTAAAAAAAAAAATGTGCAGTGAATAAGGGGACAATGTAACTAATGATTTATGTCTATAAAAATGATCATTTTCTGTTAAAAAGAGTAAAATTTTAAGTGATTAATTTACATTAATCACTTAAAATTTTATGAATGCAAGGTTAATCCTTGCGGATTCAGGAAGTGGATCATTTTTTGTCAATCTTTTGTTTCTTATATTTGTAATGTAGGTTTTCTTTCTGTCATTCAAGAAAATCAAGTGATAGCTTGTCAGTTGTGGATTTGATATCGTGTTGACAGATGTTGATGATTAGGGTGTAAACGCTAATGAGAAGTTGATCTCATTCTTTGACTCTTAAGAAGATGCAGACTAGCTTGATTCTCTGCTGTTTATCTGATATATCTATAATCTCACTCATCTAAGTCTTCTGTCAAAGCAAGATTAGAAATTAAACCAGGCTCCACCCAAATTATGATGACAATCAACTCTGATATTCAGACTTTCTTCAAAGAAAGTTCCAGTCGAAAACATCCGTTTTTTTTCTGCCTTACTCAAGCAGATTTGTTTGTGACTGGTTGCGCCATGCTATTAAAAAGTATTAATATCAAATACTTCCTGGCTAGGGGCGGGGGAGCTGTCTTTAAATAAATTAGGATAGTCATGCATGCAATAAAAATGTCTGGGATCCTGGATGGAATGAAAGGAAAATCAAACTTCAAAAGAAGATTACTCTAAAGGCCTGTTTTCATCAGCTCCAGATTGCCAAAGAGCCCGCTATTTTTGATTTGGGAAATAATCCTGAAGTTACAAATCGCGTTTTCATCAGCTCAAGAATTTACCTCACAACTTGAAACTCGAGCTCGAGAAATTAACTTAAGATATTTTGCTCGGCGTTCGCTCGTCTTTAGGCTGGTGAAAACGCACCGGACAAATAGCGGGATATTTTGCAAACTAGCCCAAGATATCTTGGAATGATTATCTCGACCAAATATCCTGCTAATGGCAACTTCAGGTTAATGAAGACCAAAATTAACTAGATAATTTGAGATCGGGATAGTTCAAATAGTGGGATATTTGGCAATCTCGAGCTGATGAAGACAGGCCTTAAAAGAAAGCAGAAAAATCAGAGGAGCAGAATGGTGAAAGTTTAAGTGAAAACAGACCAAAAAATATGGGTCTTATGAATTTTTGAAAGTTGTAATCACTTCAAATTGGCTGAATGGATAATTTCACTGTAATGTACATTGTAGTGCCGGACAACTTTTACATTTATTTCAACAATAGGATTAAGATTTTCAGTTTTTCAGAATGGCGATGTATGACTAAAGATGGTCTTTTCTTTGTAGAGGACCTGTAAATAATATTCTATCTATTTCATATATTTGAATAGTGCCTTAAGGGAGAAAAGGTACACAATGTATACACAAAACTGCTGATACGGAGCTCATAAGGATAGTGGATAGTATCATAATTCTCTAATTCCTAATTAATTGAAATTAATCTTCATTAGTGAGTAAATATTTATTTTGTTTATGATGGTTCAGAAGTCCAGAGGAGTGGGTGTCAACAATTAAAAGCCAAAAGATATAAAATATTATTACAGCATACAAATGTAAATAATTGTTTTATCATTACTTTCATTGATTTATTTCTGTGTTACACAAATTATTTGCAGCAAATAAAAAAAGGTTTAGAATCCATTAAAAATCCTTGTCAAGTCTTCTAATAATTACTTACCCCTAATACCCCAATGATTACAACTATCAACCTTGTTTTTTTCCTCTCCATTTTTGTTTTCGGGCAGCAATTGAGACAGTAAAAAATGAAGAAATGGAAAGCGATTCTGCTACTTTCAAACAAAATGCAGTTTCAATGTGATTGCAATTTAAATGCAGAGGAAAAAAACAAGGTTGATAGTTGAAATCCTAGGGGTATTAGGGTAAGTAATAATTAAAAGACTTGACAAGGAATGATTTATATGACTATTATTCATGAGGGAGAGGGGATGAAGATGGCGTACCTTCATGGACATGTTGTCGCCAAGTAGGGAAGAATTGTCTAGGAGATGATGTGACAAATTGGGGGAAAAGAGAGATGGAAGCTGTGATTGTGCTGGTGTAGTGTTGCTCAATGGTGTGCTTTTTTTCTAGTTTATTGGATGCCTGTAGGCATTCTTGTAGTTAAAAGCTCAAACTTGTGCTCTTTGAGTACGTTTATGCTCAACTTTTTACGCGTTTAGTTAAAAACACGGTTGCATCCTTTTTTCATTTTTGTAGAATCACAGAAAAAAACGGCGATCATAATCACATATCGTAAACTCACAAAAAGGTGCATTTTGGATCAGCGATTCTGCAAAATCAGCTATTCTGGGGAAGCATAAACGCACAATCATTTATAAACGCGTTTAAATGGGGTCAATGTAGCATGCGCAGTGCAGGTTTGCGAATCCAGCTGCAGACTCTGCACTGCACTTCTCTGGCTCCTCCAGGCATGATTCTGGCTCTGAGCCAGAGTCATGCCTGGAGGAGCCAGAGAAGTGAGCATAAACAGTACACCGTGGAACTGTGATTACGATGAGCGTTTACGATGAGCGTTTCAAATCGCTCATTCTGCCTTCAAAATTGAGCATAAACGTACCCTTTTTCAGACATCACCATCCCTTCCATGGTGGGTTGATCCATGGCCTAGTAACTCCATGATTGATCCCAAGTCCAATATTACACAGTGATTTGTAATATAGCATAAATACCTATAATGCACATTATCATTTTAGATTTTAAATTCTTTCTCTTTCACCTTAATAGAGAGGAATTAATGCCGAATAAAAATAATTCATAGGTTCTTGTCCCTCCTTTTTTTTCTTGGTATTCCTCAATGTTGCTGTTATTTGAGAAATTTTTGCTCTGAAATGATATAATAATAAATCTGAATCTGAGGACATCTTTTGTAGTCAATGAGTTAACTCAAGTCATTAACATAATATAATTACAACTTATTTTGACCCAATGAAATGCCTTTAGAAATTGAATTAAATTAAGATAATTGTTTGTGTTAAAATTAACTGAACAGCAGTTTTATGTACAGAATTCTGTCCTCAAATTTGAAATATCTGGTAGAGATACTAGGAATCAATTTACTTGGCCTAATGTTTAAATATTGGCTGCAGCTGAAGAAGAATAATATAGGTTAGCATTTCAGTCCAAATTTGAGGACCATCAAGATAACTTATTGTTCATTCATTCATCATTATTGCTATGGAGAATCTTTTTGTAGTATTATATTTGATGCCCTACATGAAGAAGTCTCTGTATTGTCAGAAGGGCATTAACTCAATTACAAATAGTTAATACCCTCAGGCTCAGGCTCTGCACAGACAATATACAAGAACAAAAGTCAATGAAGACTTGGATAAATTTTGCCACAAAATAAATGATTAACCTCTCTGTGTATGACTTCACTCATCAGTACTGTATTACCAATTTCCAAAACTGACACTCATTTGTTTTTCTTAATTTTCAACTGCCATCCAACCCCAATTTCTTCACAGGATTGTTTGTAATTTATGCATATGATTGCACAATAAATGTATAAATTATGAAACAAAGCTTTTACACTAATACACTAATGTACATGGCAATTTTGCTAAAAATTCTCCTTGTGGCAGCCTTTAACAATCTCCAGCATATTTCTTTCATATTTTTGTACTGGTCATATTCCCAAAGCGCAGAGTGCAGCAGCCAAAAATCAATTTTAATCCATCCTCTTCAAATGCCAGGCAAGAAAGGAGATGTATGTTTGCCTTCCAATCAGGTGTACATGTACATAATAGAGATCCAAGCCCTGTTCACATGTGTAGGCTAAGGGTGCCTTATATTTTCATTTTTTTCTTATTTTATATCTTCTTCTAAATTCCCTATGTACAATGTATTACTTCATGTACATCTTTCTCCTTTTATCTTCTATTTATATCTTTCCTTACTTTATTCTTTGTTTCATCCTCTTTAAAAAAAATGTATTTCTAAAAATACATTTCAATGTATTTCTATATATTTGTTTAAATGTCAATCCTTATTTCACCCCAGTGAAAAAATTACATGGGGGCTCAGGGCAAATTTGCCCCCGAAATGCCCAAAAGAGCCCCCGTAAATTTGCATAGAGTTCCATGCAAAACAAATTTTGGAGTGTTATTTTTATGCAGGCAAGCTTGAAAAGTAGCCCCCCAAAAATAAATATTAATTTTTTCCCTGTTTCACCCATCTAAATGTACATGTACATTTTCCATCCTCTTTTTCTTTCTTTGTTTCCTTTTATATCCCCTTCTTTTTTCTTTTCTTTTCATTTCATTTAATATGTATTTCTTTGTTTTCCTCCTTTTCATCTTCTCATTCTGTCTTTCCTGTAATTTTTGTTTCATCCTTCTGTCATCTCCTCTTTCTATCTTTCTTTCTTTATATAATTTGTTTTTTTATCCTACTAAAATCCTTTTTTCTTTCTGTTTATTTTTCCTTTCTTCTTTCACTTATTTCCTTCCTTTCATTTTCCCCAAATGTTGCTTCTTGTATTATCCTTCAATCATCTTCCCCTTTCTTTTCTGTTTTTCTTCATCTTTCTCCGTACTTCATCTTTTCTTTTATCATTCCTTATGTTTGTTTTTTTCTCCTGTAATATTATCTTAGAAAGGTGCGCATTTCATTATGTTGAAACCAGTAGCAGATTGTGATGTCATATAATCATGAGGTCCATTGTGCTTTTATATATACATTCAGAAACTGAGATTCTGGCAGAACCATGATTCCAAATTAACGCCCCCTTTTCTGAGTTTCAAATCCGCTTTCTCAGTCATGATGTATGAAGAGTTAATAAGATATTTGTAGGCAAACAATTATTAATTTAAACATGTTTCAAAACCCTGATTTTGTACAGAAAAAATGTTGTACGAATATAACCTAAATGAAGGCATACACTGTACATGAAACATTAAATATCAGATTCTATAATGGCACATTATTAGAAGACATGATATTTGAGTAAATCCAACATTCAGCCCTATAAAAGATTAATTTTGGCACAATGAAAATAAAAATGTTGTTTTAAATGGCTCACTTGACCGCCCTCTTACTATTAAAAAAGACATTCATATTTCATTCTTTTATGAGCGGTAGTGAAATATGCTTATTATAATCTTTGCCATTGATATTAAATTTTGAGCACCAGTTACACCTCTGTACATGTAAGAGCTATCTAACATATAATATTAAATGAATTTATTATCTTTGGTAGTAACAGTATATATATGCTGTGTTTTACATTTTGTGTGATGTGTGCCAGCTTTGACATATACCGGTATGTATGCTTTTGGTTATTGACATTTTTGCCAATCTCTGCTATACTTACCAGTATCAACATTGTTTGCAACTTTGCACACAAAAGTGTAGGCCAGCACTTTACATATAACTACTGTAAGCCCATAAGCCTATAATTCAGTGCAGGGGCATTATTTTGAAAACAATCCCTTATGCTTTTCTTGTTAGTATCTGCTGTTTGTATGCTTAATCATAGCAGGATGTTACCTTTCAACAACTGAACATGTTTTAAGAAGCAAGTGCATGTACATATGTGTGACATCACTGAATAGTTTCAGCCCACTGAAAATATGCTTTGAAGTGAACAGTGGCTAAGCTCTTTATGATCTCAGTTTTACAAGCCACCTGTACATACACATCTCAGCCAGTCACATACATCCCAACGGACGAACGGAACCCTCAAAAGGGGGAGGAGCTTAAGATAGGGAAAGGCTAGCTGTGAGAGCAGCCCTGTACTGTGTTTGTATGCAGTGTGGAGGAAGATGAATACGTTAGGACCCTAGCATCAGTGTGGAACTACTAACTGCCTGCCACGATCCCTTCCCTTCCCTTCCCGTGGAAGGCTCATAAAAGTTGGCAGTGCAGTGTCATTAAAGAGGTCACCCTGCCTATTCTACTGAATCTTTTTTGATGGGACAGACAAACTTGTTTGTTGACGATTCACTCTGGTTGGATCTTGTGCATTCCTTGGATTTTACAAACAAGAGGTGGTGGTACTGGACCATAACCCAATCCACCATTCCATCACCCACTGTGCATGCATGGGAGTGGCATGCAGCCCATCCAGGAAAGTGTCATTGTAGATGATCATCCCAGCAAGACATAAATACCATCACTCAAGAAATCTTTACAAGACGTAGGGGATGGGAAACAACTAGGTTGGAAAGAGATTCGTATATATGTGCAGCCATTGTGGCCTATGTTTGTGTAGGATGTAAATACTGTTTATACTGAGGATTGATTATCAAGTGATTGCTTGCATCTTAGTTCACTCATACTACGCTGGCTGGCTCATCATTTCATAAAAGACGTGCTTCAATTCCTGGTCGATTTAGAGTAGGAATCAATATCCAGTGCAGGTCCAAGGCTGGATGACGAACAAAATAAGTGTGCCCTCAAATTACATTTTTAATTTCAGTGCTGGCCTTCGAGCTTAGCTAAATGGGCAGCTGGCAATGTGTAGTTGAAGGAGAATCGTGTGGTTGGAGACACTTTTGATGAATTCCTGTACTAGAATTGTTTGTAAGGTTAGGAGAGGACCAAGATGGTAACTGAACTGCTTCTCTGAAATTCCATCCCTGGCCTGTATCTCCATCAGGATATAGCTGCGTGCTTTAGCTGTGTGCTTTAGCTGGAATTGTGATTCCATTTCCCCAAGTCATACCGGTACTCACTTGTGCCCTATCGTTACAGTGGACTGTAGTTGGATAGTTGTGTAGTGTTTCTTCAAAAAACCTACATCATGTTTGATAGCTGAAATTGCTGAGGAGTTGAGGCATCTACAAGACATTCTGGATTCAGTTCAATCTTTGTGATCTTTAGCTATTGTAGGATTGTGCTAGGGCTATGTGTATTGTTTTATTGCATGGATGCTGCAATTACCACTATTTCAATATTATTGGTGATAAGAAAAATATTTTTTTTTACAATTGATGCCCTGTACTGAGATTCAAAGACCATTAATCCTGCTGAGCCTGAGGCATTGTAGCACTTTGGCTGATAATGGACATTGTTTTCTTCCCATTGATGGGAGTTTGATCATCTAGGAATCACATTTTCAGACAGTCTTTGTAATTTGAAACATTTGATTGTTGAGACATGGGTGTTCCTTTAGAATCCAACTCGTCACCGCCACCAAAGGCTAATCATAATAAGAAGATGGTGGACATCGGGGGATACATGATCATGCTGGCAGAAATGAAGAACAAGAAGATCAAACTCTATGGTAAATATTCAAGAGTATAAACTAAAGGGTATATCTCACACAATCTATAGAGTTTACTGCATTTTTTTAATACTAACAGCAAACCTGTACTGGTATGATATGACATTCAGGACTATGAATACCCCCCCCCCCAAAAAAAAAAAAAAAAAAAAAAAATGGTATTCATTTATACATTTATTTGTTTATTCATTTATTTTTTTTAATATTTTTGTATTTTATTTGTAAAGTAGCACTGTTGATGCAGTAGAGTACGTTTCAATTTTTCATTCAATCTGTTATTAGTCAAATAGTTTTAACATGTTCATATATATTTATTTTGTAAAGTTTCCCAGCAGATAAAAAACAACATATCCCTTTAATAAATTGGATTGAAAAATAAAGTCTTATAGAATCGTTTTCTTCTTCTTCTTCTTATTCTTCTTCTTCTTCTTCGTAACAACCCATTATAGAGTGAGGCCCTTCTTCCTCTCTTATATCTTATTCTATAGCCTTCAGGTGTATTGTGTAGGCCTACTTTGTTGATAAAGATTGACTGTAGAAATGGGAACAAACAACATTTGACCTACGTTATTTACTACAGAAGTTGCATAAACACCCCAGCCCCCCCCCCCACCAAAAAAAGAAGAAATGAGCCAAATAACCTCTGCATTCCTTTTCCATTGTTGTTTTCCCAGTTTTGTTGGATACTGCATTTATTTACATTCAAGTCCCTATTTGTAAATTTGTTGATGTCCATTAGCATACAAGATTCAAATCTTCTATTACCACTAGTGCTTGCCTTGTCATGATAGGCAAACAAAATACTTTTAAAGACAAGATAAATGTGCTATGGATCTGTCATTGAATTGCAAACACAGTCATAGGAATGTCTAACAGCCAATCAGTCAAACTTTATTATGATTTGCCTCCAACTTCAAGTGAACTCTGGATATTTTATTCTTTAACAAAATGAAACAGTCAATAAAAGTTCACACAAACCTATTAAAGCATTCAGCTGAACTTCTGATGAACCTGGTAGTTTATTTCTCCAAAATTCTTCATAAACTTCGAGATTAAAATCATCTTACTTGTGAATGCTTTACATCTGTCTCTGGATGAAATTATTTGGCCTTTTTTCACATATGAAAAATACATTTTGGGGGCTATTTTCTCCATATTGTAATTATGGTATTTCCTGGAAAGACTATTTTTCTCATATTTTCTAATGAAAAAATATGTAAAAAAGGACCAAAAAAAAATATTTTTAAGCTCAGGATTCAGAACAAAAGATACTGTAAATATCTTTGAATATATTCAGAAAAAACATATATGTATTCTGGTCTGTTTTAAAAAAAAAAAATTTTTTAGGCTTCCATAGTTTTACATACTTTTTCAAAAATTCACAACTTTCTTGTTAGTTTTTGCTCAAACTTTTTTTGATGGGTTTATCTGATTTTTCTGCTTTAATTGAAATTAAGTTATTTTTCAAGTGGACTTGTCCTTTAAGTTCTTCGGACTCCTCCTTTTGTTTCTTGTGCTTAAGATATATTTTGAACACTTAATCACAACATTTTAGAAATAAAATATCAATCTAAAATGTTTCAGTGGTGATTTCACTGAAAAAGAGTTGGATGACTTCAATGGAAAGGTTTGTTGTGAAGTGCAAAAAAAAAAGGTATGAACTTAGTGTGTGTTTAATGCTATGCAACACTGTGCAGTTGTAGCGTAAATCCTTGTGAATTTCATTTTGTTCAGGAGACACTGCATTACTTATGAAATTTCTTTGAGGATGGTTGAGTACTTTTTAAAAGGTAGCCAATCAAAAAGTTGGTATTTCTTTTAGACACCCATACTTTGTAGGAAAACACTTGCTACAAGATAAGGAATATATCCTGTTGTTGTTGTTGATGAGTAATGGACATTATACAGTATACAGCTGTATAAACCACCACTGACCAGTGACACTAGTTGATAAGCTTCCATATTGAATCATTTTGCCTTTTAAAATTTAACTTGGAAATGGTTCAATATCTGTACCAAGCAGTGAGTCAAAGTTTTATAAATGGAATTGACGTGAAGATGATACAAATATGATTAATAAGAGGCTGATTGATGGTAGCTGATAGATGTAGTAGTCAATTGTTATTTCTTTATCAGACTCCTGCTGAGCTGGCAAGCATTGACCTTTCTTATTAATGTCAAGTATGATTAGTTATTTATTAAAGATGACTAGATTTATTGACTAATATGATAGAAAAGCACATTTGTTATGCTAAGGTAAATGCATACATTTGTTTCTAGTCATGGTTAGTAATATTCATGGAAACAAGTATGAACAATAACAAAACTAAAACTGATAACATTTATTGGTTGTAACAAGAACCAGCATCCTTGCAAATTCATTTAGAAAAAAACAAAGATTGGATTGGATAGAAAATTGATAAGAAAGAGTAAATTTTGCTTTGTTATCAATGGACTGTATATAACATATTGCCAAATAAGTTAGAAGGGTATAATATATTCACATGATTTGGGCTACATACAAATCTTTTTTGAAAACGGCAAAAAGTGTCAAATAAGCAGGCTCCTAAATATACATATACCGTTGTACGGTTTTGTAGTTTTGTGTGTAAGAATGAACAAATATTATTATGCATAATAAATATCCTCACTCCTCAGTCAGTTCATCAGTATACAGTGTAGATGTAATATTGATATAAATAGCCCTGTTCTATGTAATCACTTTGTTGATCGTAATTAATGAGAGATAAATCAACTATCTTTTTTTAAAATGTTGATTAAATTGTTGAAAATTTGTCTGTGACTTCTCATCATCTCATCTTACATTTTACGATTTGACCGAGAAGAAACGCCATGCATGGTATAAACTAGAAAGTAACATCACACCTACAAGTAGCAGATAGGTGCCAACAGTCCTAGCCAATGTACTGGAGAGAGTCACTGTACTGAGGTGTATGCTTTCATGAATAGTTTATGATTATAATGAGTAAACAAATGTGTTTGCTTTGCATATATATACATGTAGGGTTATTATCATTAATATTATTCATTAGTGCTTTTAGATAGTCAAAATACATCAGAGAGCTGGATTATGATAAGCAGCTGACATACAGGATGCTTGTGTGATTAATCTATTTTTTTTCTTCAGGATTATTGAAAGAAAGGGTTGGTGTAAGAATAGTAGGCACATCTCAGACTTTTTTGAAGAAGAAAAAAATAAGTGAAGTAGAAAAAGAAATTAATGATTTCTCAAAAAAAACATTTGTACCATTTTCCCCTTTTGTTTTCTAAAGAACCATTTAGGAAAACTTACATGTACATGTACAGTGTAAATCCTTTTTTATATGTCATAAATCATCATTCAAATCTATCTTTTATGCCTTTATGAGAAATTTATGCACACTAATCAATATACAAGTATGGGCACTTTGTTTCCACACACAAAATGACTCAAATATGTATGAATCAGTTCAAATAGCAGGATATTTGGCAATCTGGAGCTGATGAAGACAGGCCTAATATACAGAGAGTATTGAAGGCGCTCCACATGTTTTATTATTGAATTTTAGGTTGTCTGTCTGGAGACAGGATTATGATTAAGACTTCATTTATTACATAGGTCCTGAAGAGTTACATCACAGTTAGCAAGCAATACAATCTCCAGGATTATGATTAAGACTTCATTTATTACATAGGTCCTGAAGAGTTACGTCACAGTTAGCAAGCAATATAATCTCCATTCATTGAAGTGTAGAGATCTAAATGGACTTTGAACATATGTCTAAAGCTATATTAGACTGTAGTCTGCCATTAAAAATTGTTATGATGCTGAATTAATAATGTTAAAGGGCACTGTTATTCTTGCAAAGGAACATGCCTCAAAAAATATCATCTGCTAAGAGTTGAACGCCTTCTATATCTCAACAAATTATAAGACTGTATTGGTATTTCAATTTCATCACAATCATTCCTTGGGTTCCATTATTTTTCAATTCCCCTTTCATTTTATTTTATTTGTTGTTACTATGTTTATACTATTGAATGGCCTTGAGTGTAATACAAGCCAGGGTATATATATATCCCATGAACTGATGATCATATCCATTAGTTGGCATGGTGAGGGAAATATTCTCAAAGTGAGTGCAAGATACACAGAAGAAAAGCCATTCAGTAATATCATTATCAATTGTGTGAAACCTAGTATTCCAATTTTCAGAAAGAGAAATGGCAAGTTTGTCCTGTTTATTACCCATGTATTTTGCAAGGGCTGAATGCATATATGTCCAATGTCGTAGTTGATCTGTGCATAATGTACCTTCTTGTGTGTTCATGCACCCCATACCTTGAGATAATGAAATATGACCACATGGTCAATGGTCATCCAGGATATTTTCCCAAACCATGAGATATTGAAGAAAAAGTAAAAAGGTCACCTGGGTACTTTTGCTCAAAGCATTATAAATCCAAATTTTTCTGGTTTTTCATAACCCATCAATACAATAATTTGTATTCAATAAGTTTTGAAGCCTTGTCATATCTTATCTTTTTTCATTGGTCTCATATTAGGTATTTCAACTTCAAGACTTTTCATACATGTGGGTTAATTATTGATTAAGTTAATATCCTGATCAAACATGCTCTCAAGTCTCGCACATACCAGTCCGGGTTCAGTATTGTTTTGTAATAGTATTAAATGTTTGTCCTTGTTTTAAGATTGTTGAGAAGGTTAAAAACTGATGAGGACGAAAATATGATCATTCTTGGGAATTTCAAATTCAGTTTCATAAGAAAGAAATTCCCATTGGGAACTTGTATCCCTCCAAGAGAAAACTGATTTTGCATAATTATCACAATTTGCTCCTCAAAGAACATGTAGTATAGGGTCTCCCGACTCTTAATTAAAAACAAAATTATATACACCTGTAGGGCTCTTGCATACAGACTCAAATCCGGACCCCCTTTCAATAAGTTTGTCAAGTGATTTTGTTCTTCATGTCACAATAAAATTCACATCTTTCTGTTAGTTGTCCATTGTATTTTACTTATTTTGAACTGATTATCTCCTTTGTAGAAGTGTGAAAAGCCAATTATTCTTGGACCTGAATTAGCTTGTGGTGGTTACCTCTAATTGTGTCATAAAACAGGGCTTTGATGAACAGAAGTCAAATAGAAGCATCTGTTCTAAGGATTGCACTCGATCTGTACACAGTCTCTTAGTTACTAGTGTCATTAAAGAGCAACCGATCTTTGTTATGAGTTCATTTCTATGAAAGCTGAAAAATGAGAGCAACAGGGTGGTGAGAGTTGCAATAAATTTATACAACATTTAGAAAGTTATGAATGTTTGTAATTTGAAATCACTACATGTATGCGAATCTCAAATAGACATTTTGGTCAGTGGATTGTGATGTAGTCAGAGACAACTAATCCTTTTGTCGTCTCCAAAAATTTCATTGATTTCTACTTTTATCACATGTGCCTTTTCCTTTGGGACGCTACTCAAAATATACTATATATTTTATTGTAGGTTCTGTAAATGAGCAAAGACCCTCCTGAGTCATACGTTTTTGGAAATTAAAAATTTTAGTAATTTTTGTTGGAACAAATGGGAGAGTTGTGCATATCACAGTAATATCACTGATTTCAGCAAGAGCATTGAGCTGTGCCACGACCCAACCGACTGTTTAGTAAAAGCCTATTGAACAAGGCATGTTTAATAGTTACTCTACTCAATTTAAGAGCTTTGATAATGTCATCTTAACCAACGCTTGACATTCATCAACCTTGTGTCCTATATGTGAAGCGCTTGCCATTCATATTCAGCTTTTTAGTGCTGATAAGCATTCTCTTCAAACTGTGAAACCTAGATTTGCAATTTTGCTATCATTAAACACATCTCAACACTTAAAAAGTTACATTTTAATGTTTATATTGAAGCAGGCCTACATAAATATCTCACTTTGATGTATTTAAAATCAATTTTCACATTCTCATATAAATTTGTATTTTACATTGCTTTATTTGTTTCTACTTCTTTTTATTTTAGGTATTAGTGTTTGTAATCATTATACAATTAACAATTATTTACTTTGGTTTAGATGATAGGACAAAATAAAGCAAAATTACTCAAGGAATTCAAAGTCCTTATTATTAAAAAATATATGAAGCTTGTGTACTTATGTACTTGAATGGTTAAGGCCTCTACCTTATTTCCTGTGGGGGAAATTACTTTATCTCCTGTTAAATTCTTACTTTGTAATTAAAGTAACAACTCCAAGAGATAAACCATGTAAGATGGGAAGAAGAGAAACCTCTGACAGCTAGGACCCATTTCTGTCTCCTGTTAGAGACATGCTCTTGAGTATGTAATGAGCTGCTCACATGCTGAGAAATGGGAGCGTAAAAGCGAAAATCAACATACCAAGTACCATCCACCCACATCAGCTCTCCAAATACCCCCAGAGAATATCAGCTCTCATCTCCGTTAAGCATCACTTTCCAGGCACCCCCCCCCCCCCATCCCGATTCAGATTTAGATTCAGGCAGTTATCGTGTATCTGATGTGTGGTTATACCGATCATACATGTAGGGTAAGAAATTCAACAAAAATTAGCACCTTACAGGGTAGTGCATTGTCAAAAATAATGTGCAGGTGCATGAGGATTTTAAAGAGATTTGGAATAATTATCTGTTTAGAGCCAAAATGGCATTAACTCTGTGTACTGAGTTTTAAGCTTGAGTGTAAATATCCTTCTTCAGACAGAGAGTTATGTTGTATGATATTTTAAGTTATAACAGCAAAAATATCCTCTTCTTTTGGATATGAACTGCTAAGTTTGAGAAATGTCTGAATACATATCTGTACCAATCAGGATTTATTCATGCCAAATATCAACATACCAAAGACCTCTTTGGATTCTGCATTTATGATGTAAGAGTGATGATGATCGTGATTGTGGTGATAACATGGTACTACTGTATGTACAAGTAATGATGTACATGTATGTTTAATGATTTTGATTATTTGAAGAGCCAAGTTAGTGTGGAATATGCCCTTACAAAATCCTAATAGTAATACTCCTGGTAAATAACTAAATATGCACTTTAAGCGATGTGATATCAACTGTGAGGCAGGGGTCTGAAACCGAATCTGGAAATTGGCATTTATTTTTGCAACTGGGAATCCGATATCCAGGGCTGTCAGAGTTAAAACCATTCTTTGCATTTTTGTGAAAGTATTATCTTAAGGAATCACCATAGCTGTGTTTGCACAGGACATTCGTTGTGTTAAACTTGAGTTTGTGAAACCTAAACCTGGAATTGCTAAACCGTCCACAATCCACTAATACTGAGGTGTGTTCACATAGGACCAATAGAACAAGTATTGAAGGTTTTAAACTGGAAGCCTTGCTTGCAAGCAGTAATATGAACTACATATTGAGCTGAAATCACTTGAAATTAATTGTGTCCTCTCAGCAAAGACCCCAATACCTGCAATACAACAAAATTACTGTAAAACAATACTCTACTTTGACGAACAATACTATAAATATCTGTAATAGAAATGATGATATTAGAGGAGCTACGCAGTACGGGTGCACTCTATCAATTCAGGTAGCCATCATTTTGATAAGATACATTGTGCTGCAGTAGACTGTAGATGGCAGCAGAGGTGCATGCCTTCCTCTCTGCTGCTTTGTTGAATGCACAGCTGCATCATTATTATAGGCATTTACACTGCAAGCAAAATATCAGGATTTTTCTTCAAGCATTTTTCAGGCAATTATCTGTAAACAAAGAACCCAAATCGAAAGTCCACCACGGTAGTGTGGTGTTTTGGGGTCTATTATGAATGTCTTTGTTATAGTGAATTATGACTGTTGCCAAAGCTATGATTACTTGCAATTCTATATGAATAGGCACACTTAACAAAATATTGCATTTTTTACGAAATATGATGACAAGTATTGTAACAAGATCATTATAACTGTCCACTCCACTATCTAGAGTACATGTATGCTGAGTGTGAAAATGCAGCTTTTTTCTGACTACCTCTAGCTCTTCAATATCTTCCCTGAAAGCAAAGATTTTGTTGAATAAAGATGTGAAGACTTCCCATATCAAATTATGAGAAAGAGTAAGATTGCATGAGAGATAGAGAGGAGATGCTCAGGAAATGTTCCTGCATCTTAATTGAAACCTAACCCATGACAACAATCCAACAGCCGAGATGAGCTTTGGCTGCAATTGAAATGCCTCAAATTCACATACATGCACTGCGCAGTAATATGCATGATGAATGGTAATCATTATATATGTTGATAAGCGATAAATACAGAATTTATTAAGGCATAGCATTCTTTGTTGAAATTGAATTAAATTTCTTCATGTATTTATTAGGAGATATTCATATAAAGGGATTTGTTTTCTTTCAATTGGTTCCAGTGTAGTAGTTTGGTGGCATAGCGATTTGATTGTGCATTTTGTGATATAAGCACCAATTTTGGCACACAGGTAGATTAACATGTAAGCAAAACTGGATGTCACTTCAAATTTGGTCTCTGAGGCCCGGTGTGCCCATTTTCCAAAAAATTATATTCTCCTTACTGCATATAGCTCAAAACATGCCAACATAAGTGGCGCTCTATTTTTACTAGCAAATTTGTTGGGATTTTGTAGTCACATGGACTTCTGGCTAAAACGGGCCACACAGGCCCATTATTATACTTTTATAGCATATCGATTCATTTCAAATATTGAAGGTTCCACTCAAAACCAATTTTGAATGCTCTGGTTAATCTTACGGACTACAGACATCATAATGACTGACATATTTCTTTTCTTTGCAGGGTCTCCAGCTGACAGAGCAGATCTGGAGATTGGAGATGAAATCCTAGAGGTCAATGGAAGGTCATTAGAAAATGCAACCCATGAGGAGGTCATTGCACATATCCATCAGGTATGAAGATTATATCATTTAGATTTTCAAAGAAAATAAAGAAGAGCTTTCTTGGTCATTTTACTGTGCTCCATTTATTTGAAACAAAATATTAACTTAAAGTTAGTGAAGGAACCCTCTACGAATTGACAGTTGCAGAGGAAATTAAAGTAGAGTTTAAGAATTGAACTCTTTCATTTTTTATTTTGTGAAATATTGTTTGTTAAAGGCATATTAAAATGTTATGATATATATGGAGCTAGATAACTTTTGGTGGGTGCACCAATGAGGCTCTTGCCTTGATAGGCTGTCTCCTATGAAGTTATGCACTCATGCATTATTACTTTGTGATCTGTTCAATATGTTTTTGTCTATAAATGAATGTAATTAATGTCAGCTTGAACAATAAAATCAGAGTTGATTTAAACCCATTCAATTGAGAATTTTGACTTCATTAATAATTTTATCCTGTAGAAGGCAGTATATATGGCCAACAGTCAATGTGCTTTGAAGTTAATACCATGTGTTCTTGCATTCCACTTTGTCTCCTTGAATACACTGTATCATCAAATTGGATTTTAAAAAAAGAATAAGAAAATTCACATGCAATATTGTTAAAAATTGTTTGGAATAAATTCTATTGTTTTATGCTTAACATTTTTCATAGTAAGTACCGTCACATCTCAGAATCCAATTTGATGTGGAAACAATCAATCTATTTTAATGTTTGTTAATAGTATGGAGCTTGTATTGAACATTTTTTCTCTCTAATTTCAATTTTACTTTGTTTTTGTATTTAAAGACTAAGTCTTAATTTTCTACCTTGCATATATTTTGCGAGTAACATTGACATTTTCATCCTATTTTTATAAAGTGCTATTGACAACAATGGTTGAATGATTCACACTACATGTACAAGTACTATGAAAGTCAATTTCTGAAAAGCTCTGTATGACTTAAAATGGAAGTATGTTGTTTAAAATTTGTTTTAAAAATGATTATTAATTACTCCTGTCTGTTCTTTAAAACGACAATATCTAAGGTGATTGAGGCACCCTCTAAAAAAATGAATTTGCCTTGCTTGTTTGTATGCTCCCACCAATAAGAGTCTTTTATACGTATCCAAAATTTCATCAATGAATGAAGAGAACAAAGAAATTACATTAATCTAAAATATGTTGTATTTTCAGTGTGTGAAATCAAGAACGATAAATCTACGAGTAAAGAGGAGGACCATTAGAGATGGAGGTGAGTTTGAATTCATTACCTTGTGATGAAGGGCCTTGCGATGAAGGAAGGGCCTTGTGATGAATGGACAATGAAAGATTGATAACAGAGATAGGCATAGTGAAGACCTTTCTTGTTTGGTAGCATAGAGGGTGCCAGATAGTTTCAGAGAGCAGTGCTATTGAGTACCGGTAGAGTTTGGCCATAATGGTTTGAGTTGTGCACAGTATGGTCAATCAATACTGCTTTGGTGAAGCACAGAAGGAAGAATATCCACCATGTTGTGACCAACTGCAACCAAGTTGACTGAGCTAAGAGTATTAATGGCACTTTCAGAGAGAAGGCCCATACCTGGTTAACTTTAGTAACAAAACAAAAAACACACACAAAATGCTTATTCTGGTGGTCATAGTGATGCCACAGACCAAGTGGTCAGGGTTTTGCAGATTGATATTCTTAAAGTGATTGGATAGGCGTAGGCCATTGATCCGTCCGACTCGTAGGTCTAACTCATGAACCATGGTGAACATGGTTCAAGCTCCCATGGAATGATGCTTGTGATTTACACTCAAACTAAATGGGCCAGTTTGACACAGCTTGCGGATCACAAACAAAAATAGAATGACGTCATAAACATCTTCTCTTTTTATTTGTCCCAATGTATTTCTTTGTTTTCTCCTTCTATCTTCCTACTGAATTCCTTATTTTGCCCTTCTTTCATTTTGTATTGTTTTTCGTTGTTTTTCCTTCTTTCCTCTTTCTTTCTATATTGACTTTTGTATTTCTTTGTTTTTTCTTCAACCATCAACTTCTTTGTACTTGCATATTTTGTCTACTATTACCATTTTTAGTCATGTATTTCTATGTGTTTCACCTTCCTAAAAATGTCATTGTACATATATCTTTTGTTTCTCATTGTCTATTTTGCTCAATATTTCTTTGTTTTATTGGCCTCATGAATTGCCATGTTTCGCTTGGCATTCTGTTTATACATGAAAACATTCTTACGGGACTCTCATAGTTCTAAATCCTCAAATGTTTTGAAAAATGACCTAAGAGCTATCCTTGTTCTCAAGTATATAAACAAGTGGTGCACGCTCACAACTCACACTAAAAAGAAAGAAATTAGAGCTCTAACGATTTTTTTTTTTTTTTTTTGAAGTAGTGTAAACAACAGTAAAAACAAAAAAAAGGGTGGTTTTTCAAAATAGTTTTTTGGCTGTGTATTAAAGTGATCCTATTGTATTATCTATTCAAAGTTTTTCAAATTCATGTTTATACTAGGTCTACTACCTTGCATCAATCGATAAACTGGTTTGTAATATGAAATGATATGAGGACAGGAATACAGCAAAAGAAATTACAGAAATGACGCAACCTATACATATACATGTAGAAAAAAGTATGTTTTTAAATAATATGAAGCCACATTCTCTTGCGCACAGAGCCATTTATAATAGGCTTGAGATTTAGAGTAAACAAGGAAATGTCTTTATTTTATCCACTCGATTGTTGTACATGTATGAGTAATGTTAGTCATGTGATCTGGCCCTTTTTATTCTAGAAGAAATATGTTATGCCGTCATCCAGATAATAGGCATAGTTATGTGGTTGGATCAGCGTACACTGTTCAAGTTTCTCTTCTTTGTGCTCTATTCATGGGCCCTTTTTTATGCGAGCATGTTCAGGTACATGGTGAGTCATCTACTCACAAGTTGCTATTATGTTAATTAAGCGTGTCTTCAAACTATAAAAAAATAATAAAAACGTTACTTATAAAGCGCTTACCACCGAAGTCTCTAAGCGCTATACACACAAAATAGACTGATATACAATTACAAATTACAATACATATGGAATTCACGTCAAAGTTAACAGAGTTAATTAATCATCGAACGCAATTTTAAATAAATGTGAATAACTGGCAAAATCTCTTTAAAAATTCTTGAAGCTCATATTGTGATAGTATAACCACATGGAAGTACTATACAATAACAAAAATAAAAAGAAATTAAAAAAGAAAATATGTCTATATTTCTATTGTTACATTAAAAAAACAAAATATGGGAATATTAGATATTTATGTTCCTTCTTTGTGTGCATGTATGGTACACACCATCACATGAGGAGGAGGAGTTGATAGGATATCATGTGGTGTCAATTAAGCAGAGTCATTTGTACTCCACAGGTGGTGTTTATTTATTAACAGGTGGTGTTTATTTATTAACAGGCAATGCAAGAAACATTGCTCAGAGCTAGCTAGCTAGCTCAACAAGTTTTCAAGTACACCCCAGTTGATAGATTGAGGGTAATGTTGGACCAGGCTAAGCCAGTATAATGTCCCCCTATTGAGGTAAATGGAGTGGTCCTTGTCACTCTGGAATGTTAAGAATGTGGGTCTAGACACAAGGTCAATGAGTAAGGGAGCTGAGATTTTAACAACTTAGTCTTGATATTTAGTCTTCCTAAAACCTTTAATAACAACATGCAACAGATGTTATGATGCACACAAATTTTACATGCTGATTAGTCTATTTCATAGCTGATTATATTTTTTCTTATAAAATCTGAATAATCATGAACAATTGTAGAGGGATTGAATAGAATGACTGAAGTATATGATTGACATCAAAGTCTGACATGTAGACTGTGGGTGGGGCCACTCTAGCTCCATGGGTAATGTGTGTATGGGTGTCGAATAAGAATAACAGGGAGTGAAACTGCACCACCAAAATTTTGGCTCATGTCCCTGCAGAGCAGAGTAGTCTATATACTTTACGTGGTGTGTGTGCATGTGTGCCTGTATTGTAAAAGCCTATGCCTAGCCTGGCCTGCTGGAGCTTGCTCTCTTGTGTTGTTGTTTTTTCTGTCTTTACTGGAAGCAAACCACACTGAAAGGTTTCATTCCGTACTTGATGCACTCACGCATGCCTAGTAGTACAAGTTCTTCTTGTATGGTATAGGTACGTTACGCTGTCTAATATTCCATTTTCCTGGATATGATTGAGGAGCAGTTAATTGAATTCACACTTTGACAGTCAGACAGGTATTACAGACCATCCATCCATACTTGGATTTATTATTGTTGTGCTGATCGAGCTGAATGAGCCACTAGTGGTTGCGTTGCATCGCTTGATGTGGCTGCGTGCATGCATGCATTCCATTGTGATGTAGACACCAGTAGCTAGCTAGCTAGCTGTGGAGTAATAGAGGAAACATGTGTGCCTTACTACTACTGACTGACTGAATGAGAATGAATGAGGATGAATACATGGTGAGTGATAGGTTTATGTGATGTTAGTGACAGTGTGTTTATCAACAATCCTGACATACCTACACCATGCATGCACCATCAGGATCATCAAGTCGTTGAACATGACATCCATGCATGCATACAGTTTATTGACTTCACCGTACTGTAAAGCCAGAAATGATCGAAATGATCGCGACATGAGTCAAGAAATATTTTGAAATATGATATTCATGAAGTTCATTAGTTCAATAGTTCAAGGAGAAGGTAAAGACCAATTTGGGAAACGCTCCCCTCTCAAAAAATGAAATGGAAGCTCTAATTACTAATTATGTGAAAGATTATGTTTTGACTAATACGTAATGATACAAATTTGCCAAGAAACTGCCTACTAATTGATATATTTGGTAAAATATTATATCTATTTGGACCTGATAGATATTGTGCACGTGTCGCGTAGTCCCATATACATTGTAACTTTACCAAGACTGGGCCAATTTTCGTTTATCATTTTGATGATTCCAGAACCTTGCAGTACACACCAACACTTATATTCTAAATGATCAACCTTTTCTGATCGATTCCACAACGTTTCTGTCACAATGCAATCGCATGACCATTACTGGTCTTTATCTCAAAGTATAATGATATATTGGAATTTGTGTACATTTTTGGCAACCAACAAAAAAGTCCTTACTTTTTACGCTAGTTCAATTCAATAGATAACCTGCCTGATGCCTGCATGGTAGGATATAATATAGGACAGCGTTTGCTTGACACGCTGAGTTTATGAACTGTGCAACACTTGAAATATTATCGCAACCATTGACGTTTAAGTAAAGAATATTTCTTAACATAATTGAATAAAAATGTTTTAAGGTTTCTGTTTATTCAACATTATTGTGAGAAAATATAACTTACTTCCATGAATGATTGAAATTACCTCATAATCTCATATGACTTTCATATCGAATTAATGGTGGAGAGAGACATATTTCTATGAATGATGGGAGTTTAATGTTTTTAACATAAAAGATTTCTATTTTAGAAACATGCATGATTAATTACATGGAATGAAGGAAGTGAGGTTTGAAAAATAGTTAATTTGTTCCGAATAAGAGATTTGTCACAGTTTTCTACACACAATGATAGGAATTACTAATTGCCCTGTAATTTTACCAAGTCCAGTGTATTCGTACTATGACACATTTCACATTATGGGAGCAGAGTAGAGTAGAGTAATATGACATTTCTTTTCATATTGGATGGATAATGTTTCACAGCTTTCTCGATCAAAGAACCATGTTCTCACGACTCACATACATGTACATGTACCTTGATGGCAGAATCTTCACCAAATGCTCAAAGCCATATTCTTTTCATTCTCAGAGTTGCTTCAAAATTGAACAAGTGTTATCTGGTAATAATAAAAATGGCAATAATCTTCACTTGTTAATTATGTGTGTTAGTCACAGAGACAGCATGACAATAATTAGCCTGAATTGCAGATTCTTTGATGATGATGAGGATGATGATTATCATTATTATTATTAACATTATTAATATTATTATCATCATTAATAGTCTTACTTATATTATTATTATTATTATTAATATTGAACATTTATACTGTGCCATGTCTGTCAAAATTGACACTCCTGGCACATAAGTGAGAAATATTAATTTTGGACATACAACTAAAAATTAAAGATAAGGAAAGCAAATAGATATTAACATACTTGTTTTGAGACTATCAATTTCACATAAGATACAATAGTATGTCACATTTTGATACTCAATTGAACCATCAAGTATTAGTTGTATGTCTTTGGGCTCTGAGAGGTATTTAATGGATTTAAGATAGGGACCGAGTGATCATTTTTCTCATTTTCACAAGACAAGTTTGTAAGAAAGTACTGCTGCACCGCCAGCATGCATGAAGGGGCACAACTATTTTTTAATTTTTTTTCAGTAAACAGGCATTCAAGTCATAAACCAGTCATAGATCTTTAATTTTTCAGAACTGATCATCAAATCATTTTTAAGCTGTATTGGTATTAAATTGACTCATGGAAATTTACACAAAATGAAAAAATGTGTACCAGTAGACACATCAAGAGTTTCGGGGGTCCATCATAGTGCCTGAATCCTGTGATCACTCGAGATTTGAGGGCCTGGGTGGGGGGGGGGGGGGGGGGTGTTTCACAAAGATCCTAAGTCAAACTTAACTCTAAGTTGGACTTAATTATGAAGAGCCATTTTTAGCCTTAAAATAAAATATGTTTAAAGGAGCAAATCAAGTATTTTAGACTTTTTATGAGAAAATGAAATCTCCTTGATAATAGAAAATATGAAAGATTTGAATCAACAATTTATGCCTTTTAAAATATTTTCATTTTCATAGATGATGACGGCTTTCCATAATTATAAAGTCCAACCTAGAGATACAAATGTAAGTTCAACTTAGGATCTTTGTGAAACACCCCCCCCCCCCCCCTGGCCTGGAAGCTGATTTTGGGTGTTCATGTGTCCCATGAGTACAGGCCTGATAAAAACCCGATTTTTTTATTTTTTTTCCCGATTTTTTCCCGATTTTTTTTTCTTCCCGATTTAAAAAAAAAAAAAAAAAAAAAAAAGATTTTTTTATTTTTATTTTTTTTTTTTACCAGATTTTTTTCCCCTTCCCTATTTTATCCTGATTTTCCTGATTCCCCCCTTATTTTCTCTATTCTTCCCTATTTTGCCCAATTTTTTCCCCCAATTTTCTTACTCGAAAGGGGGGAATGTTGTTGGATGCCATTTTTTCCCCCGCGAATCCTCTTTTTTTTTTTTTACTCAAGGGGGGCGTGGTTGAGGGGAAAACAAAAAACCTATTTTTTTTTTAGTGCTCACTATCACCCCTGGAGTATCAAGCCCTGCTTTAGTTCTCTCAGGATACGAGCCTTGCATTCCACCAGAGCCAGGCAGGGTCTGCCCTTTACATGTTTCACTTGTCATACTAATTCATCATCACATATCTACTCTGCATGATACCACATGTTTACCGATCATTATTTTCATAATACACCATGGTAGACTCTGATAAGCTTAGTTGGATGTCATTTAGCAACACACATAGTGCAGTGACTGTGAAAGGTCATTTTGCAAGTTGATTGGTGATACCAGGGCCCTGTAACATATATTTTGGAGAAATACATTAGCTCTCCTTCAATGGTTCATATCTTTAGATATAAATTTATCTAAATGTTATGTTACAGGCCAATACAGGGTACACATACAGGAATCAAGAATTGAGATAACATCTGTTTAGAGCTAAAAGGAACATTAACTCATATCCTTTAACACAGAGTTAACGCCTGTCTGTCAGGCTCTGAACAGATGATAATACAGGTTTTTACAATCTTCTTAAAGGTACTATGTCCCTTTTGCAGCCAACCTCAAATGCTGTAGAACTTTGCAGGAATTATGAATATGTCATGTATGTCCTATCTGTGAAATTTAAACGTTAGCAGTGTCCTCATATTCAAATTATGCAAGGAAACATGTTTACTTGCTAGACTTCACTGTCAGACACTATTGAGTGACTGACTGGCTTTTTTTTCTTCTTTGGTAATTACATACATGAAAAGAGTTGTAAAGGGTACATGAGCAGAGTTGTAAAGGGTACATGAGCATTTGTCTACATCAGTAACCCACTTCTTGTGATGGCCAAGATTAAACTGATTGAATCTTTGCGCAGCATAAAACGTATGGCCATTCGGTACAATTGTCTGAAAATCAAGACTATTACTTTTGGGCTCTATAGCCCTAAAGTCGATTTGACAACTAATAGTCGTTATTTTCCCACTTGAAGACATTTTCAAGCCCCACCTTTTATAGGGAAGTTCTAAATTAGTATTATCTTTCAAATGCAGTTGGAATTTAACTTTTTCATTTTTTTGGCCTGCAAATGGGACATAGTACCTTTAATGTTCTGGGATTAGATTTTGTGTGAACATTCTTGTCAAGTCAACTGTATGCTCATTTCGATATCAATATACAAAGAATGATAAATAACAAATTAAAATTATAAGTAGATATAAAACCTGTGTAAATGAACTATGAATTACATATTTTCATGTTTCCCAGATTCCCACTCCTCTCATCAAGTTACTTGTGAACTTGGAAGCACTCATATATCATACATACCTTTAGCAGTTCATTCTGGTGATATTGTCATCATGATTTATGACATGTCAGGTAAACACACTTCTTGTGTTTTGTAACCTCTAAACTTGATTGCATGAGGAGCATTCTGTTCTGTGGTAGGAGTGATACAAACAGTCTGTTATTAAAGTTACATTGTACTGTATCTAAAATGCTTAGCTCAAGGCAAACATGAGAGTACTGTGAGCAATCTTGTTTCCTAAGAAGCTAATTGAATGAAAAAACAGGAAAACAAAGTGTAATTTGTATTTATTTGTGAAGTTTACATGTACTGTAATCTGTTAGATGTGTATGTATGACTGATAGATGAACCTACATGTACTGTACATGTGATAAGGCTTTCATTGCATGTTATGATGTAAGCTGACATGCACTATGATGCACATTGGAGGTTGATTACATTCCCCCACCTCCACCAACACACCCAGGTGCCCTAGGGCAAAGGTCATAGGTCAACTGACTACATCCCTTGAGAATTTTGATATGAAGTTTGTAACTATAGCTGCATTTACAGTGCCAGCAAAAATCATCAATTTTTCACATACTGGTGTTTCGTCGCTAGTTTTAAATGCCTGCTCTTGAAATTTGAAATACATGTACACTGTATAACTTTTTTTTAAATACCGGTAAAGAAAATTGAAAAATCCACAGGTCTATGGAGTGAGGTTTTATGAAACTCTTTCAGGAATTTCACAGATTTTTGCAGTGTAAATCAAAATGTAGATAAATGAATCCTGTTTTTCGTCACGCCACTCTCCTCGGCGCTTCTGTGCAATCACATGCAGAGCAGAGACAAGTCACACATGCGCACTAAACCAAAACTGCAAAATGTGCCAACACTGACCAACATGTTTTAATGGCGTTTTCCAGTAGTGTAAATGACAGTCAAAATGGTGTTTGGGCTGAGTAGAAGGGCCTTTAGTTAGGTTCGCACGACAGTCTGTTAACTCAAAATGGTGTTTGGGCTGAGTAGAAGGGCCTTTAGTTAGGTTCGCACGACAGTCTGTGAACTCAAAATGGTGTTTGGGCTGAGTAGAAGGGCCTTTAGTTAGGTTCGCACGACAGTCTGTGAACTCAAAATGGTGTTTGGGCTGAGTAGAAGGGCCTTTAGTTAGGTTCGCACGACAGTCTGTGAACTCAAAATGGTGTTTGGGCTGAGTAGAAGGGCCTTTAGTTAGGTTCGCACGACAGTCTGTGAACTCAAAATGGTGTTTGGGCTGAGTAGAAGGGCCTTTAGTTAGGTTCGCACGACAGTCTGTGAACTCAAAATGGTGTTTGGGCTGAGTAGAAGGGCCTTTAGTTAGGTTCGCACGACAGTCTGTTAACTCAAAATGGTGTTTGGGCTGAGTAGAAGGGCCTTTAGTTAGGTTCGCACGACAGTCTGTTAACTCAAAATGGTGTTTGGGCTGAGTAGAAGGGCCTTTAGTTAGGTTCGCACGACAGTCTGTGAACTCAAAATGGTGTTTGGGCTGAGTAGAAGGGCCTTTAGTTAGGTTCGCACGACAGTCTGTGAACTCAAAATGGTGTTTGGGCTGAGTAGAAGGGCCTTTAGTTAGGTTCGCACGACAGTCTGTTAACTCAAAATGGTGTTTGGGCTGAGTAGAAGGGCCTTTAGTTAGGTTCGCACGACAGTCTGTGAACTCAAAATGGTGTTTGGGCTGAGTAGAAGGGCCTTTAGTTAGGTTCGCACGACAGTCTGTGAACTCAAAATGGTGTTTGGGCTGAGTAGAAGGGCCTTTAGTTAGGTTCGCACGACAGTCTGTTAACTCAAAATGGTGTTTGGGCTGAGTAGAAGGGCCTTTAGTTAGGTTCGCACGACAGTCTGTGAACTCAAAATGGTGTTTGGGCTGAGTAGAAGGGCCTTTAGTTAGGTTCGCACGACAGTCTGTGAACTCAAAATGGTGTTTGGGCTGAGTAGAAGGGCCTTTAGTTAGGTTCGCACGACAGTCTGTGAACTCAAAATGGTGTTTGGGCTGAGTAGAAGGGCCTTTAGTTAGGTTCGCACGACAGTCTGTGAACTCAAAATGGTGTTTGGGCTGAGTAGAAGGGCCTTTAGTTAGGTTCGCACGACAGTCTGTGAACTCAAAATGGTGTTTGGGCTGAGTAGAAGGGCCTTTAGTTAGGTTCGCACGACAGTCTGTTAACTCAAAATGGTGTTTGGGCTGAGTAGAAGGGCCTTTAGTTAGGTTCGCACGACAGTCTGTGAACTCAAAATGGTGTTTGGGCTGAGTAGAAGGGCCTTTAGTTAGGTTCGCACGACAGTCTGTTAACTCAAAATGGTGTTTGGGCTGAGTAGAAGGGCCTTTAGTTAGGTTAGCACGACAGTCTGTTAACTCAAAATGGTGTTTGGGCTGAGTAGAAGGGCCTTTAGTTAGGTTCGCACGACAGTCTGTTAACTCAAAATGGTGTTTGGGCTGAGTAGAAGGGCCTTTAGTTAGGTTCGCACGACAGTCTGTTATCTCAAAATGGTGTTTGGGCTGAGTAGAAGGGCCTTTAGTTAGGTTCGCACGACAGTCTGTTATCTCAAAATGGTGTTTGGGCTGAGTAGAAGGGCCTTTAGTTAGGTTATTTATTTTTCCATCATGATCAAAATATATGGATAATGCACAACAATATTACAATAGGTGCATTATACTAGAACAATTTCCATCTCACTGCATTTCGTTAACCCCGGATATCGTGAATGTTATGATTGGACATACTTCGCATCTTGCCAGCTGCGATACGCTCCATTGCATAGTACCGGACTATTGTTCGTTTCTGTTCTCATTCATTTGCTTAGCACCGCAATTGCGGGGTTAGCAGGAGTTAGCACCACAATTGCGGAGTTAGCCCTGCTATTTTGCAGGGTTAGTTAACCCCGTACTATAGGTGGGGTTAGCCAACTTTAGCCCACTTTGGTAAAAACCAGTCTGAACAGAAAGTGGAATAGGCTTAACCCCCGTACTATAGGTGGGGCTAAGAACCCCCCTTAACCCCACCTATAGTACGGGGTTAAGAAAAATATTGCCAGTGTGAGAACAGTATACTTGAAAAAGTTGAAAATTTGAGTAATCTAACTTACAGTTATGCTTTGACATGCATCACCATGCATCAAATTTGTGTGTATTCCATGTCACCTGACTGGCTGTTCATCAAGTCTATTGACATAGTCTTTCCCTAATTATAGAGGAGATCTACCTGTAGTAAGGAAAAAATATCCCTTGTATAATTATGAATATATAGCTCTATTCTTGGAAAATTTTCTTTAAATTTTGTTTGGTTATGCGGAAAAGGGGAAAGGAGAAGAATGTATGTAATTCTTTTAAGATTACAGGAGTGCTGTCAAATATTTGAACACAGATGTGAATGGAAAAATCAAACAAGTGAATCCAAATTTATGCATATAAATTGAGAAATAGGAGGGAGGTGGTGAGAGAGATATACATTTACATGTACATGTTGCATGGACCCTACAATATAGGCTTGTAAAGCCAGGGCTCTCAAGAAGATTAGTATTAAATACTTAAATCAGGTATGGAATACCGTATTTGCTGGCGATAAGGCCGCACCCCCAACTTTGACATTTCAAAGAGGAAAAAAAAAAGAAGAAGAAAAACAAACAAACGGACAAAACAAAATAATCGTAATTTTATCGTAAAACAATATTTTTTTTTACAAACTGATACCAAATTCATTAATATTCTTATAATTTACCGGAAGTTGAGCTAAAAAAATGATCGCAGGCAGATTTGGTGTTCGACATATACCCCAACCACAATGTACGGTGTACTGCGAAATTGCATGAAATGGATTCAAAATGGCGACTTTGGCTGGATGCTTCGCGGCAGCTGCATTAAAGGGAGATCTGAGATACACAGTCCTACATGTTACCAGTGTCTGTGATATGGTGTAATATTGAAGCCCTAAAAAAATTGCGCTTCAAAATGATCAAGAAGTGCTTCAAAAAAGTAAAAATCTTTGAGTGACCGGTTTTACCATATTCGTTAACCCCAATAGACTGTAGTGTTATGAAAACCATTTTGTTTTCAAAATTTGTAATTCCAATCATTAATATCTTGATAATCAGGAGTTCCTGACTGACCTAAAGGTTTATAATTATCATTGCAGCATGAGCTGAATCAAGGATTATTTCTAAAGGATCAAATCATGAAAGACGAAGTTACTGGATCCCTTTAAACAGTCCCTTCTTTTACTTTTGCAATGCATTGGCACAAACTTAGATCAAGATCTATCGGCGGATGTTGTTTTTGGAAGTTTATTTTCGTCTTCATGTCAACAATGCAAGATAAAATTGTCGGTAAGATGTGTGGAAATGTCCTGTACCATAGTGGTATAGTTATTGTAGTCCCATATGTGCAAATTTGTGCTGTTTTTTCAAGGTTTTGACTTGCGTTTTTTTTTTTACTCTTTCGCAGCAAAGGCCGCAGATCGACTATTTGATATTTTCTCTTCCAATAATACTGCGACCTTTACGCCTGCAAATACGGTATGTGAGCCTTCAAATGTAAAAGCCCACTTGTGAGAGCTTTGATATACATATAACCCACTCACTGTAAGTCATTTCTGAAGGAAGATATGAAATGAACAAATAGTCGGACTAAAGGAAATTTCTACAAAACTGATATAAAGAATGATTGTGAGACAGCTGGCCAATCATCAGTGCACCCTACGATAAACCATGCAAGTATGATACGACGGACGTTCAGACATTAGCGGGATGCTGATTTGTTATCAAGTTTTTGTTCGAAACAATGCTCAAACCTTGTACTATGTTTCTTTTTATGAAATTTAGACTAGGGTCAAATTTATTACTTGCATATCTGATTCCTGTATAGCTATACAATGAATTATGTTAGTCTGAAGGTATAGTTAATAATTTCTATGTTTGAAAATATGGATGATTGTATCAAGAGAGTACTAGAAATGAAGTTTGTTGTGTGGAGTATATTTGGTAACCTGGCTTATAAATGCCTCTGATCCTACTGCACAGGAAATTAGAAAGTTTATGAAATTAAAGGTGGAGTCCGTAATGGGTGAGATTAGGCCAGAGCGGGATTAAGAGAGGGGTAACTCTTATTCTCTGCACCCATAATACTGTATTATACATGTAGGCAGGGATGGGAAGTCCTTGTCTTGAAGAAAGGAAAGGGGTCATTAAAAAGCTTTTATAGTGACCAAGTGGGGAAGGGTCCCCCGTCTGTATGGGTACACTCCCCTCATTTTTCTAAATTTATGGAGGCTATTTTCTCATTATTTGTTATATATTTTTGGTCCATTTTCAGAATATCTGGGGAAAACGTTCAAATTGCAAACATAATTTTTCAATGTACTATCAGTAAAAGAAAGCCATACTTGGTGTATATGTTAAGCCATGCTTTTTTTTTTGGGGGGGGGGGGGTCCAATTGGACTTTATCAAGTCACATTTTAATTCCAATGAGTTGGAAAAGAAGAAGTTAAATTGTCTTTGAATACTCACAGAGGAATGACAATAATCTTTAATACACATGTTGTTGTTTTAATTGTTGCTTATGAAATCCCATGTACTGTATGCCCATCGTAATTTTCATCTGATTTCTACATGATTTAATTTGATAAAGAATAGATATCAGTAATAACAAGCTGCCAATATCTTTTTCCCCCTTTAAAAGTGGAATAAGAAAGAAATCATAGATGGAACAGCAATTAGAACCATGGTTGTCATTTGAAATATTGTGTTATGACTCAAATTTCAGTTAAAATCTTTGGGGGACTTAGAAAGATGAACAAATATATATATTTCCTCACATTTGTGACTGTGTTCTTTGTCATACATTGTATGCATGTTAGGCTGCGTTCATGCTTAAATTTTGAAGGCAGAATGAGCGATCTGAAACGCTCATCGTAAACGCTCATCGTGATCGCAGTTCCACGATGTAGTGTTCATGCTTACTTTTCTGGCTCCCCCAGGCAATTCTCAGTGTGTGGCCTTAATTGGTCTTCCAGCTGGATTCGCAAACCTTCACTGTGCATGCTACGTAGACCCACTAGAGGTCAGTGCGTTGACCCCATTTAAACGCGTTTACAAATTGTAAACGCATCTTTTTGTGAGTTTACGATCGGCGATCGTGATCGCCGTTTTTCGGTGATTCTACAAAAGTGAGCTAAGACGCAACCGTGTTTTAAACTAAACGCGTAACAGATGCCTGATTCTGGCCGTCAAAATCAAGCATGAACGCGCCCTAAGTCTCATTAACTTCCTGACTACGTACATGTATGCAGTCATAACAAGCTCAATATTGATTTGATTTTGAAAAAGAAGTGACATCTGCTTCATGACTAGCTGTCTGTTATTTAAAAAGTGGCAGATTGTTATGACCATATTAAAGTACATATAGGTCACAAAATAAGATGCAAGAGGAAGTTCTAAGAGGTTTGTGCTAAGAATAGATGTTTAAAAAGGATTGAGCGGATCCTGCAAATTTGCCATAATTCATTAGTGATGGTGGTGTTGTGATAAATTGCTCCTTTTCTTTTAGAGGCACTACACCCAATACTTAATCTCGCATCTAGCTATATGTAGCTACATTCAAAGAGTAATGAACAAACTAAGGCTGGTACTGACAGGCGGATACTCGAGTACTTGGCGGCCATTTTTTTATTTTTATTTTTTAGGGAAAGATCCCTATTTTTTTAGACACGGCAGGGAAGAAGAAAAAATTTCCATGAAAAGTTGGTTTCTTATTCTATTAAGAAAATACTTGATACTTTTCTGTCTTTCTCAGCGAGTGTCAGATGGCCGCCATACTACACAGCACTCATAACTCCTTGCTACAATAAATCATATTTACGCCAACAGTCGCCAAGAGATGGCGCTGCTCGTATATACATTCATATATATATTTTTTTTTTGCCAACGTCGTAGGCAGCACCCCAGGTCTGTCTTCGAAAAACCCATGCGATTTTACTGCGAGTTGCAGTTGAAGGCGCCGATTTGTGCTTGTGAACTTATCACAAATAATAGTAACAATGTTTTTTTTTTAAACTAAAGATGGCAAAGTTTCCTCAACCGAACAGAAAAAAACTGGGCACTTTCAATATTTTTAGCTGATGTCTATCTCTTGAAATGCTAGTGAATATTTTGGAAAAATGCTTCAGGAAGGTCACAATACACAATAGGCCTGTCTTCACTATCTCGAGATTGCCAAATATCCCGCTATTGAACTATCCCGATCGCAAACTATCCAAAAAATGTCCAAAAAATGTCCCACTATTTGGCAAAATATCCAGCTATTTGTCCGGTGCATCTTCAAGAGACTAAAGACTCGCACTATGCGCGAACGCTGAGCAAAATATCTTGAGCTAATTTCTCAAGGTCGAGTATCACGTTTCGAGGTCGAATCTCGAGCTGATGAAGACGCGAATTGAAACTTCGGGATTATTTCCCAAATCAGAAATAGCGGGCTATTTGGCAATCTCAAGATCATGAAGACGTGCCTAATATGGTTTGACAGACATTTCATGCATATTATTATTTTGATCACTGATGACTTTGTTTATTTATTACTGTCCCCGATGTCACATTTCAGTTCAAGATTTTAATTAGTCAATATTTCCCATCAAATGAAACATTTATTTTTACACTGAATTGATTTATTTTTCCATCTCATCCCTTTCCATAGGTCTAGATGATGTAGAGAAGAAGCGGTTACAGCAAGCTTACGTTATTGCAGTTGAGCAGCAGACACGAGATAAGATTGCCCAGATTGCTGCTCACAACAATGTACAGACTGTAGATCTGACCTCTCTCAACAACTCCAATCATCCAGTGGGCATCACAAATGGACATACTCATGTAGAACTCCATGGACATAGCAATGGCTATCCTGAACCTGAGAACAGTGCCTCTGAACCTCAGGAACCTCCCTTGACAGCAACCTCTGCCACAGTGCCCCAGGATGGGTACAGCAATGAGCGGTTAAGCCAGCTGTTCGGCGAAGACTTTCAGGTAGTCAGTGAACCAGATGGTTACGACAACCCAGCCTTCAGCTTAGAATTCCCATCCACAGGATCGGACATAAGTGCCTCTGAGACAGAAACTGTACATCGTGCAGGATCTCTTCCCGTACAGGAACCTGCAGTCCAACCGAAAGTGCTCAAAGGCGAGGAAGTGCCTCCTGTGGACCTGGCTCAACTTGATGCCCAATCTAATGCACAAAGTGCCTCATTGCCTACAAGTAGTACTCAACAAAAGAACACAATGCCAGAACCAAGTGCTGCTGTGCGTTTGGAAGCACACCCCAGGGAGATGGGGGTGGATTGTCCAGCAGATTTTGTTGCAGCAAGTGGCATGAAAGATCCACCTGCTCAATCAGCAGGTAGTGCTAAAGTTAATGGACATACTTTGACCAATGGCACAGACTTAATACCCAACTCAAAACAGAACAATAACATGAGTTATGAAAACTGGAATTCAACAGGAACACACACCCATCCTGGTGTAACAATACAGCAGGTAAGAAAATTTGAAATTCCTCTTTGTTACATGTTTACTTGATGTTTTGTTATACAGTGCGACCCAGAAAAAACGACAACGAGAATTATCAATGTTTTATCATAATTTAGTCACATTTATAATTAGTAAATGACACATATTTGGAAAGCTTAGATCTTCCTCTTTCATTTGATGCAACTCATATGATGGATATTTCACGCATGAGTGCTTAAAATGAATTTGAAGAGAGGAAACCAAAAAAGTCATTTGGCGGACGGTATCTGAATTTCAAAGAGAAAATCACATTTCCAGAAAGTTGAGTTCCTGCCCTTTCAGATGACACCTCAATCAAGAAAAATGAGCAGGGAATGACAAAGTTCTGTTTGTTTAAAGTAGTGCTTGCATATCCATAATTTTATCAAATGAATTCGTTTTCACTGGCTGCCTGCCGTAGCAACAAGCAGAATTGACAAAAGACTTATCTCCATTTCGTTTAACAATCAGCCATGCATGAAGTCTTTCGTCTACGGCTCCTTTTAATTCCATAACAGCTGCCAAACTAGATAAACCTTTTCAATCTAATACAAGGCAGGCAGCTTTTATTGAAGGAAATGATAGGTCACTAAACTGCAATACGTGTTTCCGTTGATGAAGATCTGTTGAAGCTGAATAAGAAGCATGTTAAACAGTTTACATCCTCATTCAAGCTGTTCTCTTAAACTGGTTGAGGTAAACAGGGTAATAAGGTTTGATGGCCTAGATGACTGAGCCCCTAGTCAGTGTGATGGTACACACACCATTATCAGTCATCAAGTACGACACAGATCCACACTAGGCCCTGCTGTGCTGTAAGGAAGCAATAATAGTCTGAAGACTATTTCATTCAAATCATCAGATATCATCAGTTTATATATATTTCTGCCAATATGGCTTTATTCTCACAAGATTACCATCCAAGTTATTAATTTAACCTTTAAATATATAACGGTAAATGAAATAAATAAATTACCATAATAAGATCGATTCATATGGCACAGCCACTATACTCTACTGTGTTCTTGAATTATTTTTAAAAACATTTTGAAGACTGTTTCTTTTATGAAGTGCTAGATATGGGCCAAAGCTAAAATGTATGTACATGTATATACAAAAATAACCAGAGAGGTTTACAAATATAGGCATGTACAATATCATTGCCTTACAAAACTGTTTATATATTTTTTAAATATAGTTTATTCATACTATTTGAATACATTTTTACAATTTTTAAACAAAATTAATGTTATAAATGATGCACCCCGGAGCCTTGTCTGCCTGCCTAAAAGCTTTTATATGTACGGCAGCCATCTTAGAAAAATATGAAATTCTTGGTACCTAGAACACCCTCCTCATTTTTGGAATAATCCAGATAAGAAACTAGGAATTTGATTTGGCCTTACATTGAATTCAACTTCAGATATGATATATGGTACATGGATAACCCTTTGACAGATGCTTTTCCCATGTAAACAGTCTGATATAATCATCAACCTTCCTCTCCTCATTGACTCTACTTTAACCGCTGTTAAGGGGGGAAGTATGAAATTGGAGTTAACGCCTCCTAGTGACAGACATCATAACCAGGTAATGTGAGCAGCTCATCTGGATGAGGATAACCTACTTTACTACACTCTATTTAAGAACCTTATTGCTGCACTTTGCTAAGCTGGATGAAAAGGTCAATGTCAATGGTACAAGAAAGAGCCACTTCCATGTCTAATGTGCATTCTGATCTCTTAGGAGACTATTTTTGCTATCTTGGAAGGAAAGCCTTACTTATCCAAAATGTAGTCTTAGTATCACAGTAAGGATTCTTCCCAATATGGTTTGTGTTCTGATGTACATTAATAACCAAGGACATGGTTTAATTTCACATGAAGCAGTCCCAGATATTCATAGTAAAGTATATTTTAATGCTATGTTTGTTTGTTTTAAACATGGCCTCCACAGAAGGGATTCATGTGCCTCACCAGGCTACTCACTAGTACTACACATCTCATTTGCATGATTGACTCCACTTGTGGATGAAAATAATCACATTTGTTACTCGTTAGTGATCTTCTTATCATCTCGAAGTTTTGTGAAAAGTACTAGGAACCCCAACATAATCTCTCACATGCATGCCACATGTAGTATACTGGCTCAGACCCTATTCCACAGTTAAGCCTGACTATGTCAGTTTTTCACTGTACCAAAAGGCAAGAACAGGTGAAGTCTACATTCCTACCGTTTAACACTGTATTACGTGTTACAGCTAACAAGGGTCTGTGCGTAGAGACTACAATCATGCAGTATGTTGCTCTCAAATCTGTCTCTGGTAGGTTTACCGTATGCTTTCATCGAATCCAAACTTATCACTGGGTACCCTAAAATGTGTCTCGGACCACATCAAAATATGGGCCGGGACTGGTTTGCTCTTTAGCAATCCTGGGTGTCTTTAATATGGTTACATCCCAAGGTTTGTGTTTTGATGTAGCAAGGGTCTACTCTTTGATGTAGCAAGGGTCTACTCTTTGATGTAGCAAGGGTCTACTCTTTGATGTAGCAAGGGTCTACTCTTTGATGTAGCAAGGGTCTACTCTTTGATGTAGCAAGGGTCTACTCTTTGATGTAGCAAGGGTCTACTCTTTGATGTAGCAAGGGTCTACTCTTTGATGTAGCAAGGGTCTACTCTTTGATGTAGCTCATTGTAATTTGTGCTTTATAAATACATGCATTTGTAACTCACATATCATTGTATGGATACTCAATTCGCTTTTAAAATCTCTTCTTTCTTTTCCTTTGAATATACAGAATGCAAGTCAAAATAACAGCCAGGGCAGCATATCATTTGAGCCTGTCAGTAACCATCCACTCTTTGAAGATGCTGGCACTTCCAGACAGTACTCCACCCCAGAACAACCTCCTCCAAGGAAAATCTTAGGTGAGTATATTATACAAATAATACACATCAGTGAGGGCATTAGTAAGAATTACCCACACAAGGTACCTTTGGAACAGTGTAACATGCCTGAGGCGATAGCCGAGGGTGTTTGGACTGTTTCAAAGGTACCAAATATTACAAATGAAGACTAATCTCTTTTAAAGGTAGTGTTTCCCTTTTGCAGCCAACATCAAATTCTGTAGAATTTTGCAGGGATTATGAATATATCATGTACATGTATGTTCTCTCTGTGAAATTTAAACAGTAGCAGTGTCCTAATATTCAAATTATGCAAAGAAACCTGTTTACTTTCTATACTTCACTGACTGACATTTTTTTTTCTTTGGTAATGACATACATAAAATGAGCTGTAACAGGTTCATGAGCATTTGTCTACATGAATAACCCACTACTTGTAATATGGCCAAAATTAAACTGATTGAATCTTTGTGCAGCACAAAATGTACAACCATTTCGTACAAGGGTCTGAAAATCAGAATATTGAATAAAACGACTGCAATCCCAAAAATTGATTCGTCAACTAACAGCTGCTATTTTTTCACTAAAAAACTTTTTGAAGCCCTTTCGTTTTGAGGAAGTTCTAAATTAGTATTATCTTTTAAATGCCATTGGAATTTAACCATGGCTCAGGTGATGCCAAATTAATAATAATTATGTAAAAGAAGAAACAGTGTGACGTTTGTCAATCAATGTTTTACTTGTATTCTCATGTACCTTGTAATGCAGCATGGTTGTGTAAATGATTGTCTAAATGGATTTTAGTTTAAAATAAGTACTGTTGTTGTATTTAGGGTTTTATCATTATCAATGATTTCCTCATTGTGGTTTTTAGATATCAGTTTTGCTAAAGCTGGTGTAATATTAACAGGTTGTCTGGGAAAAGGGGCAGGGGTGGACTCAGAAATAAAGTCATCTGTCATCACTCGTATCCCATGAATGTCATATTACTATCAGCACTTGTTTATTCTCTTTTGTCATCATCCATAAACATTCCTTCCAAACATAATCATGTTAATCCTCTATGTGTCAGATCTGGGATTAGCCCTTAATCCATCTTTCCTGTTTCTCAGCTTGTTTTCTCAAATCCGACACTCGTTCTGGAAAAAAAGTTCATTTCATCTTCCATACTAAATTTTGTTTTTCAAATGCCAAATCTTGACAGCTGGTGAATATAAGTCTTTTCTTACATTTTTTTTTTTCATTGTCAAGAAAGAGTTAATTCTATATATACATGTATATTAGCTGAGGGTAATACATACTCTGTCATCATAATGACACTTAACCTCTTTTCAGGAGGATGTATCAATTTGTGATAATAGTGTATGATAGTTTCCTTTACATGTACTGTATGATCAAATTTAGGTTTTCAAAATATAGAGATTGAAGACTGTTGTTCCCCATAGCTCAACCATGAAGTAGAGTCATTTTGTTTTTGTATGTTGTTATTGTGGAGTGGTGACTGGTCAAAAAATATGGTGTTAGTTTTACCCATTTTAGTATCCTTTAGTCATTTATTTTTCAATGTTACAAAAAAGTAAGATTATGTTTTTTTTTCTTCTTCATATTGACCCCCCCCCCCCCCCTCCCCTCTTTGAATCCTACCCAATTGCTTATTTTATCCTCATAAGTTTTTCACTCTATAATACTCAGTGTTTTACTTTCTACTTCTTTTCTGTTACAGTTTTTTTCTTGCATGACATGAAAATAAGAGAAACAAATTTGATGACTTATTGCACATATACTCAGAATGCATTACTTGAGGATGGTACATTGTGATACAATTATTGATGAATTATTGTATTAGAAAATATTATATTTATTATTAATATTATTTTGATGGCTTGAAACTTGTCGTTTTTAGACAACCATATCTTTTTGCTCAAATTTAAATCATAGCCTCGCCTGAAACCTACATCTACATGTTCATAGTTGTGTAAGCAAAAGGAGATTACAATGAAATAGCAGCTGGCTTTATTGACCAATCATATGGAGGTCATTTGGCATGAGGCAAATTTAAAAACTTACAAAAGCCTTCAATTTATGAGTAGGTTGATATTTCACCATTAAAGAGATGGTTGAGTTCTGGGAAGAGGTGAAAAATAATTTGTGAGCGTTATCATTCTTATTATGCAAGTGTGGAAGAACATCAGATAAGACATGTTCCCTGAAAAGCATGGCTCTTCAAATGCCTTTATATTCTAAATATGTCATGTAACTCGTAAAACTCGGGGGTAGGTTGTTTACGCCACGTGTTCGTGTAGTCCCATATACATCTTTCTGTGTACAGTGTTTTTAACTTTACTAAGACTTGGCCAAATTTCTTATCATTTTGATGATTCCAGAACCTTGCAATACACACAAATTCTTATATGCTAGATGATCAACCTTTTCTGGTCGATTTCACACCGTTTCTTTCACAATGCAATCGCATGACCAGAACTCAACTTCATCTTTAAAGGTCTGAGGGAATCAAGATTTGCTTTCAAAATGTCTTTACATCGCTCTTGATTTGTGTTTATCAAAAAATGATATAACATACATGTAGATGATATGCATGTCCCAGTTGAACATTTTATTTACCATAATGATAGTCACATTTTTATATTGCTTATTACTACATTTCTAAGCAGGTTACATTGTAATCATTACCATCCTGGTCGGTGGATTCAGTTTGTAATGCACAGGCTCCACTCCCTGGGGAGTATTTCGGCCAGCCAATATTTATATATCTCTTGATGTAGGTATACGTTGTAATACACCAGTTTACGGTTGTGTGCGCCATTTTAAACAAAGCCAATGACCTAGAGTTCATGTATTTATGCGTAAATTAAGATTGCGCCCATGCAAATTATGATGATATCACTGCCTACGCGCTGCATTGTGCGTGCACATCATCATTTGCATGGGCGCAATCTCAATTTACGCATAAATACCACTGGTCAAAGGTTATTGGCCCTGTTTCAGGGCCAATGACCCGAGGTCAACTGTCTGCGCATGCGCACTGATACAACCGTAAACTGGTGTATTGTTTTGTATATATAACTATCTACCTGCATCATTGTTCTTTGTTCAGACCTCCAAGACCTATTAACAACACTCAGCCTGGCACAGAATAAGCTTGGTAGTCCTCAGGATAGGGAGGATTTAAACTTCATGCAACAGTTCTTCCACAACTCAGATGTACAGCATGCAGTCGGCATCCAACATACAGTGGGGCAATTACAATTATCAAAGTCACCCCCTCTGCCGGTGGCAGCCAACAGTGAGACACTAGCAGTAGAGGTAATTAGACCATTGCAGGAAGTTATTTATTTACACGTATTGATGATGAGAAAAGTATCATTCATTACAAGGTAAGTAATTTTCTTGGTTTCCAGAAAGAAAACAATTTTTTTTTGTGCGTACAAATGTACAGTTAATCATAATGAAGTGCAAATACTTACGTAAAGCACTCATCTAGTGGTATTAGATACATACTGATATTTGGTGTCCATTTTTTAAAATATAGAACTTGATTTGGGCTGTCTCTCAGCTGAGATGGATGGATCCCCCTAATGAGTAATACTTTTCATGTGATGTGCTTCTATGTTTTTTTTTCATTTAGGAATAAAATTTTACTCAATCTCCACTTTTATCTCTTACTATAGAATACTATAATACATACCTGATGTGAGCATCAGTTTTTGCTGTCACTTTTCCTAATTACCCCTTGTAGTAGTGCATGTCATATGCGTAGCAGTCTTTAATCATTATATAGTCTAGGATAATGTACTTGTGTTATTGTCAATGGTTTGTCGTAGAGTAATGTAATGAGAGATATACCATCCTCCTGATGAGCTTGAGGGCTACATCACCTGACTACATCACCTGACTACATCACCTGACTGCAGCTCAATACATCTGAGATGTTACATTCTACAATGCTTCAGTGGAACAAAACATTTTGTTGTTGTTGTTCTCAAGTTTCCAGAATCACCTGATAGATTTTCATCTTTAGAGTAATTTGCATATGAAAGAAAGAATCTATTAATGTACTCGCCTATTTGTCTACATGTATCTGTCTCTTTACTAATGAAACATGAATCCATAAGAGGGGATTTGAGAAGAATAATAATAATAATAATGGTGGCTTCTTATATAGCGCACATGTCCGTGACGCTCCTGGCGCTGCCCCCAATTATTACCCTGGCTTTAGCAAGGCGGCCACTGCGGCGCTCTTACATTTAAAGGAATTAATTCCTGCCAGGTACCCATTTACATCACCTGGGTTGAGTGTGGCAAATGTAGATCATCTACCTGATGAAGGAAGTTTCTCATTGGAATCAGGTCATAGCCTAGCTGTAATGACTTGTCTTTCATCATTGCTGCTTTGAGTTAGAGATATTATCATGTTTGTGTGTCATATATTAAATGCTGATAGGTTCAGAAGTATCCTTAATTAATACATTCCTGCTAGTAGTGACTCTAGGGTGACTTGCATATACTGTACATGTAGTCCACCAAGTAAACATGCCATGGGTAGACGCTGAAAGAGCTGCAGCAGAGATCTATGTCAAACTGTTGACTTTTCAGTTTTTGGACTAGAGTTAAGTATCTTTGTCTTGGTCACACAATATACCCAGGTAAACTTATCAGATCAATGGTGACATACATGCAGAGATATGCATGAATGCAAGCTGATCTAAGTAAAAGGCAATAGATCTGTTAGTACTCTGAAAGATGCACTCGTGCGTCAGTCGAATAGTTATGTGAATAATTGAAATTTATCTTATAAATTCCAAATGGGATTAGTCGAGTGTAGTTAGGTAGAAAAGCCTACAAGCACTTCATGAGAACTGTACCTTACTGCTCAGGCACACTGCTGCTAAAGCTTAAAGACCCCATTTACAAGATTAAAGTCAATTAAACTTAGGCACCCCTTCAAAAGACAGAACAAACCTAACAAACTATTAAACACCCCCCCCCCTCTAGAAATAATGATAATTAATAGATAAATGGATTAAATCTAAAAATTAAATTACCAGGAAAAATTAGGTTAACCTTTGAAACATGATTCATTTTTGTGTAAATTTCACCACAAACCAGAAAACTAAAACATTCATGTACTTGCAAGTTTTCTAAAGATCTATTGAAATTAAATTTTGCATTTTCATAATGCATCAAAAATCAAAACATACATGTAGACTCGGTACCAAAATCTGATGCATATCTTGATCTTTTTTTTTCTTCTCTCTTTCTCTTATTTTTCATTAAGTTACATATAATATATGATTCGATTTGTGTCATTCCATTTCATGTACTATTAATATTATATGTCAATAATATTACAAAAGAAATTTCATGATTGGGCAAAGACCTGTGACCTGTTATGTAGAAAACATGTGTGATTTCAGTTTGTACATGTATATCTCCCATTTTAAACTGGTCATCTCTGCTGCAATCTGCTTATCAAGGTTCTCCAGTAGGAATGGCTGAGTGTGCTTGTTACAGGTCTTTCTTAAGAGCATTCTTATTCATCAGGTTAGAATAGGTTGATAATGATGTTGAGGGGTTGAGAATTGTGAGTGAGGAGATAGCAGGAGGTCTACATTCCTTGCGTGTCTCATAGGTCTCCAGGTTTCATGTCATACTATACTACACAGCATGCCTTACCTGGCTGGCATTGATAGGGCAGAGTCAAAACATTTAACCAAAGGTCAAAATAAAAACTACCGGTAGTTACGATTTTGTGAAATGTGTAACCGGAAATTGAAGGAGAAAAAAGAGATACTAATATGTGCGTCGTCCACAAGGACTTTGGTATGTGCACAGAGTACCTACATTGGGAGAAGTGAAGCCTTGAGGGCATTTAGAATCAATTAGGACCTTTGATCCACAAAGTGAACATGAATCTTACATGGGGGATTATTCCATTCAAAGTCTCTTTTGTACTTTGCAGAGATCGAGAAAGAAGTCATGTTGCATCGCTTCGAGCTTAAACATGGAATTCATAATTTCATATCTTCAAATGTTGTTTGCAATAGATTCTCATCCTCGTACACAACAACACACGTCCTCCCGAAGAAAAAAAGTGACAACATAAAGATACATTTAGCATGATACAGGTTTCTGTAATGCAACTTTTATAAAAAAGCTCCAAACTGTTTTTTTCTCTATGGTACCTTCCACGATGCAAATTCATTTACCCCCCCCCCCCCCACAACGAAAAATCGCCCAATAATTGTAAATGGTCAAACAGTCACACACAAAAAAAATTCTTTGTAAATTTTGAACATTGTTAGCTATTTAGCTTCCAAACAATATGAATTTCAGGAAATATTGAATGCATATACCTTTGACTTGTCGTGATATTTTCTGTAAATCAATCTCAAATTTAAAATCTAACTTTGCCTGCATTATTATACACTTGATTTGATCATCAGACAGTTTCTCCACATTTCATCCATTCCTTTCTTTTAACATCTCCTTTACTTCTATCAATAGATTTCATACAGTTCAAGGGGATCTAAGGGAGAGGCTGATGAGCTGAGGAGACTGCTTTCAAATCCTCTTCTTAGGGTAAGAAAACCACTCTCCAAAACCATTGTAATCAGTTGTATGAAGGGAAGTAGGTCAAAGGTCATTGAGCTGTAGAGTTGATTTTTTATGAAATGTTTCAGCCTTGTTTGTGTGTCTAAGTATATATATAAAGACACACACACAAATATAAACATGGAAGTATTGATGACATTAAGCCGATACTTGTGTATATTACCGGATTGAGATGAACTTAGATTTTTGAGGTATTGGGTCATCAGTCAAAGGTTACAGAGGGTCAATTTACATTAATCTATGAGGTTTGAGCAACTGTATTGCAATATCCCAAGAACCATATGACCAGTAAACTTCAAAATTGGGGCTTGTGGCATGGAATGTTAGGTTTTTTTATGTGGTTTGCATACGTATTATTTGTATAATGAACTCCAAATTCATTGCTACTCTGTATCACTGTCAAAAAATAGACTGTCAAGATTTTGGGGGTAAGTAGTATGAGTCAAATGTTGCAAAGGTGCCTTGATTATGAATGTCATACTTCATAATATCACAACAAAATCTGTCAACTTAATACGCAAATCAACTATTCTACATCAAGTCATCAACATAGGAGTTATGCAAGTATGTGATGAAAAGGAGTGATAGGAAAATTGATACACATGTAGTAGAGAATGGTATGTATGAGGCTACAATTCGTTTTTTGATCAAAATACCATTTAAAGTTTTACGTGTTTTTCATATTTTTCATGGTGTTTTTGTTTGTTGTAGGGGTTGTTGCGAGCACATGATAATGTAGCTAGTCCTGACCCTGCTGAGCTACCTACTGATGTATACCAGGATATTGATCTACCCGAGGATGGTGAAGAATCAGTTAAGATTGTCAGAATTGAAAAGACAGGAGAACCATTGGTGAGTCAATTCTAGATGTTCTTTAGTTCTCTCGTCTTAATAAGCGATAAAAGACTATTTATTCATCAACATGCATTTCATTGACAGGAATAGTAAACATGTTGATATTATTATACAAGACAAACTAGTTCGTCATCAGACTAGGGATTAGTTGAATTGTCAAATCCCCAAGTCCACGGCTGTATCGAAGAAGGGTGTGGCGAGACAAAGATAACAGATAATTAGCATTTTTAATCTGGGACTGGCACTTTTCAGCTAAAAGATGTCTTCAAATTTTTTGTGGAGGGATGAGAGTCTTTACTTTCCCCCTTCTTTAATGACAAATGAGGGGAGAAAGGAGAAAAAGAAATTGGATTTATTGATACATTGGATTAACTGTCATCCAGGTCATGTGAATGTGTCGCCAAAGTTGTTCAGCAATTTGCAACATTCACTTGAAAGATTAGAAATCCAGCTACCAAAATGTTGTTTGCAGCTCAAAATTTATCTTCAAAATATCTTTTTCTTCATTACTTGTTGTCTATTTTTTCTTTTCTTCGGGAGAAAAATATTAATCAAAAAGAGAAATACAGAATTTGACATCATTTCAGAAACATATATTTCTCAGTTAAACTTTTGATTAACATGATGTGTATAGGTATTCCACATCACCATTGAGATCGTAGTCACTCATAAACCTTCATAAAGTGAATAGATAATGATTGCTGAAATGAAGTAGAATCCCAATAATAATTGGAGAGGGGGAATCAATATCTCATCTCTATAAATCAACCAATATTGTGGGTCTAAAAAGTCTTCTTGCTCCTCCAATGATTTCTATTGCAGTGATTTCATTTGTAAACCGGTTTTGTTATCTGTTATTAGTAGTGTTATTATTGTTATTACTATTATTCTTATTATTATTATTCATTTTTATTTGTCTCTTTCGATACATGTAAAAAAAAAAAGAACAAATAAATGAGAAAACAAAATATGGCAATAATATCATAGAAATCAACATTTAATTTCCATGTATTATTAATTGTAGTAAATGCTGCTGTCAACCATTTATTTTTATCAAATACTTTAAACAAACCCTTTTTAATTTTTGTTTTGTAGGGTGCTACAATCCTGAATGAGAATGAGTCTATTATTATTGGTCGTATCATCAGGGGTGGCATGGCAGAGAAGAGCGGTCTACTACATGAAGGAGATGAGATCTTACAGATCAATGGTGATATTGTCACCGGCAAATCAGTCAATGAACTATCCGATCTCTTGGTATGGCATTCACATTTCTATGAAAGTTCTACAAAGTTAACAAATTTTTGTGGCAAGCTACTTGATTATTAACAAATAAGTTTCAATGTAAGTGTGCAATTGGGCAATACAAAACGAAATGATTTTAGCATGAATATTAATGGAAATACAAGTTCTTTTTAAATATGAACAGACAAATAAATCATGCAATTCATTTGATGGAAAATTTAATAGAGGTGTTGACAATTCTTTTAGTGAATTTTTTTATTTCAATTAATAAACATAGATATGATGAAAGATTCTGATGATAAAGTGAGATGATACATGCCCATTGACCTTTTGTTTTGTGTGTGTGTGTGTGTGGGGGGGGGGGGGTGTTAACAACGATATATCTGAATGGGGCTGTATCATTTCTTTTAATCTTTCAATTAATATTGTTTCTATCAAAGTGGTATATCATTCCAACCTTTCTGTTGTAGAGATGAGAGTAAAAGATGACAATGAAGTATAATATTAAGAAGATTGTTCCTTGTCATCCCCAACAGGCGAGTCAAACAGGTACGATGACATTCCTTATAGTACCCTCAACGACAACTATCCAACAACCACCAACAGCTAATACTGTACTGGTAAGAAATAATACACTTACTTAAAGCAATAATGTCACGTTAATTGGAAGAATAGATACCAAGAAGTTCATTTGATATTTGTTTGTTACAACCTGTTTACACCTATATGTATCTCTCAAAGGATTTAGACTTTCTATAGGATTCAAGGAAATTTTAGGCGAAGTAATTTATTTTCAATGGATCATGTTGAAAATACTAGTGCCTTTTACAAAGTCATTACAGATCACTGCTCATGTTTTACATTTGTTGATATGTTTTCTTTTAAACTTAATTGCAAATAATACAATTATTCTCTTAGTATTCTTAAAGTCATTTTTGTCAATGATCTTAATTTCAGTTTAATTCTTAAGCTAATATGTTCAAATAACAAACATATTGAAAAAATGGTAGTTGTTAAAATCTACAACCTGTTTTTTAAAAGACATGTGTCACGCATTGGTTGTTACCCATGATCATCATCTTATTGTCAGTCACATTTATTTTGGCTCATATTCCACACAGTTTCTCTGTAGTTGCCATGGTAATCATTTTGTTTTGATGATCTCTGATTCTCACCAACTCTTTAGTTTCATTTCTGTTCTGTATTCCTATCAATTCAACCCTATTCAGTACCAATATTGTGATCCTTACACTCCGCTCAATAATAGTTTCATTGTTCTTTATTCCTATCTATTTAACCCTATTCAGTACCAATATTGTGATCCTTACACTGAGCTTAATAATAGTTTAATTGTTGTTTATTTCTAGATGCATTTCCGGGCCAACTTTGACTATGATCCTGAGGATGATATGTACATTCCATGTCGTGAGTTAGGTTTATCATTCATGAAAGGTGATATCTTACACATTATAAACAAGGATGATGCTAACTGGTGGCAGGCCTACAGAGAGGGTGATGAAGACCAGTCCTTAGCTGGCCTTGTACCCAGCAAAGCCTTCCAAAACCAGTGAGTTCACCTCAACTCTTTCATCAACTAGCCATTAGCTTTAGTCATGAAATGTAATGATTATAGAATATTACTCCACATAAACCAGTTGCAGGTCATGTGTATTAAGTTAGCATTGTAATTCAATTACATTGGGGTATTAAACTGTAATGAAAATATGTTCATTTATATAGCGCTCTCACACGATTGGTTTCACAATTGGTTATCATCAAGTGCCAGGTCTGTTACAGATATCGGCGGTCATGGCCCTCTATTTCTAGCTATTTGCTGCTATTCTTAAAAAGTTGGTATTACTGATTTCATATTTGGTTGCCCATTTGAAACCACTCCAAATATCTACGAAAGGCAGGTAAATAAATGTTTGTGGTAAAGTGTTTTTACTGCTGGATTGTGTGTTTACAGACGAGAAGCAATGAAGGAACCAATGAAAGATGATGAAGATCAAGAGCCAAAGAAAACATCTCTCCTGTGTAGCTGTGTAGGCAAAACCAACAAGAAAAAGAAGAAAAAGAAGAATATGTACAATAATGACCAAACTGGTGAGTTGGAGAATAATCAATGTCTGTAAAAACTTGTGCTTATTATCACACTGTCTTTCTATCCCTTTCTGCATGGCTTTATTCCAGAGCTCTTTCTTTTATGCCTTCTTAATATTTTTTTAAAACCCACTTCATATTCTCTTGTCTTCTTAAAGCAGTCAGAACTGAGAAATCTTTATAATTTGAATCTAATTCATAGAGCAGTTTACAATCCACAGTCAACACAAATAATTAAGTCTGTCAGATTTTGTTAATATTTTGCAATCAAATCGCAAGCATGTTTTCAGCTAATTTAGAGAAAGGCATTCTCCTTTGGTCTGCTATTATCCCATGCAAAGCTGCAAACTACTGAATTGTACAATTATGATGTACAATGAAGCAGTGAAACTCTTCCTATTTTTGCACTGCTCTTTATGTTTTTATTACATTAAAACATGTTATTCTTTTGTGACCGTAACTTCTGTTTTATGGCACTCTAAATATGTTTGTTTTAATTGTGTTTGTAACCATTCAGAGTAATAACTCATCAAACGATATATTTCCCATGTTCTTTCATATCATTTAGATCATGAGGAGCCATTAACATATGAGGAGGTTGGTCTATACCAACCAGAACCACACAGGAAGAGACCTATTGTACTGATTGGCCCTCCACATGTTGGTAGACAAGAACTCAAACAGAGACTATTGGAATCAGATAGAAGATTCAAGGCAGCTGTACCTCGTAAGTACCAATCCACATCTATTAGGGAGATGTGGATTAGTGAAGGCATTCAAAAACCACCTCACATGCATTGATGTTGGTACTATATTTGTTGTGGGCTGTGCTGTTCTGCCCATGGGGAACGTCATGCACAGGTTAAAACAGACGAGAATTCTTGAAGGTAGTGTTGCATCTATCGCACATGAAGACTAGGGGAGGCAGACTAGTCCAATTGCCCATGTTGATATGGATAGAGAAGGGATTAGGACAAGGGGTCAGAATGAGGAATGGTCTGTGAGAGCAATACAACCAAAGCTCCACTCGGCATAATAAAATGAGAATGCTACATTCATCTCATAATTTAATCGGGTTGTAGATTCTGAGATTTACTCCAAAAAAAATTCTTAATTCGATACTTTGATTGGGATGTAGAGTCTTACTTTATATATCAAAATAAGAAGTAGCGTGAGCCTTATAAATACATGTTGAAATTCACTGTCCCAGATTGCCTACCATTGCCTTGCATCAAAGTTTGGAGGCAGTTTGGAGCCTTTAATGAGCAATGATGACAGGGTTCAAAGGAAGTACTTATATTCCTTCAGGTTCTTTGGGTAGAATTGATTTTGTTCTTTGCTCTTCTCCAGGTCTATGCTAAGTACCTACATATTAACAGCAGCTTTAGATCAATTGGGAAAGCATTCATTCTTCAATGTCATCTTGTGTGCTCTCAAGTAGAGTGAACCAGCAACTGCTACTATTGTGCTGATATGAATGTTTGTGTAGGATTTCTGTGCACAGAGATACACTATTATTAATAGTGTATGGGTCTACAACAGTTTAATAGCATTTCTGATTGCAGAGTTTCATGTACTCTGTGAATGCAGGACTGTATTGGACCACAGTCCTGATTGTCTGGGTCCTGTGGTACAGTATTGGTTAGATAACTATTAATATTATCCCACTATTTTGTCTTTCCACTGCCCACCTACATCTCTCCATTCAGACACTACACGAGTGATGAAAGAGCATGAAATCAACAGTGTTGACTACCACTTCACCAGTAAGACTCGCTTTGAACAGGATGTTGCAGCCAGCAAGTTTGTAGAATATGGAGACTACGAAGGAAACCTGTATGGTACATCATTAGATTCCATTCAAGCTGTCATCGATGAATCCAAGATTTGCCTTCTCAATCTTCATGCTCAGGTAATGTTTGAGAAGGAATTAAAGTAAAAGGGTTATGCGTGGGTTGGCTTATCCTTGAGATTTGTCAGATTTTGAAAGAGATACATTGTACTTCTGTAGCCTTTTTCTCAAATGACATGGTAAACTGCGTAAAAAAAATGCCCCCCCCCCCCTCCAAAAAAAAAAAGAAGAAGAAAAAGGGTCCATTATGTGTATATAAATACCAAGATTAAAAAGATTAAAAAAAGATAGTGGGGCGCCACAAAGTCCATTAAAATAGAGATATGTAAAGTGCATTTTGCTCATGCCATTTTATTTTGCTTCTATTTTCCCCCCGTTATAAGGAGGTTTACCATTGCCTGTGTGGTTAAGGCTTCAGAATTGTGTTTTCCTGTGCACAAGGACACGGTACCAACAGTGGTACCGATGGTGGTGGTGATGGTGGTAGTAGGGCTTATTTTCCTGCTCTCTCTCTCTCAGCCAGAGGGGGATGGGGAAGGGCACGGATTCTCTCCCCCCCCGCCCCAGCCCTTTTCAGGGTTAAGCTGAATAGCTACCTTTAACCTATTGAAGGGGAGATCCACTCTGATATTAAATAATCAGTTTTAATGGAAGCAGAAAATTGAGAGAAACAGGACAGTGAAAGTTTGAGCAAAAACCGATTGAAAATAAGAAAGTTCTGAATTTTTAAAGGTGCGATCAATTAAACACAAATTGGCAACTCTGTAAACTTTAATTTTTTAATATTTTTCCTTAAGAAAATATTCATTCATACATGCACCCTAAATATAATTATTGCAAATATGTTTTTATACACCTCCTTTATGAAACAAATCTATTCCGTCATCAACAAGTAAGAAAATGAAGACACGTCACGGTGTTGCCAATTTGTGTTTCACTGATGACATCTTCAAAAATTCATAACTTTTATATTTTCAATCGGATGTTGCTTAAAATTTCACTCAATTGATTTTCTCTCATTTCTGCTGTTATTAGGACCAAGTTAATATTAGGGCGGGCTTCCCCTTTAATAGCTGGTTACATAATTACAAATTAGGTATTATGGTGGCACATTTAATTCCCTCTAATTAATGTTTATATAATAACAATTTTATTAAAGGCAATATGAGAATAGAAGCCTTAGCTAATGCTTGACATAATGCTTCATTCACTGCATTTAATAATCCCCTCATTTACCAGCTTTCATCTTATACTAACATTATTTGTTTAGTGCTTTCATTGAAGGCTGACTGTACTCCCATACATGATCATTTGTCATCTAACAATGAATTTTGTGGAACCTTAGGAATGAGATATGAACGTTAAAAGATCCAAGTTAAGACATTCATTTTAAAAGTAGAAGAATGTCATATTTCTCTTTGAAAGCATACACCTAATACATTAAACTTTTAGATGACCGTGTCTTTTTATGTGAAGGATTCACCTTTGTTTCATAATGTAAGGCAGCTATGAGATCATGGTTTGAGAAAAGAACTTACATTGCCTCTCATCCTTTATCATCAGATGTACATGTAGAATTAACCTGCCATTATAATATTAACATATTTAATATTGTTTTCCTTCTCTTCTGGTACCAGCCGACAGAAATTAAAGAATGCATGTACAGGCGAGGGCCTGTCTCACGGGTGTGTCTTCTAAGTTTACCAATTTGCATCTTTTCTGTCTTGTCTCTGCCTTTTGTCTGCTCCCCTGTCTGTTAACATTGTGACATGATACCTAAAAGAAAATAATTCTGCACAAAATTGAGTTTTGTTGTACGTGAAATGACATGTTTGGCTATATGTATGCTTCTTGCAACGGCAGAATGAAACATAGAAATTCCAATTTTTTAGAAGGCATACTGGTATTCTATAAGAGAAAATATTTGGGTACAGCTCTGATACTGAGGAATAATTAAAAAGCATTACAAACAAAAAATATCAATTAATAATATCTTAATACAAAATTGCAACAAATATTATAAATCAAATCATTGAAATCAATGTGGAAAAATGAAGTTTTTGAAGTGTTTTACTTTTGTGAAATTCAGAACCAACAAAGTACATACATAATCTTAAATTGCCAAGTTAGAATAGATTTTCATTCACTACAATCTGACAGTGTGCATGCATATTCATAAAGAAGTCCTTTTCTGTCATGTACATGTATTTACTAAATGCATTTCTGCTTGTATATATATGCTGTTATTTGCTTGTTTGCATTTGTTTAAATGTGAATTTCATTTGAATATGAAGGTGAACGTATGTCTTGCATTCTTAGATTGCCTTCCTGCCTGCCTCTTCAACCTACTGCACTTCTTTCTTTGCGGCAGCAAAATTGATGACCCAAATAGATAAAAATCTGGTTTAGGAAACTGAAGCTTTTTGTATTTTAAAAGCTGTGAAGAAAGAAGATGCAAAATATCCGTATCTTATGAAATATATCTTCAGCAACTAGAAACTTTCATCAATAGACACCCCAAACAGCCTTTAAACATTAATTGAAATGTTCTTACTTTCTTCCTGTAATGTTCTCTCTCTGGTGGCAGCAATCATTTCTTTACATATTGTTTCCTTTTACCCCTTTTTGTTCTGGTAATATTTCTCCTTGTGCTTATGAATACCGCCAGTGATAAGATATATTTAGACCTAACGTGCCAAATTCTACTTATATGTGACATCTTAGGAAGTGCCTTTTTTTCCCCTGTGAACTTAGTTGGTGAATATCGTGTAGTGTTGAAATAGCTTGTATTCTTCTCTTTAGAAAATAAAAATAACATATTCTCTTTTGCTAATGAAAATTCATGTAATTACTCTTATAATTCTCAACCATTTCTCAGTGGTATAACCATTGTGGGGTTCATTTGTTTGATTTGGGTTGAGATTTTGAATTTCAGCCCAGCCCCAACGTCCTTTGGCAAGACACTAATCCACACGGTCCACTCTCCTTCCAGGTGTAACGGGTACCTGATAGGCTAGAGTATTACATACATGTAGTAGCAGTAGTAGCAGTAGAAGAATTAGTAGTAGTAGAAGTACAAGAAGTAGGGGGCATGTTACTTTAATGCATTATTATGCTCCAAATGTCCACCTCTTTAATCAATTATTTAGGAGTTATCTGAACTGTAAATGGAGTAATGTGTACATGTATGTACATGTACAAATGTGCATCAGAATTTTCTTCTTATTTTTAAAACATTGCTTTCACTTAAAAAAACAAATAAAAATATTGTACGTAAGTTTTGCCATCTTATTTTTTTTTCTTTTTCATTTCATCAAAATAGAGCATATTTGCTGTGGTTCCAATTATTTTCAATATTCCAAATGCAAGTGTTGGATGCAATTTTCACAATTTGTTTTTTCATTTGTTGTGGTTAACTCATCTGCTGCGTCTGTTCTCTGGTTTCCAGCGTCCATTCACAGTTTCAGAATTCTTCTTCATCGTCAATTCTCATCTGTTTTGTTTCAGTTTGCTTTATATCATAGAGCTACATAGGAGATTTGAAACTTCTGCACAGATTTATGAAAATTCATAAATTATGCTTATTTATACAAATCCACAATAACTTCTTATACGTCATTAATTCACTGATTATGATTTGTTGTATATTTTCATGATAAAGCACAGTTGGTTGCACAAAACTTCTGCTCAGTATTTTGATATTTTGCCTTTACCATTGGTTTGATAATTAATGCATATTTGTTCAAAGTTTTCAAAAACTGTTTCTTCCTCATTTCCAACTGATATAAAAAGAGAAATGAAAATTGTGACAATTGCTTTTGTGGCATGCCGGATGAGTGCTACAGCATTGACGTTCTTTTCTTCTTCTTTTTAATTTTGTTTTAATTAAACAAAATATATCTGAACTTTTAGTAGCATACTTGCATCATGATGAATAAGCCTCACAACTTTCCATTTCCTTTAAATGCCAAGTACAATTAAAGTCCTACCTAGTCCGAATTGAGGGATAGTTTGAAGGATGCCGAGTACAAATAAAGTCCAACCTAGTCCGAATTGAGGGATAGTTTGAAGGATGCCGAGTACAAATAAAGTCCAACCTAGTCCGAATTGAGGGATAGTTTGAAGGATGCCGAGTACAAATAAAGACCAACCTAGTCCGAATTGAGGGATAGTTTGAAGGATGCTAAGTACAAATAAAGTCCAACCTAGTCCGAATTGAGGGATAGTTTGAAGGATGCCAAGTACAAATAAAGTCCAACCTAGTCCGAGTTGAGGGATAGTTTGAAGGATGCCAAGTACAAATAAAGTCTGACCTAGTCCGAATTGAGGGATAGTTTGAAGGATGCCGAGTACAAATAAAGTCCAACCTAGTCCGAATTGAGGGATAGTTTGAAGGATGCCGAGTACAAATAAAGTCCAACCTAGTCCGAATTGAGGGATAGTTTGAAGGATGCCAAGTACAAATAAAGTCCAACCTAGTCCGAATTGAGGGATAGTTTGAAGGATGCCAAGTACAAATAAAGTCCAACCTAGTCCGAATTGAGGGATAGTTTGAAGGATGCCAAGTACAAATAAAGTCTGACCTAGTCTAAGTTGAGGGATAGTTTGAAGAATGACTCTTGGTTGTAATTCATCCAATTCATAAAAGTCTGGTTTCTAAATGAGCTCTCACTTTCTTAGTGGAAAAGCGGACCATGCTCTCTCGTTTTTTAATAATAATTATAAAGTTTGAGTAAGACTTTTGCTAAATAGTTTTAATGAGTCTATGAAATATGTGGAAAATATTAAATATTGACCATTTTGTTTACCGAGTCTAGGTTATTGTGGCTGCTGTCATATTCATTTCAAACCCAGTTTTATAAAGAGGGGTAATACTGTAATATTGATCAGAGGGGTGTTTCACAAAGATCCTAAGCTGAAGTTATCTTTAAGTTGGACTTTAGAATTATGTAAAGCCGTTAGCAGAAGTTATTTTAAAAGGCATAAAATGTTAATTCCAAATTATTCATATTTTCTGTTATCAAGGAGATTTCATATTTTTGATGTGTAATTTATGAAAAGTCTAAAATAGTTTGATTTCTTATTTGAATATATATTTTTTAAAGGCTACAAATGGCTCTCCATAATATTTAAGTCCAACTTAGAGTTAAGTTCGACTTAGGATCTTTGTGAAACACCCCCCTGATGTTGTACTTGAGGATGTGTATATTGATGAGGAATCGTTTCTATACATCCTGTACAGGCTCTGAAGATACTGAAGAAGTCTTCTTTGAAGCCGTACTTTCTCTTCATCTGTCCACCTTCCATTGATAGACTGAGGCAGCAGAGGACTGAAGCAGGTGAACTTCTCAAGGTAAGAAATGACCCCACATCCTCCATTACACTAGATCTTCAACTGACTTTCTCTCAAGGTCTCTTCAGATGCAGGCGCTATCATCAAACTACTTGAGCTGCCATTGGCAATGAAAGCATGCAAGGAATAGAGTAAAGTAACCATGTATAACAACTGGGTAAAAAACAGACAAGGAATAAGTAGGAACAAACATTGTGAACATACCACTACAATACAATAATAATAATACTTTGTTCTTTTATAGCACATTTTATGTCTGTTGACATTGTAATGAGCCTTACAATATACATATATTAACTATAACAAGATCATATAAAAGGAAGATAAACAGAAACATATATAGAAAACAATGAAGTGCTTACAAAGAGAAAAATTATAACATTACTTATCCTTTAATACTGTTGATGTGCTAATTTGAAAAGATGAGTTTTAAGTTTAGAAATGAATGTTTCAATATTGGATAAACAACGTAATTCATTTGGGAGGGAATTCCATGAAGATGGTGGTATGAGGGTGAAAGCCCTATCACCATATGCTTTTGTTCTGCCTCTCTTAGCTACGAGGAGGTTTTGAGATGCAGAACGCAATGACTGTTCCAACACTATATAATGCTTATGATTAAAGATACATTTATTTTCTCCTTCTTGGTAGTACTTCTTAACGTCCCATCAGGAACCAAACAACAAGAGAATGATTTTTGTTCTTCTTTTGCTTGCTCAACATTTATCTTTGTATTTCTTTGATTTCTTTAGGAGCAAGAACTGAGAGAAATCATTGACACTGGAAGAGGAATGGAAGATGCTTTTGGACATTACTTTGATCATGTGATCATTCATCATGACCATGACCGTGCCTATAATGATTTGATCTCTGAGATTGACAGGATACAGATAGAGCCTCAGTGGGTGCCTATCCATTGGTTAAGCTAATGTGTGTGTGTGTGTGTGTGTGTGTGTGATCTTCACCAGACTCATCACTGGACACCAACCATCCAAGAGTGCCTTCCAGTCATTGTGGATCACAACAAAACCAACAAACACTTACCAGCACTCTCAAATCTTCAAATAATCCAAGCAACAATCTTCCCTAGTTGTATTCCAGACTTGAAATGATGTATTTAGGAATCCCAAGATAGAGTCTATAAGAACCAGGTATCTGTAATCTTCTTGAAGACTCTACAATCTTATGGCAGACAATTCTAGCTTGATGTGAATGTTCCCAGACTACCTTTTGATGCTTTGGATGTATCGAGATGATGAACCAACCCTGAAAAGCAAGAAATGTTTATACCAAGTTTAGGTGCCATTCGCATTACTTGATAATTTCCTAATATATTGGACCCTCACTATACTACACTACTTTGGATCAAGAATATTACCTTGTCCTATCAAAACCTTGTTATATCACAGCTATAAAAAACAAACAATACAATTCAATAGAAATGAGAGTTAACTAATAAATTGTTATGATCGGAATTATTATAATAGTGTTCTTTTTAATGAGGTTCATTTTACTGGTATCACCAATATTATTAAATATTAGAGCTCAATGTGCGATGATATTCTCCAAGGAACTGGCTGTTAGCAAGGGCTATAACATGACAGTGGCAATCTCCTCTAGTGTGTTACATTATGTATGTTTGAGGAATCAAGGACCTTTGGATCCAAGCACAGTCACATTATATCATATGTATTTTGGATGAAAAGATATGTCAGAGAAAATCAAATAATTTAGAACACACAATACTGACAATTGCTTGAACTTTAGACTGAGTTATTTGAATTATGAAATTAATTTATAAAGTCATAACACCCTGAGTCTTGTGTTTGACTATATTTTTGGAAGGACAGTTAGGTGATATAGGATTATTGTGAGTGATTAGCCTCTAGGTTTGCCGATGAAACACCAGCATTATTATGAGGAAGGGACATGAATGAAGAAGATAATGATGGCCTGTTCTTGTCTTGTGCTTGTGAGTTGGGGATGAACATGTTTCTACCAGGTACCAAGATGAAAAGCCTATTTGTTCCCTGGATCTGGGGGTGTAGTAGTGTAGTCTCCATGAGTGAACCATACAGACTAAAGCTCATCAATGCATCTGATGAAGCACACATTTGCAGTGTTGTTAATGCATCCACAATTGAAAGTGACTATTTTGTTATTTTTCTCAATCACATTTTGCAAGTATTTGTCCAAGTGCCCTGCCAGTCAAATTAGGACATGGAGCTGTGGGTTTTCTTTGTAACTGATAATTGAACCCTACAGGATTTAAAAGAGTGTGTGTGTGTGTGTGTGTGTGAGAGAGAGAGAGAGAGAGAGAGAGAGAGATCATAGGGCAAACTCTGTGCAAAGAGGTGGTGCACAATTAAAACTTTGAGTCAATTGGCGTTTTGAGGAGCATGCATTTAGTCAATGATATATTATAATGTATACTTGGCTTTGGATTGGCAATTGATAGACTGGACAAGTGAGAATGATACTAGAACACTCCACGGCATGATTCTCATCCTCCTTACGAACCTCAATCACCGGCTGTAAAGAGCTCATCTCCATGACTTAGATTTAGTGAACATTTTAATTGGCCATTTTTAGCTGAATCCTCTTTTTTGCAATTGCATTTAACAATGTGGAAGGGTCTATTTTTCGTGAGCCAAAATTGTACTAAGAGTAGTCCCATTTGCCATTAATGAAGTGCAGGTAATCTTGATACCATAGCCCTTGTTCACTATCTGTCAAGATCAATGTAAGGCCATATAGAGAAAGTAGCCAACTACCCATGAATCTCCTCAAATTAGATTTAGAATTTTGACATTTTTAATTATAAATTTGAACTAAATGAGCCTTTGTACCCTTAGGAATGGCGTATTTTTAATGAACTATGCTTGCCAAAATGTGACTTTTTAGCTGTTTTAATGGTATAAAATAATCTTTTTCATGTTTTTAAGCAATGTTCTCCTTGAATTGGGTTGTATATTTATACACATCAAGCTGTTGGATTCATGTTTTTTCCATAGCGAGTATGCACAAGACAAATAAATCATTCATTGTATATGGATATATGTGATATAGTTTTGTTAATTCAGATAGAGTTTTAATTTTAAAACATGATAACTTAATTTAAGTGATTGAATATGACATTTATATCTGGATGCCCTAATCATCCCATGCTGTACTCAATGACAAGTAGGACACATTCCCAGTATCAATAATGTTCCATCATATGTTCATTAATCTACCATTCCTATTTGTGTGTATTTCCTAAATGTAACAGCTGTAGATTCATAGAGTAGCTATCCTTTCTTCTCATTTACTTTTCTAGCAATATGTTATATGAGCCACCAAAGAAGAGATTGTTTATTGAAAGCCAGAAGGGTATTAATGCATCACTTTTGAGGCTCTCAACAAACAATGTGTACCTATACTTTCCCACAAATATTGTGTGCACAAAGCAAATATTTGCACATTATTTTGATATCAAGTACAAAAAAACGTTAAAAAATGAGAAGAGAAAGGATATGTGATGTAGTCTTCCATGCAGCTCACACGAAAAAACAAGAATGTGCTCTCATGTTATGTCTGTGAAACTAAACAGTTGTTATACAAAGTTGTTAAATGAAACTACCATTTCTCCCTGTGTATGTTCAATTGCTTTTGCTGGCTCATGGCTAACATGTTCCTTGTATGCGCCTTTGTGTATAAACATGTACATCTCTTTATTTGTATAGTCAATTATGTTGTCCCTAAGTGTCCAGTTACTCTATATTCTTGACATCATATCCTTTTGTCTGTACAGAAACAAAGATATTTTGATTCCTATTCATAACTAGAAAAGCCAAGGTCAAAACTAGGTGAGCAGCAGGTGCACAGTAAATTAAACACATACATGATTGTATCTAGTACAGGGGTGTACATGTGTGTGTGTGTGTTTGAGGCTCACTGGAGTTCCTTGGTTCAACATGTTGGGTCTTGGGTCACATTGGTGTAGGTGTTACCATCACAAGGTGTTCTGCAGAGACGGAGCCATCTTGTAATGTCTGTAAGAGCTAGTTGAACCAGATGATGATATAAAGCATACCCTGCATCAAATAAAGGCATTTTATATGAAATCTATCATGAAACAGCTGGTCAGAGCTGCAAGGCTAGTTGTGACCTTGGCTACACAATAACGCTTCATTATTAAAACCAACTATTTAATCTATTTCTTTCTAGGAGATTGCTTTTGTACAGCATATTATATTGTGATTTCTTGATGTAACTTTACCTACATGTAGATTTGCCGTCTGTATTTCCCCAATTCTCCATTGATAGTCTCCATATGTATATATATGATTTTAAAATCCAGAACATAGATAATTTTGTTTGTTTGTTTTCATTTATTCTGTACATGCTATGTTGTGGGTGGGAAAAGAATGAAAGAAAGAAAGATATTTTAAAATTGATTTGGACTGTAAAATATGTGAATACTTTTTATAATATTGAATATTGTTATGGGTATATATATTATACATTTTCTATTTTATTCAGCAGAAACCGAGTATAAAGCATTGTTTCTGTTTTGCGGTACTACTTTATAATGACAGTACAAGATAGTAAACCATGGAGGGGAATCACTGGATTCTTCATCATACTTAGAGGTTGTTAGGCTGGGGAGTCTCTTTACTTTCATGTCCTCGTATTAAAACAGTTTTGTATAAATGTAAGATTAAACTCTCTGTAGAACTCTGCAAGAACATTAATTGGTTCATAAGCAAGAGAAATGTATCGTACTAAGATGTATGAAATCAGATAATATTTCATTTTTTTTTAGTATTTCTTTCTTATTGGGGATGTTTTTCATGACATTGTCAGTTTTAAAATGCCAACAACTCCGAAACTAGAATTGAGTTCAATTCAAGATTCAAACCAATATTTGGTAGATTTTTATCATTTATTCTCTTTTCAGAGCATTATGTATTCAAATCAAACTAGAAATATTCAATTTCATAATTGTATTCATAGAAAGGACTGATGATTCTTGTATTCAAATAGTTCCCAAATGCAAATTTTCACTCCCTTTTATTTTCTCTTTTCCTTGCTGATTTCATTTCCTTTTTTTTTCTTTTTAAATAGTCTTTATCTTTGTTGGAAATGGGAAAATATGACAAATTCAGTGTTTTACATGTATTCTTGATCGATGTGACCTTTGATCATCAATGTTAGAATTCACAATACTTACTTTCATATTTCAAATACCTTCTATTTTACATTGACTTTATGTATTCAAAACATACTTAGACAGCATAAAAGGATATCAATGCCTCCTGATTAGTATTAAAGGTAATACAAAGTTTTGGTATGGGGTCATGAATTTGGTTCAAATGAACATATGGGAAGCATATGCGATCCTACAATATTGTCGGGGTTGTCGGGGTTGAAATCGAGTCTAAAGTTATTGTAAATAATAAACTTGTTATGTTATTTAGCTCCCTCTCAAAGTTAAGATATTAATTAAGCCATAAAACAATGTTTCTTGACTAAAATCGACCTAGTGGCTATTCCCGTTTACATATCACAACTACATATTCTGATATTTCCTTTTTGCAGCTACCAGGCATTGTATGGTCGTAAGCGCTATTTGAAATTCAATTTTTCTTGAAAGCAGAAGTGTTTTAGGGGCTAAATTGTCTACTGCTTATAATACATCCACAGGGTCGTCCAAATATATTGAAATTGTAAAGAATCACTATCCTGCCAATTTTCAAAATTTCCCAAAACTTTGTATTACCTGTATTACCTGTATTCATGCAATCAATATGATTATTTAATGCTGGGGGTAACTGTAGAAACATCAAGTATCAAGTGCTATAAAAATGTCATTATTATATTATTATCATTATTTTGATCGTTATTATATTAGTTCTATTTCTAATTTTCATGGAAGAAGGAAAACAATGAGTATTCATTATGCATCAAAACGATGGCAAACATACACACTGGATAGGCCTAGCTGTGTATAATGTTAAATAAGACCCACATATGTTCAGCTTTTCATCACAACTAGTTGAAACTACAGTGCTGTATGGAGAAAATGCCTGTTAGTCCCTTTCTCTATTCTCATACACACACAAATTGTTGTGGGATAAAGCTATGCCATGAAACATTATTTTCTATTTTTTGACGAGCTTTATTTCTACCCTTATTTGCTCTGACCGATATTATTACAAGGGGTACATATTTTTAGTAAATCTTTTTAAACCGATGCTTGCTCTTCTGTGCAGGAAAAGGATCTCTATATCTTTATGTACTTTTCTTAATTTTACCATCAGCCTTTTGTCAGATATATCCTAATAACTAATATACATATATTTGTGTGTAATATTCTCCTAACCATACCTCTAGTATATACATTCATTTATTTACATTCATACCTATGTGAATTCCACTATTTGTCTGTGTTCATACGTTATCTACATTTTTTTAATAAATTCCTTATACCTGTACATTCAATCAATATGACAACTTTATGCATTTCATAAGTCATTTTAGTCATCCATTTTATTATTCCTACCTAAAAATTACAGAATGTACATTTTCCACCAGCAAATGACTGTTTAAGTTTTTAATGTTTTGTTATGTTTCACTCTGAAAGGTTTAAAAATATCATTTTTTAAAGCCAATTGCATAGCCAACTTTTCACCTACACACTTACTAGTAATCATGCAATTTTCATCACCAAAACATGGGTTTTCTTTTTACAGCCTCTTTGAAAGGCCTTCACAGTTATTCTGTCACTTCTACTCCTAGTTCAACCTAAATAACCCTTTGGCATAGGATCTGCTGTATTCTTTATTCATGTAAATGAATTTTTAGTTGATGAAATAACACTTTTCCTTGGTTAGCTCTAGCTGGTTGGGCAGATGATCATTCTTTGAACGGTCATTTTGACAAGATGATATAGTGAACTTTATTTACCTAAGAAACCTAATTCATGTTCATTGAAACCCCTTGTGACCCCAAACATAACTAAAATAAAATGACTTTGTAAAATGAAATACAGGAGGATAAGTGATTACTTTGCGTATATAATCTATACTCGGTGCCCATCGGCAGTTAATCCAGCAGTATACCATGCAAATTACCCCTGTGTACAGATGTATCTCGAGAAATTGACAGAAGTTTGTAAAAAAAAAATATATATTGTTGGTATGATACTTTATATGGAGCTGCTGGTGTGCACTTTTTCCTATTATCTGATAATAAATCATTTTGACTCATATAAAACAAATTGTGTGTATGTTGTTTATTTGGTATACTTGGTTATAGCAGTCATATATAACAAATTGTGTGTATGTTGTTTATTTGGTATACTTGGCTATTGCAGTCATATGTAACAAATTGTGTGTATGTTGTTTATTTGGTATACGTGGCTATTGCAGTTTTTACCTTTTAGAAATTAAGTACTATGCCCTACAAAGTGATTTGTAATCAACAGGAAGATTGCAAGAAATAACCCCCAATTAATTGCAACAGAAAATATTTCTCAATTGCTTTATAAAGAAGGAACTTGAAATATGCTTCTAAGCAGGGACGTGATAGAGAAGGACTTGAATCAAGCCGTTCTCCTTTGACCCCATGCTCCAAGCCGCCGGAAAGTTATGCGCTAATCTGCAATTGTTGACCAGGTGGTGAGATAAAAGAGCGCATGAAATTTTAGGATTTAGAATTCCTACATCAGAAAATGGTATCACAGCAACTGTTCGCTGTCCCTTCCAATGATTTCTCATCCATTGTTGAATGTGTAAAGAGTAGAACAAGCGAACACAAACTTGTGTAATTTCATTCTTTTTTAAACTTGAAAAATACAAAAAACACGCGAAAACACGCATTAGCAAACTTAATGTTATTGAAGATTGTAAGTCATGGATCAAATAACGGGACATTAAAGCATGCACAAATTAGCGCATCATCCTAAAATATTGAATTTTTGACAGGATGTAATTTTTCTTTTACCAACTCTGGCACACAATTTAAAGGCAGGACGGAGTTCTAAATTTGAAAATTTGTTTGATGCACTATTCCCAATAAAATTCCCATATAAAGTTTTTAATTTACACTGTAATTTTGCCGGTAATTAATATTTTGTAATAAATGTAAAACTGGTGCCTGGCTTCCGAAATTCCCCGCAGTGGAAGCGCGGTTCGGAGCATGGAACTTCAAAGCCAAGTGGAATGTTACACATCCCATTGTTACGCTTTAGAACTCAAGAATGCGTTTGAATAAATTACAAGAGTTTCGCCTCCTGTTCTTTCACCTCCCTGGGCAGGCCAACTTGGTTTCAGTTATGTGCTAGCCTAACATAGCAACATACGCCATGGTCCATCTGACACAATCTATGTGCATACATCAATGGGTCTGAGCAATAACTTACAAGGACATCAGCTGATGAAAACATTTCAAAATAAAGTAATCCACTGTGCAATGTAACGCTGTTTGCAGAAAAAGAATAGGTTTATTAACATAGAAGATGGAAGAAAATGGTTTTCTTACTTTGCAAATATGCTTTATCTTTCATCTACACCCTTTAATTTAATTAAAGGTAAAGATCAGTTATGGTCATGCGATTGTATTGTGAAAGAAACGTGGAATCGATCAGAAAAGGTTGATCATCTAGCATCTAGCATCTGCAAGGTTCTGGAATCATCAAAATGATAAGAAATTTGGCCCATTCTTCGTTAAGTTACAAGCACTATACACAGAAAGATGTATATGGAACTACCCTATATCTCTCACAGACCATGAGAGAAACAAATTTACCAAATATATGAATTAGTAGGCGGTTTCCCGGCAAATTTTTTATCATGTATTAGTCAAAACATATTCTTTCACACAGGCGCGTACGCAGGATTTTTTCAAGGGGGGGGGGGGGGGGGGGGGGGGGTTTAACATTTATAAATCGGGCCGAAAATTTCGCAACGACTCAGCCGACCGCTGAATAAGCGGGGAGGGGGGGGGGGGGGGGGGGTAAGAGGTCACTTTTTTTTTTCTTTTTTTTTGGTCTCGAAATTTGAAAATTTGACATTTTGCTCTTTTGGGGGGGGGGGGGGGTTAGGTCAGCTTTTTTAGGTCAGCATGCGAATCTTTTTTTTTTTTTTTTTGTGTACGCGCCTGCTTTCACATGATTGGTAATGAGAGCTTCCATTTCATTTTTTGAAATTTGGGGCGTTTCCAATACTGGTCTTTACCTTTAATGTTGATCTCTCTCTCTCTCTATATATATATATTACTATATATTAAAAAGAAATAAGCCTCCTTAAGAATTCCTTTAAAAAGAAATAGGAATTTAATTATTTACAATTGTCTAGATATATCATGGCTTTGTCAGCAGTCTTTTAATGAATATATTAATTTGTAGAGTTTTCTTAAATTAATGAAAATAATTTGTGTAGGGACACTTAAAGAGCTACTTGTAGTCATGAATGCGAGGACAGAGAGAGAGAGAGAGATAGAGAGAGAGAGAGAGAGAGAGAGAGAGAGAGAGAGAGAGAGAGAGAGAGAGAGACTAGAAGGGGGGCGGAGAGATAATGGGAGGAGACAGGGGAGGGGGATGATACCCCAGAAAACTTTCCTGAGGACGTGTCCTCCCCGTTCCCCCTCCTGGATATTTATAAGGAAAAATATAATCCAATCAGTTGGTATCACATTTTACTTACAATTTTGATCACATCTCTCGATATGAAGATTCCTAGACCCTTGACGGACGCAAAAGATTTTTCACCAGCTCCGAAGAATTTGTCGTCACTGTGTAACTCATGTTCGTCTCTCCGTTTGTGGTATCAGCTTCTCGAAATCTTACCGATTTTATTTTGGACCTGTCAGGGGTTTTAATTATTTAATTACGGTCTAGATGAGCATATTTTGATACCTCATTTGTGACACTGACAGGTCACTATTCTTTCTTTCTTCTTTCTATTTCTCTTCAACATACTTTTTCATAAAAGTGAGGGGCTGGGGCTCGAGCCCCGCCGATCCGCGGGCCTTGACATGTAGGCTTCTAAAAAAAAAGCATTATTTTTCGCCTGATAAAAGTATAATTTACTAAAAAGTGAGAAAACGTTTGATTTTTCTTTAGTAAGCCGGTGCGAGGGACGAGGGAGCATAGTGAACGAAAGGGGCGAAGATGACCGCAGTGACTACCCACTCGAAGGGTTTTAAAGTTTTGTTGTATTACAAAATTAATTTCCTTATTTTTCCTTAGCAAAATTGAAGTCAACTTCATACTTAACTTTGTCGGGAATTAGTGTGCAGTCCAAAGGGTTGTAAATATCAGTTTAGCAGGTAAATTTTTAGTAAGCAGGGAGCTTACACTTTTTCAAATTTTCCGGCAGCGCATAGGAATGTGCACATATCATGTTTAAAAGGGTAATTATCAGAGGTGAAAAGGGGCACTTATAAGAATGAAAAAAGGGCACTAATGCCAGGGAAATGTGCATTTGTTGAAAGAAAAGGGGCACCGATCCGATTTTAATGGGGGAATTTATCGGAGGTGAAAGGGGGCTTTTATGAGAAGGGAGAAGGGGCTCTTATTAAAAAGAAAAATATGCACATGTTAAAATAAACGGGGCACTAATCAAAGATGAAAAGGGGTGGTTATGAGAAGGGGAAGGGGCACTTATAAGAAGGAAAAAGAGCATTTATTAGGAAGGACAAGGGGGACGTGTCAAAATGAAAGGGGCATTTATACAGGCACGTAGCCAGAGATTGATGTTTGGGGGGGGGGGGGGCACATACATGTAATCGATCGAGGTAAAAAAAAAAGGGGTCTAAAAAAGTTCAACCGATCTTGGAATTTTTTGGGGGCACGTGCCCCCCCCCCCCTTGGCTACGTGCCTGCATTTATATAAGATGAAAAGAGCACTTATCAGGAGGGGAAGGGGCACTTGTCAAAGTAAAACGAATGTCTCTCAGAATTGAATAAAGTCATGTACAGGAGATGAAAAGGGGTATTTATGAGAAGGAAAAGGGGCTCTTTTTTAAATGGGGCACTTATCAAAAGGAAAAGGGGCACTTATTAAAAAGGAAAGGGGGCACATGTGAACATATAAGGGGGCGCTTGCCAAAAATGAAAAGGGGCGATTCTTGTACCTGAAAAGGGGAACTTACTAGAAATGAAAAAAGGCACTTATGAGAATGGAAAATGGACACTTATTGCAAAGGAAAATGTGAACTTGTCAAAGGAAAAGGGGTACGTGCCCAAATAAAAGGGGCACTTATCAGAGGTGTAAAGAGGAAGGGGCACTTAAAAAATAATAGGGGCATTTGTCAAAGTAAAAGGGTACTTTTCTATTAAAAAGGGGCACTTCTTACAAAGTTAAAAGGGCACTTTTGGGGACTTGAAAAATTGGGGGCACTGTGCCCCCCCGGGAGCGCCGCCTCTGGGTAATATAAGGGAAACATCATATTTATTTCATGTTCAAGTTCAAGATCAAGTTGATTTAATCTTTCTTTTAACGATAATGACATAACGACGTTCTACATACATGTGGTACATGAAGGAAAAAAAAGCTAAAGGCTAATTCAATGGATGAAAGACAGACGAGGAGACCTTGGGAAAAACTTAGCTATAAAGGTCAGCTCCTTCAATAACGATAAAAACAGTGTATTGCTTTTAAAAAACCCTCTATAACTTATTAGAAACATGGTTTGTTATGCGCCATAACATTAAAAGTGGTATAATACCAAAAACGTTTAACAAATTGGTCAAATACTGTAAAAAATAATTATAAACGTGAATATAACTTTATAATAGGAAAAATGGAAAAAAGGGAGAATAGAATATGTACAAAAGGGGCAAAAAGAGTCGTAAAGTACAAGATATGGAGATAGAAAGAGGTAGAGGGAGAGCGGGAAAAGAGATACAATAACAGAACAAGAATGAGAAAAGAAAAAAAAAGAAAGGAAAAGACAAGCTGATTACAGGTTTGCAGTTTTCTATATATTAATGAATACGTAGAATCACTGGCGTACTGGTGGGGGGAGGCTTGGGGGCGCCAGCCCCCCAATAAAATTAAACCAGGACTTTTTTCAATTCCATACAAGTGATTTATATTAATCTTCGTGATATCACATGATTTTCAACAAAATACGCGTTTCTCCATTTCTGTTGCAAACTGACACATTCCCAAATATCCAGGAAGAGCATACGTTTGTTATTGTCACTAATGGACCTTAGTTGCCACTAACAGTAACACCAGTAGAAATTTCCTTTCCAGAAGCTAATGCGACAAGCACTGCCTGGAGAAAACATGCTACCCACCACTCGGGTTGTGCATGCACAGATTTGTGAACGAACGTTCCAAACGTGAAAGCTTCTGCGCTACGCGCGGGATGGGCGAAAATAATTTCAGACTCAAGGATTAAGAGTAATAATTAAATGAAACGTCAAAGCGCGGGAATATTTAGACAAGGACACGATACAACGATTCGTCTTCTTTTTCTAATAATTAAATGAAACGTCATAGCTTCTGCGCTTCGCGCGGGAGGGGAAAAACTGAAAAACCCCGGGTTTATAGGGTTGAATTTGTAGACATTGGGACATTGGTATTAATATATTTGTCGGTAATTGGTGGTAGTTTTGTCGGTAATCGGTGGCCTCTACACCCCCCCCCCCTCCCCCACTGAAAAGGTCTAGCGACGAGATACACTCGAGATAATTTTTGCAAGTACTACTGTTGAAGTACCGGACACCGTCTTTTTCCATTGTGCAGCAGCGAAGCATATACAATGTCTCACGACGTGACAGATCACTTTTCTCTAACTCTAACCAAAATCAAAAGGCCTCGTTTTTTCCCAGGAAGTGCCGACGGACATTAATGCGCCAATTTGTGGTTCTCAAATTGCAAAAGATCCCTACTCTTGGATGGGGTAGGAGAAGGCAATTTTACGTCATATTACTCAAGGAAGTGCCTGAAAATGTGTCTAATGTGGTTCTAAAATAAATTATTGCAAATGCTTCCTACTCATAAAAGGGGGTCAGAACCCCCACCCAGACCCCATCCCGCTTTGTCGCCCCGCTCCCTCGCCGCTAAAGCCTCGCTCTGTCGCTTCATCGTTTTACATATTTTCACCCAATGCCATTTTGTGCCCCCTACCCGGTAAATTCCTGGTTCCGCCACTGATGCCCATACCCCTTGAGCTTCGGGGGCTCCGCCCCTTGACCCTGCCGGGGCTTTGCCCCTGGAACCCACTTTGAAAAACGTTCAGCGGGGCCAGCATGTAAGAGTGGGGTGATGCAGATTTTTTTGTCAGCCCCCCCCCCCAAAAAAAAAACGTTTTTGCTCATTACGTTTGTAATTTCTACCTAACTATTTAAAGCATAAGTTTACGAATATAAAAAGTAATTACTCAATAAGACATGATTAAAGTTTACATTATATTTGTGTGTATATATATTATATTCCTACTTGTTTTGTATTAGATTCGCTGATTTTTTTATACTATATTATTTTCATTGATTTGTATTTTGTATACATGTATTTTGTTTATCTGTAATTGTATTGTTTCATTTTGTTTTTAATATGGTTCAGACCTATGGAACTTTCTCCCCAAATCTATTAAATCATGTTGCTCTCTCTACTTATTTAAGAACAAAGTTGAAACGATGTTGTTATCAGAATATTCAAGTTAAAATTTATGTGTCAACTCTTTAATCTCAAGTTATCATAATGTCATCTCTTCCCTCATTCGAATCATCATCATCACCACCACCATCATCATCATCATCATCATCATCATCATCATCATCATCATCTTCCTCAGCATCATCCTCATCTGCATTGTAAATATCACCATCCTCATAATTTGCATTTCTATTACTTATCCATTCTGCTTAATAAATAATTCATGACTTTTGTCTGGGGCTGTCTTATTTTTAAGCAATCTGCTTACAATGACAGTCCTTCTTCCTCAAATAGTTTTATAATGTTTGATGAAATTATTATTTATGGCAGTTTGTCATTTCTTTTTTGAAAATAAAAACTGTTATATATATTTGTTTATTTATGATTCACTATCGAAAAAACTGTGCACTTATATGAATGCAGAAGAAAATAAAACCTAATCTAATCAAATCAAGGGATTGTGTTTGTGTGTGTATGGGGGGGGGGCGACGTATTACATGACATGCTTATAAACTAATGGGGAAGGGGTTGGGGAATAAATAGTCATCACGAAATACTGACCTTTTGTGGTATTTTATCTGTATTAGTAAAAAAATATATTTTACAGCTTAATTGTGTATCGTGATCAAAAGCCTTCATTCTTGTTTTCATTATCAGTCTATGTTTTGCGTTCGTTTCGTTTTATTATGCATTGTACTATTTTGTTAATTTGTTTATTGTTTTATATTGTATTTGAATTGTATTGTGTAATACATCCAGGCTCTCTTGCAAAACAGTTTCATGCACTGAAGAGACTACCCTGCATATAAAGAACTATGAGATACAAAAATATATATACTTGAATAAATACCTTCATTTATGTTTAAATGTGCGTTCATATGCCAACAAAGAATAGCACTCGTTTGTGGTAATGAATAACCGAATGACGTTTGAAGACAGACATACTGACAGCATGAGTAATTCTTGAGTCTAGAGAGTTCCTAACCTAAGTCTCGGTCCAGTACCTATACAGTAGGCCTACAGATCAAAATGTTTTGAGTAAACTTCACCTCTACCGTAACCGCAAATACTGGAAAAACGCTAAGGCAGCAGCCGAGCTTCTACGTCTATCTTCATGTCCTTACACAAAGTAAATGGATCATGCAGAAGAATTGTGAATTTGATAATTTTTCTTTAAGATTTTGGCTAAAACAAGTGGCATGAAACACAAGTTAAGATCAAACATTGAAATGCCGCAAAATATCTTCTAACTTTAAGACTAAGGAGTGTTTTTAAAATTTCGCCATTATGTTAAACAAAAATGTTAGTACGCATATATAAAAATTAATTCATGCATAACAAGGGTTGGATTGCCCTTTAAAACTCAAAAAAACTATTTATAATACAGTGCCCTTGTACATCATCTAGTCAGGGGCGGCGCCAGGTTATTTTGTTAGGGGGCGAATGGGCGCCCCAGCGCCACTGTCGCGATTGCGCGACGCAGGGGTGTCTGAGAATATTGTGCCCCCTCAGCCCGCCCCTCAGAAGTTGAGGATTTTTATTTAAATTGATGCATAAATGACTTGATTTGATGCATCCTTTTTAATTGCCAAATTAAAAAGAAAAACAGTTTTAAGTTCAACTAGCAGAAACAAGAACGCATGGGGGTGTCTGAAGGGAAATGTGCCCCCTCAGAAGTTGAAGTTTTTTTTAATTGATGCATAAATGGCTCGATTTGGTGCATACTTTTTTGTCAAATTAAAAAGAAAGTCAATCTTAAGTTCAACTAACAAGAACAAGCTCAAATCAAATAGGCTGGCTTACCTGAAATGATGTGAAATGCTAATTACAGCGTCACAAACATGCACTACTTTTTATTTACTTCTGTCAAAAGGAACTCCAATTTACGGGGATGTTTTCGGGTAAATGCGTCAATCACTTTGTTTATATATTTATCAGTATCTCTGTTTGACCAGAAGACTAGTGAAGACAAACGTTCTTGGGCCATTGTTGATCTCAAGTACATTTTAAGCAATCAAAGTTCACTATTAATGCCCCACTGTCCTACTTGTAGCTAAACCGTTGCTCCCTCTATATAGAAAACTTCCCCAATCGGTGCCTGTTGGTCCCCCATGTTCCTCTTTTTCTTATGTTAGTTGAGAGCTGAGTTAATAAGATAGCCACTTGTCAGTGACCTCGCTGTGCATGCCTAATCCCTTCTGGCCCAGTAGACGTATTGACGGTCTTTAAATTGAACGCTCAGCAGTAAGTGCGAAGGTCATCGTATTTTTCAGAATTATAGATCAGTGTATGTCGTTTTCTTATTAGGAGATACAAGGGATTAATTTGATTTTTTTTTTAGTTGGTAAAAGGCTTTTCGTCGTTAACCAATTCTTGAACTTCCGGTATTAAATGTTAATGTAATAATGACGCATCTATTTCTGATCGCCTCTCTTTTCCCCCATGCGGCCAGCATGCCCCTCCCCCCCCCCCCCCCCCCCCCCCCATGCCCCGCCCCCTATAGGTCACTGGACCTACATGCCAAGTTCACCGCACCACCACGTCACATGATACAGCAAACAGATACAAATGTATTTTATGTGTGAAGGGAGTGAACCAAACCAATCAAAATCCGATGATTAATAACTCTGTTATTGTGTGTGTTATGAGAGGGCGTTTCTTTGGGAAGTCAATGTGCATGCAAAGCCTCGACCTATAATAAGCTAAGAATTGCACAGAATCACATCCGGGCTATGTTGAGCTTCCAAAAACATGGCGACTGCAGAGGGAGGAGGAAAAGACGAGGTGAAAACACAATTCACCACTCGGGAGGGGACGTACAAACTTATGACCTTGTCTGAGTATTCCCGACCTACAAGGCAACCGTACAGTGTCCAGTGCTGCCATCCTGTAAAAGTGTCATTTACCAGTATTAATGAGACTGGGGTGTGTAATGATAAGATATGCTTCAATGTAGGTCGCGAGCTCTATTTCTATCCATACAAGGGAGTACGGAAGGTAAGTGAAGCCAAGGGACTTGCACTTGCAGTCATGCAATTTACGAAGGGTCGTACTAGCCTCGAGAGGAAGGATAGCTGTATTGACACAATAATATGGAAGAGTGAAATTAAGGCCATTAATTATCCATAGATCCTGGAATTTTGACGCTTGTTTACAACTGTGACCATTCGACTATGTGGACATGGTGGACCAGCAGTAATTTAACTCCTCTGTGGAGTGTAGCGTGCCCGGTGTTCAGTCACTTAATATATTTTGAATTCCTACCTCCTTTATTTGGCAATCTACCCATCAAAAGAAAAGAAATTAGTCCTCTAGATCTAGACTTTTTCTAGGCCTAACAGGATTTTAAATTTGTCACTTAAAATAGAGAATGATGATAGCAAATTATTTCCGAAAGAAGAAGGACAAGGAGCAATTTTCGGTCATGCCGAATAGAATTTGGTCACACGATTTGTGCGTGGTATCTACGTTGACAAGGATCGAAGCGCATCTGCGCACTATTTTCACACAATTGTGCGACAAAGCACTGAATGTCATTAATTGCGCTGACCGAATACTGGACGAGCGCTACCGCATGGCAAGGCCAAGGGTATCGTATAAATATCTCTTGCACATCGGCAAGTGCGTCATTTGCAAATTCGAACACGGAAAAGCTCATCTTCACACACATACTAAACTCATTGCACCAGCACACTTGTTAGCTCATGTGCTAACAGAACCCGGAAGTGCAGAAAGTTGTGCGACACTGACCAATTTCTAGTTGAGTTGATCTGAAAAATGCGCAATGCACATGGACTGCATAGGGATGCCTGCAATCTCTCTGGGAAAGATTTTAGGACACAACATCGGTCGCGCGATCAAACACCCTAATATAATTATAACACACAAAAATCCTATAAATCTTCAACAATTAGCCAAATAACGGTCATGATTTAAAAGTCGTTCAAATTTTCTTATATCGTTTTGGAGTATTTTCCTTAAAACAAAGAGAGGTTGCACATTCGTAAGCCTCTTATTTGGGTAGGGTCGGCTCCTCTCTTTAGAGACAGATACCGATCATAGGGTCTCCCGTGCAAACGTTGTGGCCATTTAAGGAATATATCTATGTGCTGATTTTTTTTACTAGCCCTAAGGGATCACATACGATTACAGTATTCAATACCCTTCCCTCAACTTTTCAGATCAGCTGAGTAGGGAGACGTGACTCCCTACTCAGCTGATCCGAAACCCATGGTGACAGCGCGTAGAATCTTCACATGCATATGCATTTCACGCTCGGTGTGTATGCATTCGCATTGCTTGTGTGCGTTTGTGTATTTTGCGACCGGACCAGATACGGATGCCAGAGCTGCCAAGTGGTATGGATTTGCCGTATTCCGTACGGAAATCAACTTTAAATACGGACGTACGTTTTTTCATCTTAAAATACGGATAAATAAAATTAATTTTTTTTTTTTTTTTTTTTGCCGATTCTGTCAGCAGCAAGCCAGGTCCGTGTTAAAATAAGACCCATGCGGGAAGGACTTTCATTTAACTGCAAGCTGCAGTTGAATGTGTAAGATCATTAATGTAAAATTAAAAAAACAGTCGAGGACCTACAGTACATGTAGGATAGAACCTTGTGGTACGCCATGTGTAATAGAAGAAAAATTGGAGGAATTGTTATTTTAAACTGCATATTGAGATCTATCAGAAAGATTACTTTCAAACCAAGATGACAGACAAATTTGATTGTTGTTTTAGTTTCCTAGTGGTGAGTCAACGCACCGATTACTGAGCTGGGAGACATTGCCAGGCAGAGCGCCAAGTGGAGGGGCATAAATTGAAACTTTAATTTTGATTTTTAATTTTTGTACCTTTTAAGTGCATCTTATACATGGAGATTAACGGTAGTGTAGATCTAGTACAACACAATTGTTCACATGTGGGACGGAAATGTAATAAGTAATCGAACATTGCTGATATGCATGCATATTTTTTTCACGCGGAAAAAAATACTGATTTTTGGGTCAAAATACTGATTTTGGGGGATAAGAATACTGAAAATGCAAAATACAACTTGGCAGCTCTGGGATGCACAATGAAGGCAACAGAGGTGGAGCTTGCGATAGCGCTAAAGTAGCGCTGCATTTAAGCAACAAGCGTATGCTTGCATATTGCGCGATGCAGCTGTTTAGCAAAACAAAATAATTCTGTTTGTACGTCTTTTTTTGTTGATTCTGACAAAATTTGGATGAATATTGCCTAGATTTTGGGGGGCTGTATCTTTTGATAGAAACATCAGTGAGTCTTGAAATTTGAAATGTATTATTATGAGTACATGTTTTTTTCAATTATCCTACCATAATGGTGAAAAACGATCCAAAAGGGACAATAAAAAAATCGTTCAGACACCCTACTTTTATACTGGTAAAATACTCTACTATTATAACCCACGTTATGTTATTTAATCATATAGGGCTTTTAATGATAAAATGGAAAGACATTTTGTGGATATGTAAACTTACTTTTCGAGAGACGACTGCTTAGTTCCCTCTTCAAATCGGTAAAATAAAAAGCGTGCGTTGCAAACACTCCATATAATCCATAAATCGCCCCCGCCATAAATTGATATTCCCTAGGAAGTAATAAATTAATTTATTGATGGGTCTAAGTGAAATCTCTGTTCCAACTACAAAACTCCAAAACTAGAAACTTCCATCAACATTTAAAAAGATTTGTGATTGCAGCGAATCGGTGGTTGTACCTACTATAGCTAGATCTACACACCGCGGTATCCGCCTAAGCTCCTGGCCCGGCCGCCGATGGAAAAATGGAGTACGTCGCAGTTTCGTACTTTATGCGTACACAGTTCGCACACATTCACAATACACAGAACTGGCTCAGGTCGAGCACACATTCACAATACACAGAACTGGCTCAGGTCGAGCAGCACGCGCGCCCGTAGATGATCAAAACAAGTATTTTCGAGTACCGTCCGTCAGTGCTGAACGAACCGCTAGCAACCAAATTTGGGACAGAAAAAAAGAGACTAAATAACATATTACAGTTGTATATGTTGATTTATATATAATAACTGAATAACAAAGAACATATGAATGTAAGATATTATAATACAAAATATGCAAACAATAATAACTTCATGTCAAAATGTGTTTTTTTACATATGTACTTAAGGAGAAAAAGACTAAATAACATATTACGTACCAATTTGGTCACTAGTAGTATGGTGGCTAAGTAAAAAACACAGCTTATTGTCCAAGCTTATAATATGGCTTTAAAGGGACTTGATAACATTGTTCAGATGCGAGAAAATGGTGCGAAGGTAGTGACTTCAATGCTAGATGTACACTTAAAGATAATCTGAAAGTTTGAGTGAAAACAGACCATTATTAATTATAAAAAGTGGGAAAAACTGATCTGATGGATTCCTTAATTCTCCCAACTATATTTTTAAATTTAATTACATTTTAGGTGAATGTAAATAATAATAAATAATAATAATAGTGGGTTCTTGTATAGCGCTCATGTCAGTCAGATTTGACCCTCCTGGCGCTCCCGATTATTACCCTGGCTTTAGCACGGCTGCCATACGGCGCTCTAACATTTCAAGGAATAAATTCCTACCAGGTACCCATTTACTTCACCTGGGTGGAGTGTGGCAAATGTAGATCAATGTCTTGCCAAAGGACATTAGTGATCGACAGTCCGGCGACATATCCACTCGACCACAACACCAAAATCGTCACAAAGCAATGAATTGGCTCTATAAACAGTGTACCATTCCAGACAATTCAGTGTTGAAAGATTTGTTAAAGCTTCTCTTATGTCTCATATTCATGGAAAAACGGTTGGGAAAATTAAAAAATGGTAGGGAGACTTTCAGAATTTACTGCTAGAGGGTGTCGCACAGTAATAATAATAATAATAATATGTCTTGTTTACCCAGGGTAGCCTCATCAGTATTCATACTGTTCTCCCTGAGGGCCCTGCAATCATATTATTACCCTGGTTATCGGATTCAGGCTTACCCGCACACAACGTATGCACATTCTCCACTTCCTGGGGAGCATTCCAGCCAGGCGTCATGTTTATAACCTTCAACAATGTTACCGAGTCACCTTAAGAAAGTAGCCCCCTTTTGTAACATTGAAGCCCTAAAAAAAAATCACACTTCAAAATGATCAAGAAGTGCCTCAAAACAGTAACAAATCTTGGAGTGACCGGTTTTACCATACTCGTTTTCCCCAATAGACTGTAGTGTTATGAAAACGCAAAATTTGATTTCGATTTGCAATTATAAATATCTTGATAGTCATGGGGGTTCCTGACTGACTTAAAGGTTTATAATTATCATTGCAGCATGAGCTAAATCCAGGATTTTGTTTCAGAATCTGAGACAAAGTTAGCTGTTGGTTATAAGTGGTTATTTTACCCGACTGCTAAGAAAGCATAAATGCTTGTAAGTAAGCAACCAGATGGTCAACGGCTTTAGGTCATCTCCGAGGGACCTGGTAATGAGGATTAATGCCTTACCAAAGGGCACTAGCGCATCGACTTGGTTTCGAACCCGGGTCACCAGATTACGAGACCACTGCTCTACCAACTGAGCTATATTGTGCCTCCTCTGAGCTATCGTGCCTCCTCTGAGCTGTCGCGCCTCCTCAGCTGTTAACCCGGTTTAATGTACCAGGTGTGAAAACTTAATTTCTTAGCCCAGCTATCCTAAGCCAGATCCTTAGCCCGGGTTATCTGAACCAGGTGTGAAAACGGTACTAGACTCTTTCACTAGAACAACCATGATTCTTACATAAATTAAACATACAGTGTTACATATTCAAAATTACACTGCAAGGACAGCTAAACACACACAAATTGTTAAACCTATTACACACAGACACAGTCACTGACTACAATGGAAGTCACATAAAACTTGCTGCAGTGCTCCTCTGTAATGCTAGGCTTAGGGACAACACACATGTAGATATAAATGCGTAAGTCAAACTTCTACGACTTATGCACAAGTTGAAGATATCCTAAGTCAATGAACTTCACTCAGTCCCGTCAAGGTCGAATTTCGTGAAGTTGATTGTAAAAAGAGGATCCAACTCTTGTAACTAAATATCTTACAAATATCATCCTAAACATGACCACAAACAAAAATCAAAAACTCAGCACCATCTTCCCAGCTCTATGGTAAAATCATAGACGCCTGACGCAAATATTTGTTCTTTACTCTGAGCTACAGGGTGTACTGTCACAGCAAAATGCGAAGCACAACGTGCTCCTCAAACTTCATGCTTTTTTGTGCCTTCATACTTTTTTGTGCCTTCATACTTTGGGCGATCACTTGCAGAGGTGCATACGATTTGTATGGTATTTTTTTTGTATTCAGTTAAATCATGAAAAATGTGAATTTTGATACACTATTTATAAACAAATCAATAATTATGAATATACTATATTCAGAAAAAAGTATAAATTCTTCAAAGTTCATAAAAGATTTTGTGAAGTGTCATGCACTCAATATGATACAAATCATTATACATGTAACCTGGGCAAAGGCATGGGAAAATCAAGTTTTGGGGGATAAAAAGGGAAATTAATGGAATAAAATTTATGAAGCAATTGATAAATAGTGAGACAATGTCGTCAAAAACTGATAACCAAATTTGCAATTTGTGTAGTGATTTCCATTGTTCCATAGGTTTTCATACTTTTTCAAAAATTCATATCTTCCTTATTAGTTATCCGATTTTGCTCAATTTTTTTTTGCTCCGTTTCTCTTGTTTTTCTGCGTCTATTAAAAGCAGATTATGTTCGGAGTGGACTTAGCCTTTAAGGTTCAAGTACCGTAGGAATAAAGGGATTAATTTGCATAATTCCCCCTCCCCCCATACCATCACACTTGAGATTTGCATTAGCCAAAATATCTAGTCATAAATACTATTATTTCTTGATTTATACTGCATTTTTGGAACTTGTAAGCAACTAATCTGATTTTAAATCTGGTTTCTAATTCAAAGTTCATAATTTTAACCCTATTTCTGTTTGTATTTGTATTTATTTGTATTTATGCATGAATATGATGTATATTAAATAAAATGTGAAAAAAAACTTTAAAATAAAGTGGAAATGTTATACCTGTAAATAATTGAGTAAGTTTGCGAATATGCATTATTTCAAATGAATTTCAATCTTCAGAAGACTATTTGAATACTACTTTATATGAAAGATTTCCATTACTTTTATATCTCACTACTGAATTTGTTCTATCATTATTATGACACTTATTATCTTCTCCCCATACATATGTGTCTCATGTAGGCAGCAGATCTGACCAAGCCCTTAGACAAGAGGACATATAAAGGTGGGACACTACCAACATGTCATGACTTCAACCAGCTTACTGCCAATGCTAAGGGTGTGTCTGTTATAGTAGGCTTCTCAGCTGGACAGGTTCAACTCATTGACCCCATTAGAAAAGATATCAGCAGGATCTACAATGAGGAGGCAAGTCCTTTCATCCTAGCTTTTCTCATGTTTTCCATGTTTGAATTTCCTTTAAAAAAGAAAAAGAAATGTGTCTAAAATTGTGTACATAAAAGTCATAAAGTGTGGACTCCCTTAACTATTTGTTTGTAAAATCCAGAGCTGTGAAATTCTCTGTTTATATTTGCTGCTGCAGCAGGTCAGAAAAGCATTTTAATATCTTGTGTGAATAGGACTATTTTGGTTTCATTTAGGCTGGGTTACATTACATTACATGTATATAGATAGTAAAACGCTAAATCTCCAGGTATTTGTCAAATCAGAGTTGTTAATATTATTTTATTTTATTAAAAGATGAAGTTCCTATAATGTCAGGGATGTGATATAAGATTCTAGGATAAGTAGGTCAAAGTCATAGAGGTCAATTTCTAAAAATTCATGTTTTAGTCTCATTATCGCGCAAGATGTCAAGAACCACTTGAGGTGATAAACTTCAAAATTTCACACTTGTGTTCAGAGATGGTCCGAAGAAATTTGGATGTTTGTTAGATTAAAGATGGGTTTCATCATACAAATCTAACCATTTGAACTGAACCATACTGTGGCCAAAAAAGATACAGAACATTGCCGAACTGAATGCTAACTAACTATTTTCTTTTGTTTCTTATTTTTTGCAGAGAATGATAGACAAGAGCAAAGTATTGTGCCTAAAATGGGTTCCTGGAACGGAGCATATGTTCATTGCATGCCACCAGAGTGGTTTTATGTATGTATACAATGAGACTCTGGTACCAGTGAATACACCTCCTCACTATCAGCTTGTAAAGCAAGGAGAAGGCTATGCTGTCTTCACATGCAAGAGTAAAACGCCAAGGAACCCTGTCTATAGGTGGGCAGTAGGTGAGGGTTCTGCCAATGAGTTTGCCTTTTCCCCGGATGCTAATTATATAGCATGTGTTTCACAGGATGGTTTCCTTAGAGTGTTCAACTATGACACAATGGAACTCCATGGCATGATGAAGAGCTACTTTGGTGGTTTGGTTTGTGTGTGTTGGAGCCCTGATGGAAAGTACATTGTAGTGGGTGGAGAGGATGACCTTGTCACGGTGTGGTCATTCTTTGAACAAAGGGTCATAGCAAGGGGCAGAGGTCATAGTTCATGGGTCAGTGTGGTGACCTTTGATCACTACACAACAGGGATGATGAACGTGGATGGCACAGACTTTGGTAGTGATGATGACTTTGGTACTCAGAATAATGATTTGAGTAATAACAGGGAACGTTCGTTCAGCAATTACTCTAGGAACTCTATACGCAGTACAAGTGACCTCCCTCCCCCGCACCTATACAGGTTTGGCTCTATCGGCCAGGATACTCAGTTGTGCCTATGGGAATTGACAGAGGACATGATCCAACAGTTCCAACCCCCTGCAAGAACTCGCACCAACACGCAGCTATCTGCATCCCATTGCAATAATATCTCACACAAAAGCAGCAGCAATGCCAGCTCCAACCATCCTGATGGAACCCACTCCAAGTTCTCTACTCTCTCGTTGTCAGACAAACACAAGGAGAAGAACAAGAAGGACAGTGTGTCAAGTAAGAGTAGTGTCCATTCGCATTTGAATAAGATGCACCTGAGGATCTTTGAGGAAGCATCCAAAGCCATTGGGACTCAGCTTTGTCCAAGGTTGGATGAAGTACTCACATTAGAGCCAATTGTGGCTAAAAAGGTTGCACATGAGAGACTAACATCACTGCTATTCAGAGAGGACTGCCTTGTAACAGCATGCCAGGAAGGGTTTGTCAGTACATGGGCCAGGCCAGGAAAAGTGGTAAGTTCGAGTTAGAGTTTCTCCATTTGCAAATATATTTCATTACTATAAAATGGGGAGAAAAAAAGAAAATTCATGTGAATAAAATACAATCTAAAGAGAATTTCTGGTTATATTAGATTATTTAGATACATCTGAGAGTCATATTTGTTAAACAATGACACAAAAGAGAATATGTAGACAGGAATGTTTGGATATGTTTGTTATTTGTTCGTGGTTATTTTATCTGTAATATTGTGTGAATCACTGACTGCCACCAAACTGACTCGGCACCGACTTCAGACAAACCAATTCTTGGCCAGTAGTGGTAATGTATCGGTCTGGTGTCAGTCTCATTGGTATGATTGGGATTCAAGTACTGACCTGACCTGACCAATACTGGGATTCAGCATTCATATTTTTCAATTGCCTTATTCCAGTACATTCAAGCATTTAAAGGCACAGAACAGGTCCAGGCACAAACACTAGCCACAAACGCAACACCTTGAAGCAGGTGCAATGGCAGGCCAGATTTGTCTGAAAACGTAGTTAAACTGATGTAACGGTCGATACAAACAAATGAGCGCATACAGAACATTTGTGTGATAACTCTGGGCCTGGCCGTCATTTTCTTAAGGTGTCTGCTGTTCACTGCTTACTGTGGCATGAACTCTATTAAACCAAACAATCAGTCAGTATATTTGGCGGCAGTACTCAGTAGAATAATACCTTGTGTGCAACAGGCTCAAGGTTGCAAGTGATTTACTCAAAAAGAAGTGGCTAATATTTGATTGCAAATATGATTTTTGTTGGTTATAATTTTATAGAAGGGGTCAGATTTACACAAGATGCTTGTGATATGTGATGTTTAATTCTGGTCCTGTTTCCTCCTTGCTATCTCCCTCCCTCCATTCCCTCCCTACTGTACCTCCCTTTCCTCCCTACCTCCATTCCCTCCCTGCCTCCCTCCCTGCCTCCCTCTCCCTCCATTCCCTCCCTCCCTCCATGCTCTCCCCTCTCTCCATATCCCCTCTCTCCATTCCCCCATTCTCCCTCCTTCCGTTCTCTCTTTGTCTCCCTCTACCAAACCGCCACCGTACTCTCCTTTCCACATTCCCTCTCTCCATCACACTCCATCTTTGTTCTTCCTCCATTTTTCTTTTTTTTTCTGTCCTCCTCTTCCTTTTCTGCCCTCCTTCTCTTCCTTTTCTGCCCTTCTTCTCTTCCTTTCCTGCCCTTCTCTTCCTTTCCCCTTCCTCTCTCCTTCCTCCTCCCCCCTCCTCACCCCAACCTCCCATCTACCTCCCTCACCACCACCTCCCTCCACCTCCTCCCTCCTCCCCTCCTCCAACTCCCCCCTCCTCCTCCCCTCCCCTCCCCTCCACCCCCCCCCTCCACCCTCTCCTCCCCTCCCTCCTCACCTCCCCCTCTCACCTCCTCTCCCCTCCACCACCTCCTCCCCCACCTCCCCTCCCCCCTCCACCTCCCCTCCACCACCTCCCCCCCTCCCTCCTCCCCTCCACCTCCTCCCCTCCACCTCCCCCCTCCACCTCCTCCCTCCACCTCCTCCCTCCACCACCCCTCCACCCCTCCACCACCTCCTCCCCTCCACCTCCTCCCTCCACCTCCTCCTCCCCCTCCCCCCACCCCTCCACCTCCCCTCCACCACCTCCTCCCCTCCACCACCCCTCCCCTCCACCACCTCCCCTCCATCACCTCCACCTCCACTCCCCCACCCCTCCACCTCCCCCCCCACCACCCCCCCTCCACCCTCCTCCCCCCCCCCATCCACCTCCTCCCCACCACCTCCCCTCCACACCTCCCCCCTCCACCACCTCCCCCTCCACCCCTCCCCTCCACCTCCCCCCTCCACCTCCTCCCCCCCTCCACCTCCTCCCCCTCCACCTCCTCCCCCGCCCCCTCCACCACCCCCCTCCACCCCCTCCACCACCTCCACCACCCCACCTCCCTCCACCACCTCCCCCTCCACCACCTCCCCCTCCACCACCTCCCCTCCACCACCTCCCCCCCTCCACCTCCTCCCCTCCACCACCTCCTCCCCTCCTACCCTCCACCTCCTCCTCCTCCCCTCCACCACTCCTCCCTCCTCCCCTCCCCCCCTCCACCACCTCCCCCCCACCACTTACTCCCCTCCACCACCTCCCCTCCACCACCCCTTCCACCACCTCCTCCCCTCCACCACCCCTCCATCTCCTACCCTCCACCTCCTACCCTCCACCTCCCCTCCACCGCCCCTCCACTCCCCCTCCACCACCTCCCCCCTCCACCATTTCCCCCTCCACCACCTCCCCTCCACCACCTCCTCCCCTCCACCACCCCTCCATCTCCTACCCTCCACCTCCTACCCTCCACCTCCTCCCTTCCGCATCCCTCCACCACAGGGTCTGAGTGGTACCTCAAGAGAGTTATTGTCACGGTGAATGTTTCATCACAGTCAGTCATTGCCTGAGCCTAGTTCAAACCAGTTAGTGCTTCATTTATTTTTTTACCTCTTCATGCTAAAAATAATTCTGTCAGTGGTGATGGGACTGCTTTCTGTCAAAATCTCATCTATAATCAATATAGAAAATGTTTTATAAAATACAGTCAACCTTGACAGACTGAATGAAATGCCATGCCTTATGCAATCTTTGAATTGTTTGTACTGTAAGTCATAAAAATACGACTTATGTATGCATGTACATGTATGCATGTACTGTAGTCTGTAGATGTAGATGTACATGTACATGTATGTACAGTATGGTGAACCAAACAGCTTGTGCAACAACCCCAAGTTATGTCCCATTCACAGATCAAAATGCAACAGTTGAACAGATTTTAAACGAATGGTATTCCTTGTAAACAGCAGGGCAATGCAAATATCGACCATACATGTACCTACATTTAATGTACTTTTATGGACATTAACAAAGAGAAATCCAGGTCAGATAAAGCAAAAAAGATCATCCCTCTCTCCCTCTCATTTTCATTACTGCCTTTATCATGACTTTCAGTTGTTCGCCAGTCACCACAAGGTGGCGCTCTTACCGGGAAGTACAGATGAGCTTCTTAGTGTTATAATACATGAAAATCTCATTCATCTTTCTGTGTATGGACAAGTTATTCAGTGCCTGCAGTGATGATCTACTCCAATCCCAATAAATCCCCAAAATAATGTTAGATTGTAGGTGACAGAGAAGATTACATACTACTCTATAAGGTTTTTCAGAAAAGACATGACTTTAAATAATAGTATGTTGTCTTTGATCAGGTTTCAGAAAGTCTTTTTCAGATTTTGTTTGACATATCTTGCTACATGTACATGTACATGGATCATGTACATGTATCTAGTGTTTTTACTACAATTTTCTTAGTTTTTTATTGAAGCAAAATAGTATTTATATTCATGAATTATAGAATCAGCCAATAGTTGGAATACTTTATAAACAACAACTAATGATTCTCTGAGTCTTAATTGTTTTACTTTGTGTTTCTTAGTATTTCAGCAATGATATTCAAACTAACATGTGTGTAATTAACAACTAATCTCTATGACTTGTGTGCAATTCAATACATTGCTATAACATTGGGATTCATAGAGTGATGTACAGTACATTGTAAATGTATGATATTCATTTACAATACATGTACTTCTTTGGTCATATTCTGAAACCAATGTTAGCTTTTATTTTGGGGAAAACGATGCTAATTGTGAATTGTCAAAACAAAGTTGAATTCCGTGGAACTTTAATTTACCAATGGTGCTTGTGCAGGGTCTGTTTTAACTTTACGTGAACCCAGCCTGCTCTGTTCAGTCATAAACCAGCCTGCTCTGTTCAGTCATAAACCAATGACGTGACTGTCCTAATTATAATTACTTATAATTATGTAAATGTTAAATTGTACACTCGTTTTTAAAATGCAATCCATATGCAATTCAGTATTATGTAACTGAGATGCATGATTCAATAAATATCATACCATACCATGAAAATTAACATAATTTTTAAAACTCACAACATGAATTAAAACCATTTTCATGTACATGTACAATTGTACATACATGTACATGTACATAATTCAGGAATTAAAACAGCCTATCGAATCCGTAGGTCACGCAGTGTTAAACTTCACTAGGCCTACATGTATACTACACAGTTCAATACAGAAGGGACTCCAGTTACAGTACTCAGTTGCGCAATAATGATGAATATCTAGCTGGTTTTGAGACTTCAATTTTCACATTATACAGTGCGACAGTGCGTCCCAGAAAAAAAACTTAAAATCATCTATGTTCTATCATAACCTAATCACAATTATAATGAATAAATGACATGTATTTGTAAAGCTTAGATCCTCCTCTTTCATTTGATGCAACTCATATGATGCATATTTCATGCATAAGTAATTAAAAACAATTTGAAGAAAGGGTCCAAAAAAGTCATTTTGCGAACGGTACATGTATCTGAATTTCAAAGAGAAAATCACATTTCCAAAAAGTTCATTTTCAACCCTTTCATATGACACCTCAATCAGGAAAAATGAGCCAGGAATAACAACGTTCTGTTTGTTTAAAATAATGCTTGCATTTCCATAATTTTATTAAACAGAAATCATTTTCACTGGTGACCTGCCGTAGCAACAAATAACAAACTCCATTTCGTTGACGATCAAGTCGATCAGCCATGCATGAAGTCTTTCGTGGAACAGATTCGTTTGATAAAATTATGGAAATGAAAGCATCACAGAACTTTGTTATTCCTGGCTCATTTTTCCTGATTGAGGTGTCATGAAAGAGCAGAAAATGAACTTTCTAGAAATGGGATTTTTCTTTTTGAAAGTCAGATACCATTCGCCAAATGACTTTTTGGTACCCTTTCTTCAAATTGTTTTTAATCACTTACATTTATGCCTGAAATATACATCATATGAGTTTCATCAAATGAAAGAGAGGATCTAAGCTTTACAAATATGTGTCATTTATTAATTATAATTGTGATTAAGTTACTGTATGATAAAACATCGATAATTCTCGGTTTCGTTTTTTTCTGGGACGCACTGTACATATACATGTACATGTATTATATACACATATACAAGTACCGGTACCTGTATACCGGGTATGTAATATTTTGTTTAAGTTGTGGTGCTCTGAAAAGTAAATAATGGGGTAGATTGTCTTGCAAAAATGTTAGAAAAGGACTGCTGCACCTGATTTCCAATACTCAACTTAGGGTGGAGGCATACATGTACATGTATAGGAGACGCAGTCGCATTTACATGTATTTATTTGTAAATAGGCAAACCATGTCGTGTACAGGGTGTACACTGTATCTGTGTTTTAACAAATTATCAAATCATTTTTAAAGCTTTTTTGACATCTATAGATCTCGACTCACAGAAGCGTTAATACATTCACAAAAATAAAATGTATTGGATTTGGACTAGTTGCCTACATGTAAATCCTTGAATAAATTAAAATTTAATTAGTTTGGTAGTTCACTGTGTAACCGGCCATTACATGATCTATCTAACTCTGTGAAAACTTGTTGTTTAATACGGTACTTTAATTTAAGCTTTCAAAACAAAAAATGAACAAGAAATACTGAATTCCTATCACTATAAATTTGAAGCATTTTCATAACTTAGTCATTGTATAAAGCAATCAACGTGAATCTGTAACTGTATATCATGATTTCTTAAATTATATCAATCAACTTTTTTGTTATACATGTATCTCTCATTTGTTACATATAGCTAAATAGTGTGCTGTGTATCAAATTTTGATTATGACGAGTCGACTTCAGTCTAACTCAAGTCTCAAGCTTTATTTTGTTGAAGTTCCATACAATTTGTTTTCTTTTATGTAAAACTGGAATCACTGCTTTAAAGTCCTATGTTATTCTCCTTTTTTTCTTCAATCCAATGCCTCCAGACATTTCTTCTTCCTGTTTTGTCCTTAGATACTTTCATGTTATTCTTTCTTTGTTTTGTTTTATGATTATGTTGATTGTCATATATCTTGGTTTCATGTATGATGTTGAGCCCTGGATACAGGATTACATACATGTGTACATGTAGGTGTGTGTAAATGAAGTAAATATTTAACAGTACTATACATTGATATTACCTTGTTCACTTTCTAACCTGGTTTTTCTTCTTTCTTTATTTCTTTCTACTTATTTCTCTCTCCTCCAGGGAATGACGCAGCAAGTAACAATGGGAGGCACAGTTGTATGAAAGCAGCACCATTGATCAAAGCTTTGCTTCTTTTAATTGTATGGCCTGTATCCACTGCTGCATATTTTTGTTGTTCTATTACAGTGCGAGTGATGCTCAGTCGGTATGTGGTGCGCAGCATACATACATACATACCTACTGATGTGAAGAGTAAGGCAATATTTAAGATCATGAGATAAATGTATATCAGTAATTCCTTGGCAGGTAATTAAAGATAAACTTGAGTTCTGGTTCACAGAATCTAAAAAAACTTTCACTGAATGTTCAAGATTACAAATAAATGTCATGTGCCAAACAATTTTGGAAGAAAATGTATACTCATGGCTGAGTAATGAGCATAGAAAGATAAAGAAATCAGGGTAGTACTAGCCCCGACACCATGTGTGTTGTCCCATATACATCTTTCTGTGTAAGTGATTGTTACTTTACCAAGACTCTGCCAAATTTATGATGATTTTGATGACTCCAGATCCTTGCATTACACACCATTACTTACATGCTATATGATCAACTTTTCTGATCCATTCCACACCTTTTCTTTCACAATGCAATCGCATTTAATACCAGAACTCAATTTTATCTTTAATTGTTTATTAGAATCAGCTCTATCCTTTCAACATGTAGCCAAAGCACAAATGTGAACAGTTAATGTATGTGTATTTAGTTGATTATGAAAATGATTGTTGAAATAATTGAGTACTTAGTTTTAGAGTTCTGAAATTCCTCACCTATTATGACGATAAGTTTAATATTGTTAATGTGATAAAGACTCGTATTGAACACTTCTATTGATAATGAATTGGTTTGTTTAGTGCAATCAACTGTGATCATTAAAGTACTTGGGATGTATTTGGGGGGGGGGAGAGAAAATCACTGCTTTTTTATTCCATGCTTTAGTTGGCAACTAAATTCTCCCTAGTTTGGTACTAGCTGGCAAGGTTCAATTAAAAAGGGGTCTTGAATGACGTGAAGTGGGCCACCCCTGCCCTTCCCCCCCCCCCACAAAACTGATAAAATCACCATTGTATAAAATATGCTTGTCCCACAGTAAGAGCTGGAGATATTAATGATAATAAATCTTTTTTTGTTTTAATAATTGAAGACTTTACAGTCTTGTGTAAAATTGACCTTACAATTTATACCGCTAGTTAAGTAAGTTAAACCTAAACTCTCTAGGAAAGCAGGCCATTAAATTGATGTTTTGGCTTGAATGGAACTACCCTACTGAAATAAAACTTAATAAATAAACTTTAGCTTTTTCTTTAAAGCACTGATTCTTAATAATGTACTGTTTTGTGACAAGTTTGTCTGAAGTATTTTGAAAGATTTGTAAACAGATATTGCAATTGTTATCTTCATGTTATATGTCTAAAGATTATGATTGGTTGAAATTCATATTCCGAAGACATTCAAAACATAACTACATGTCCGAAGGTGACACAAAGACGTAACTCCATTTTGGCCATTTTGAGAAAAAGTGGTTTATGTGTCACTGAGCGCTTGGGTCTATGTTTCACTAGTCATTGACGTCAATGGGGTGTTGGGTGGAGTTAAGACTTTGTGTTTCCTGGAAAGCCCACATTTTTTTTGAACATTTTGATATCAAATACTCATTTTTGCAAAATATGGAGTTATGTCTTTGTGTCAATGAAGTTGACCGAACCCTCAATGTATTTAGTTACGTTATGTTGTGGATATTTCTCCCCCCCCCCCCTTTCATCAATATAATGTATAGGGTGTTATATACCTCACTTAAGAAATCCAGCCATCTGATTGGTCGAAATTGCATTCATAAACTTCAACTATTTCTGTAAAATTCCCAGTAACCATGGTTAAAACAGTTCTATAATCCCAGTAACCATGGTTATTGGGAAAATAGTTCAGTCTCCATGGTTACCCCATAGGTTTACATGTTAAAAAATGGTCTGAGCGATCGAGGATACTGTACATGTACGTGTGCGAAGAATTGGTCGTTAATTTCAATACAATTGAATCTCGATCGATCTTACCGACAATTTTATCTTGCATTGTTGACATGAAGACAAAAATAAACTTCCAAAAACAAAAAAACAACATCTGCCGATAGATCTTTATCTAAATTCGTGCCAATATGCATTGCAAAAGTAAAAGAAGGGCCTGTTTAATGGAGCAGCCGTGAAGCATCCACCACACGAAGCCTTTTTTAAATCCATTTTAATGTATATATAAGAAAAAACTGCTACGTATGGTAACAGAGCGCGATAGCCGAGCGGTTTAAGGCGGTGATTATCGTTAGATCGTCTTTTGTACGCAAGAGATCGAATCCCATCTTCGACAAAAGTTTTTTTTTTTTTTTTTTTTTTTTTTTTTTTGGCATATAAAAGTATTAATGACTGCTTTAATATTCAAGAAATAGTTGTTTTTATACGCTCAAGGGAAGGTTACAATTGGGCTATTGCCCTCGGCACGCCTCGGGTAATAGCACAACTCTAACCTTCCCTTGAGCGTATAAAAACAACTATGTTTCTCAAAGCAGTCATTAATACTATAATATCAAGCCTATACACATATACCATTTGCAGAGTGTTTATAACAACCAAGTACTGCTAAAATATTTGGCACGAATGCTCAAAAATAGAAGAGAGAGAAAAAAAAAAGGAAGACATGATAATCATGATATTTGAACCTACATGCAAAATCATGATATACTTGTACATGTGGATGTTGATGTGAACAAAAGGTTTAGACCTCATGTATAATTTAAAAAATGTATAAAAGGTTAATTATTTGTTGAGTTTGAAGGAGTGTTCATCTCCTGCATCACAGCTCAATTCACCCTGTTCTGTTCTCCCCTATATTGTAAATTGTAGGGCTGTAAGTAACTCTTTGTTTTATACTGTCAGTGGTACATGTTCTGTACTGTACAATGTATGAGATCTCTTGAAGGAATAAGTCCAGCAGCCACTGACCAACGTCTCAGCATATTGAATGTACATTGCAATCCCTTATTCAAAGGTCTACATAGTCAGTAGTGCAATAAGACACTGTACTTTCATTATCAATTTGTTATTATTTTGTAGTATTTGACTCTAATCATGAAATGAATCTTGCTTTGATAGGAATTGCTTGTAGAATATTGCTTTCTTTTTACAAAGGTAGCAAGATATTCTCATGGATAGCAGTATCTTGGATCCAATAACATTAGTAGTAGCATTGTCTCTCAATGAAGTAAAGCCATACTAAGAATAGTCTTCTTGTGATGGGTTTGGTTACATCACGTAGAATCATTGATTGTCCATTACAGTTTTAGGGTTAACATGTATCTTTTATATCATGTTATGATAGGTAAATGTTGAGTTGGGTAATATAGTGAAAACTATATCATATTTTCTGTAAGTTTTTTTTTAAAAAGCATTTCATCTTTGAATGATTAGATGTTTAAAAAATGATTCCTATTGTAATTTGAGTAGAAATAGAAGAAATTTATATTTTTTGCTTTTGCTAAGTTTTACACATTATCTGCAATTATAATTTCACTGTATGTGTGCACAGCTGCATGAAGATGAAATAAAAAATAGAAAGAAAAGCACTTTACAATGTGCTTATAATCACTGCCCGACAATCAAAAGATAATGAAATCATGATTTTGATTTGTATCTAAAGCTCAATGCAAACCTATTATGCTAATCCCCATGCCCACTTTGCATGTGAAGACAAGTTCACAGCACATAGTCCAGACATGTCAAACTTTCAGCTGGTACATCCACATTTAGTTGAATATCTTTTTTTGTATACATGTGAAAGTTCCTCCGGTGTATTTGTATGATGCTTACAAAACCATTCTATATATTCAATGAGTGCTCCCTAATTCACATCTACATGTATATAGTATGCATCCATGAGCAGTTAGTGCATGCATACATTCAGGGTTGTTGTGATCCTGACTCCTGAGAATCACTCATTTTGCATGATTTGGGTCTCATTTTAAAGATGAGATATCAAAGTTTTTCTGCCAATGAACAAGAATTATGTCCACAAGGTTTTTTGAATGGATATTTACATTAGGATATTAGCAATATGAGCTTCCTTTTATAAAACCTTCAGTGCTAATTTTCACCATTAAAGCACACTTGTATCAACTCCAAATGATCAATGTCTACAGGACGAGTAGATGTTATTCTTTGCATTGGTGTCAATATCAGGAGATGATATGGTGTAGCGGGGACTTGCCGATGTACTTCCTTTTAAATGTCTCTTCTGTGAGATCTTAAGTCAAGAGTTAAGTAAGAGTAGGTAGATTCCATCCATGAATGCAATGACGTCTGTCGATGTCTCTACACTCAAGGTTCACTCCGAGATGAATATTTGCGAAATGATGTACAACAGTACATGATCATCAGTACCGGTAACTGCATTTACATTGCAAGCAGAAATCATTGATTTTTCTCACATTGCAGTGGCTCTTATTTTAATTAAGATCAGGGTGGACCTCCCCTTTAAGGCCTGTGTTTGTAATACACAACTACAAAGTTACTTTAGAACATTCAATGGTATGTTGTACTTGCTTTTATCGGATACTGTAATTTTGAATGTATTGTCTGATGAATAAATAACATGTTTAAGTAATTAAAGGGGTCCAGTCAGAATATATCGCTGTACATATGCATGACCACAGGTTTTCAACACCCCCCCCCCCCAAAAAAAAAAGTTTTATCCATTGGTCAAAAATATCAAAATCACTCCCTTTTCAATTTTTAGGGGGCTCTTTTAAAAAATATTCACTTCCTAAACAAGTTTAACACCTTCAAACATATCCCCTTAACAGGCCTACCTCAATTAAACCTCTAAAAAAGTACTGAAAAACAGTATTCTAAATGCATATTAACAAACTCAACAAGCATACACCTTTTCCAGATTTTGTGTATACAGAAATATATTTGAGTGCCCCCAAACTTAGTGTGTGTCTATCATCTTAATTAGAGATATTCATTGTCATCACTAATTAGTATGAATAATCATGTGAATTCAAATTAAAATGGTGAAGCAAGAGCTATTGAGTTTTGTTTTGGGGGATATAAATCCACGTATTAAAACCATGACTGTGCTGTGTGGTCAATTTTTTGAAAGCCATGAAATTGAAATTGTCCATGTTATAAGGTTGTTTCTGTAGTAATGTACATGAAAGACTAATGAATTGTAAGACTGTTTATAAGGATTTGTGAGGAGTGATACATCTATAATTTTATGGTAAAGTCTTTTAAGAGAAGCCTGCATAAACCCACATTTTAGAGGAGATTCATAATCATTAGCTTTATACAAATAAGCAAAATTATACTATTTCACCTGGTATTTGTATCAAATTTATGGGCCTGCCCAAAGTGAAAGTAAAATGACACTGCAATGAGAATATATGAGCATTCATGTACTCTGCAAGCAAGGAATATATCTAGGGCAAATGACTGCATGTTATTGCTAAGGACCACATGAAATTCAATGTTTCTGGGGGTAGCATGTACTTGTCAGCTTGATTTTAGGGTTTTGATGAAGTTGAGATACAATATTTCATGCTTTACAGATAATTGAATGGGTGTTGAAAATAGTGTTATTCATTGATGTTTCCTCATACCTGGAATCATATGATGCCAGCTCAAAGCACGTTTCATGGTACAATTATGCCTGGCTTCATTTGTAAATTGCACTAAATAACGAGAGCTAATACACCTTACATGATTGCGATGTGTTGAAGTCACATTTGTTTCTCAACTATATCATAAAGATGCATATTACCCGGTATGTACTTTTACATGTATATGGTAATTTCAGAAGTATTTTGTTGTGTATAAACTGCACTAAGTTTTTTAATGATTTTAGTTGATACTGTCAATTTGGAGCATCTCATTATATATCTAGACTTTTCTTTGTCGTTCAAACACTATCCTAACAGTAATATCAGTTTCTTTTATTTTGAATTTGTAAAAAAGTATAACACATGTCATATATAGTAGCTTTCTGTCAACTTCTCTATATCCATATATATGTGAATGGGAAGAGTATATTTTATATATCTCATCTAGAATTGCGAGAAGGTTTTGATTGTATTTGTATTCTTAAATGATCAAAGAGTGTGAGAGAAGATTGAACATAAAATCTATATATTGGTAGCCAAGTTCACATATCTGACTGATATAAGAAGTAATGGATGCAACTATTTTCTACCTGCATAACAAAATAATTATGCTTCATTTATTGTATATCTTGGGTCTGGCTTAAGCTCTGATGTGTTTGCCTTTGTAGGAAACAGTGGAGTGATTTAGATTTCATTAGTGAATCCTTAACATTATTTATTATCCTTATTGTGATCAAAATTTGATTATTCTCTATTGTTTTGTTGCTTAACGCTCAGATTATGTTTATTTCAATGTTTGTGTATAATGTAAAGATGATTTTGAAATCACGGAAGACATTCATACTGTAAATATATACATATATATATTATAAATACAAAATTAATTAATAAAGATGACTGAACAAGGACCAATATTTTGTCTAACTTTGAATCTTTTGTATGTTCAAAGCATAATTTAAATAAAGACTGGTTTGGTTGTTTGTTTGTTTCTCCTGACTGCTTAGAAAGCATGTGTGTTCTTGTAAGTAAGCAACCGGGGTCAGGGGACCTCGTTGCTACCAAGGTTGGACTTCTCTTAAAGGTACTGTTATACCTAAGCCTACCCTAATCTCTCCTCCCTCGTAAGGAGTGTGATTTATGCTTTAAATGCGATTTTTCAAATTTCCGAGGCCCCCCCCCCAAAAAAAAAAAAATAGTGCTCACTACCCCCCCCCCCCCCCCCCCCCCCCCCCCCCCCCCACTGAGCGAATTACCGGGGCGAATTATCGGCCGGCTGTTTCGCCGCTAAATATTTTCTCACGAATTTGGCCCCGTCCCCTCCCGCCGGCTGGATCCGCCCCTGTGCGACCCTCCACCTGTCAGGATATTGTCGGTTAACTTGCGCAGCCGTCGGGAAAAATGAGAAAAGGGGGAGGCAACAAATGAGAGGGAAAGGGAAAGAAAAAAAGGAAAGGAAAAGAAAGGAAAGGAAAAGAAAGGAAAGAGAAGAGAAGAAAGAATGAAAAAAAGTAAAAGAAGAAAGAACAGAAAGAAAAGAAACGAGGGTGAAAGAGAGGAGAGAAAGAGAGAGAGAGGGGGGGGGGGGGGGGGTGGGTAAGAGCCTTAGAGAGGAGCGGGTTGTTGAGTGGAGTCGTCTCGTCGAGGGAGCAAGAAAGATACGCATAGATGCGTTGCTGTGTCGGTATTCTTGCTCGATCCTCGTGTACTACATCAATGCAGACGTTTGTAGTCGGTGAGATGTAGGATGTCTGTAGGCCGGCAATTTGTTTTCCTCTATGAACTGTGACTTTTTATCAGATGTGACGACTTCGAGAAAGTCTACAACTATAGGAGGGTGGTGCGGGCAATCGCCCTCCCCCCAAACTGACAGTAATGAGGATTAATGCCTCACAAAAGTTGATTAGCATAGTAGCACACACAATATGCTTTAGCTGTCACGCAAACAAACACTCGTAAATTATTATTCAATAAAATCTGAGAATGTATACTATTATCTATATCTATTAGGAATAAATCATTGTCAAAATCATTCCATAAATTGGGGTAAAATTAATTATTCCACCATTATGACCAACAGTGTACTTAGTTCATATATCAGTAACTCCATTTCCTGTTACAGCATGGTAAGATCAGATGCCAGTCTAAAAGTTGAATTCATTGAAATGTGGTAGATAATTTCACGCTACTGTGTACTATGGGGAAAAGTTCCTCCGCTTCTATATATCACCCTCAAGTTTTTTTAATAATTTTTTTAAAATAAGATTTTCAATATAAGAAATTTTCCTGGTAATGTTTCAACAAAATGTCCAGTATCAAAGCTGTTAGTCTTTAACATCACCATCATAGGCTATTTATTAACAATTATTGTATAGCCCATATGCTAGTCACGTATCACTTTGTGTTCTTTCCCATTAAGGCAGCCACTTGAAAAATAGATAATAACAGATTATTTCTGTTTTTATTTGTAAAACATATCGATTTCCCCTCCCCTTGAATTTTCCCTTCTTTACCACTACCTAAACTGCCTTTGAATCCCTGTTCTTTGCACGCAACTAAACTCCGCCATTATCTAGTTTCCCTCTACCCCCTCTCTATATTTTCACATGATGACCATGGTTATCACTTTTTCATGAGCAATTCGTGACTCTATGACAACTCGTATTATTTCTTCTAGACTAGACTCTCAAAGTGACGAAAGATTCTATCCACATCTCTTACCGGTGCGCGAATTGAAGATACTTTTGATTTTAAATGTTCCACCGCCATTGAATGTCAACCTGATGAATTAATTCTTCATCTCGGCACCAACAACATACCGTATGACGAGAAGAATGAGCTTATTGCTAAGATAGCATCACTAGCTGATCAGGTTATCGAGAACATATCTGTTTTCTCAATCGTTATTTCATTTATAATACACCGTGAACTTGCGTGAAGAAGAAAGCGAAGGAGACTTCTCCAAAGTGAATGACGTCAACCGAGCAGGCTGAAACTTCAAGCCAATCAGCGCAGAATGATGGTCTGGCGCTCACGAAAACAGAATTGATGGCGTTCGAGTACTAACCTTGCGCAGAATATAATCGCACTTCTTCGTGGTAACTCGCTTCGTATAAATGAGCCGACTAACTAATCCAACGACTAGAGATTATGCGTCAGTCGTAAAATACAGCCCGATTCCATTTTCGATTCTTTTCGGAACAACCCATCAAGAAGGCTTCTAAACCCGGAATAATCACTAAGCCTTGCGCTGCAGAGATTTCAAGTGAATTATAGGATTTAACTGTTGACTCTAGTAATGGTGGTTTTTATGTATCCCTCAATAGGGGCACTGAGAACGTTTCCCCGCGACTAGATAAACCCGGCAGGAAACTGGTGGCCAATGAAATACAATTAAGTTACGCTCAAGCGCGGATCCAGGATTTCTTAGGGGGGAGGGGGCAAATTTAAAATTATGCGAGCCAAATATTGGTACGTAACGGTGACACCAGCAGTGGCGAAATGAGCAAAAACGTTGAGGGGGGGGGGGGGGGGGGGGGAGGGGGGTAGACATGAACCCGCATCACCCCACTCTTACATGCAGGCCCCGCTGAACGTTTCTCTGAGAAGGTGGGGATGGTATTTACGATCAGGTAGAGCGTAGCCTAAATTGGCGTGGGGTCTAGGGCGAAGCCCCGGTGGGGTCAAGGGGTGGAGCCCCAAGATGCTCAGAGGGTATAGGCATTAAATTACCGCCAGATTAGCATATTTTGATACCTTTTTTGTGACACTGGCAGGACAAAAATTAGTGTGGGGTCAAGGGGGCAGAGCCCCAGAAGCTCAGAGGTTCTATACATTAAATTACCGTCAGATTAGCATATTTTGAAACCTTATTTGTGACACTGGCAAGACACAAATTAGTGTGGGGGTCAAGGGGGCGGAGCCCCCAGAAGCTCAGAGGTTCTATACATTAAATTACCGTCAGATTAGCATATTTTGATACCGTATTTGTGACACTGGCAGGACACAAATTGTTGTGGGGTCCAGGGGCGGAGCTCCCGCCCCAGCTGGGGTGTTATACATTAAGTTAATGTCAGATGAGCATATTTTTTTTATACCTTATTTGTGATACTGGCAGGTCACGAATTGGCGTGGTGTCCAGGGGGCATAGCCCCGGAGGCTCAGAGGTTCTATGCAATAGATTACGGTCAGATGAGCATCCAGGGGCCCGCCTTAGGGCTATTGGTTGGGTTCGAGGGTAGAGCCCCGGAAGCTCAGGGGTTTAGGCATTTAATTACGGTCAGATGAGCATAATGATATCTTATTTATGATACTAGCAGGACACTAATTGGCGTGATGTCCAGGGGCTCAAATTTCAGGTGCAATTGCGTAATGAGCAAACGTTTGGGTGACAGGAAAAATCTGTATCACCACCACTCACATGTTACATGAAGGCCAAGCGGAACGTTTTTCAAAGCGGAGTATTATTAACGATCGGTAAAGAGCGCAGTGAGCAAAGCGAGTGGAGCATTAATTGGCATGGGGTGCAGGGGCTTTGCCCCGGCGGGGGTCAAGGGGTGAGTCTCCGGAAGCTCAGGGTTTTAGGCATTAAATAACGATCAGATGATCATTCAGGGACTCGTTTTAGGGCCTCTGGTGGGGTCCAGGGGATGGAGCTCCCGGAAGCTCAGGAGTTTTAGACAATTAATTACGGTCAGATGAGCATATTTTGTATACCTCATTTGTGACACTAGCTTTTTCAAAAAAGCGAGGGAGGCTCAAAGCCCCCGAGCCCCGCAGTTCCGCAGACCTGATATGAAAGGTTTTAAATAAGCACATTTTTTTGACTGACTGTAAACTTGGAAATTTGTAATTTTCCAAGAAGTTTAATTTGCAAAAGAATTGAGAAATAAACCCGGAAAATCATGTAATTTCAGCAACATTTGTAAATCAATGGTATCAATTGGGAATACACCACTTTGGATTTCAAGTGAGGACAACGCCAGTGTTCAGGGGCTCAAGTCTTCTCATCCTTATAATGAAGAACACACACGCTTTCCCATCCTCTCACACTGGATGGAAGATAACTTTCATGTGCTTCAATTCTGGTTTTATTATTTTGTATTTACTTTTTTGGTTCAAAAATACAAACCATCTTTACTCCTTTACTGCTTTTTTTTTTTGACGGGGGGGGGGGGGGGGGGGCGTTTTTTCCCGGCGTCTATGGGTCCTGGGGCGGAGACCCCAGAAGCTCAGGGTTTTAGGCATTTAATTACGGTCAGATGAGCATATTTTGATACATTATTTGTGACACTGGCAGGTCACTAATTGGTGTGGGGTCCATGAGCGGAGCGGCCGGAGCCCCCAGGAACTCAGGGGTTTTAGGCATTAAATTACCGTCAGATGAGCATCCAGGTGCCCGCCTTAGGGCCCTAGGTGGAATCCAGGAGGCAGAGCCCCGGCAGCTCAGGGATCTTAGGCATTTAATCACGGTCAGATGAGGAAATGTTGACACCTCATTGTTTTGTGACAAAGGCAGGTCACTATTCTTTCTGCTTTTTTTTTTTAGGAATTTGCCATTTTCCAACAAACGCATACAAAAGTATAATTTACTAAAGATTGAGGAAAAATCTCGGAAAATTATGTCATTTCAGCAACGTTAATCACCGGTATCGAATTAAAAATTAACCATGTTTGAATAATATTTAGGGGCATCTGTTTCCCCATCGGTACGCCAGTGCCCCCACCCCTGATCTACACCTTGTACTGATCTCCCCTACCTTTCCTCTTTCTCTTTTTGTTCTTTCCCTTTCTCTCCTCTTTTCCTTTTACTTCCCTTCCTTCTCTCTGTTTTAGGTGTGCTGGGGGGGGGGGGGGGGGGCAAGGGCCTTTCGGCCCCCCCGATCAACTCGTTGTTGGCGGGAAAATTGCAACTGATATCCCCTTCTTTTCTTTTCTTCTTCCTCTCTTATTTTTGATGGGGGGGGGGGTGGAAGTAACATTTGGGAGGCAAGGCCCTTTCGCCCCCCCCCCCCGATTTCCTTCTTCCCCCTTTTCTTTTCTTCTTCCTCTTCTTTCTTTCCCTTCTCTCCTCTTTCCCTTTCCCTTCTTTTCCTTCCTTCTCTCTCTCTTTTTTTTGCCGGGGGGGGGGGGGGGCAAGGCCCGCTCGCCCCCTGGACCCGCGCCTGATCAGGACTACTCTCATGGAGGGTTCAAAATGTTGAATTTTAAATTATTTGTAAAGGCGCGACGTTTGATGTGGCTACAGTATTTAGATAGGGATGCTGGTTGGAAACTGTATTTTGAATTTGTTTTAGAACAGTTGAAGGAAAATTTCTGTTTCTATGCGACTTTGACACGTCTAAATTAACATTTAAATACCACAATTTTGTTTTAGAAATGCTAAAGGCTTGGCAAGATATGAGGAAATATAGATTGTCTGAAGAGGAGGTCGATCCAGATATATTTAATGATCATAATATATGTATAAGAGATTAAATGATTTTTGATTGTGATCTATTTAATAAAGGTATACGCACTGTAAACCAAATTTTCGAAAATGGATATAATAAAGCCCTTGGCTTATTTTAAAAATCCTGGGATTAATGCAAATCAATTGCTCCAAATAATCGATATTGCTCATACCATACTCATTCCAACTCATTCCAACTATAGCTGGAAAAATGAAAAATGCTACCCCTTCGGTTAAATCAAATCAACAACAAAAAAGAAGAAGACTTTGTAGCATAGGCGCCGGAAGTGGGGGGGGGGGGGGGGGTAGGTGGGAGTGCCCCCAACCAAAAAAGTGTGTGTGTGTGTGGAGGGGGTGCATTTTGCCCCCCCCCCCAAAAAAAAAAAAAAAAAAAAAAAAAAAAAAAAAAAAACGTAAAGGAGTAAAGATGGTTTGTATTTTTAACCCAAAAGAACTAACAATAAATAAAAACCTGAATTAAATCACATATAAAATTCCATTCAAAGAGAAGGAAAGTTAACAGGAATTAAATCTCATAAACATTCAGCAGGCCACCTAAATTCATCAATGGAGGTTTTTATAATACTTATAGCGATACGCGCATATCGTGGAAATATTGTGAGTGGATGGGAAAGCGCGTGTTTTTTGTTGTTATAGGTGTGAGAAGACATGAGCCCCTGAACGCTGCCGTACTGATGAGAGGAGGGGGGGGGGGGGGGGGGGTATTTCTTATTCGATATCAGTGATTTACAAATGTTGCTGAAATGACATGATTTTCCGATATTTTTTTCTCAATTTTGTTGTAAGTCATACCTTTTAACGCGTTTGTTGGAAAATTAGAAATTCCCAAATCTTTACACTCGGGCGAAAAATATGCTTATTTAGAAGCTTTCATGTCAGGGCCTGCAGAACGGCTGGGCTCGGGGGCTCGAACCCCCCTCACTTTTTGAAAAAGTTAGTTACAGAGAAAAAGAAAGAAAGAGAGAGAGAAGAAATAAGTGACCTGCCAATGTCACAAATGAGGTATCAAAATATGCTCATCTGACGGTAATTAAATGCCTAAAACCCCAGAGCTTACGGGGGCTCTGCCCCCCGGACCCCACCAAGGGCCCTATGGCGGGCCCCTGGATGCTCATCTGACCGTAGTTAAATATCTAAAAGCCTCTGAGCTTCAGGGGGCTTTGCCCCCTGGACCACATCAATGGCCTTATAAAGAGGGCCCCTGCATGGATGCTAATCTGACCGTAGTTAAATATCTAAAACCCCTGAGCTTCCGGGGGCTCTGCCCCCTAGACTCCCCGCCAATTAGCGACCTGCCAGTGTCACAAATAAGGTATCTAAATATGCTTATCTGACCGTAACTTAATGCCGAAAAGCTTCCGGGGGCTCAGCCCCTGGACCCCACGTCAATTTACGATCTACCTGATCGTTAATACTCCACTTTGAAAAACGTTCCGCGGGGCCTGCATGTAACGTGTAAGAGTGGTGGTGATGCAGATTTTTCTTTTGCACCCCCCCCCCCTTCCAAACGTTTTTGCTCATTACGCCACTGCCCCTGGAAGGTGAGCCCCCTAGAACGTTTGCTCCACCAATTCAAACTGCTTCCGGCGCGCCTGCTTTGTAGAAAAACTTAACATATACATGAATATTGCTGGGCAGGAAACAGCTTTCCAGTAGTTAAATCTAGAACTATTTATAACTGGGAATTCAGTAGAAGAAGGGATGGTAATCAGGAGTGGGGGGGGGGGGGGGGATTGACACGCCCCCCTCAATTTGTTTAGGGGGTTCGTCCCTCCTGAAATTTGAACTTAAGTGCACTCACAAAAATTTATATCAAATACTGACTAAAGACTGAAACCCACTTTTAGGCTCTGGGGGGCCCAAGAGTGCAGCGTTTAGACAAATAAAAATGCAAAAATCTTCTCGCTCGGTAGCTGCGCTCCCTCGCATAATATCCTTCAAAGTGTACATGAAAATATTGTAGAAAAATGAAGTGTGAAAAAATTATATTGCTTTTTTTTTTTTTACTATACTTTTGCTAAGGACAAAACTTCAAAAACATTTTGATCCATAGATAATAAAATGAGAAATTTACAATTTAAACTTATTCATAGAAAAATTGCAACACAAAGTTTCCTTTAAAAGAAAAGTACTTCTTCAATGTGTACTTTTTGTGAAAATCATGAACAGACGTTGTCTCATTCATTTGTAAATTGTGAAAAAGTACGATCTTTCTACAATGTTATATTTGCATGGTTAAAAGAAAAGATCTTACGAAATGTTTTGTTCACAGATGAAGAATATTTTTTTGGTACTCTCATAATCAATAATTTTTATTTCGTCAATACAGTTACTATTTTTGCAAAATATTGTATATTCACTTGTAAAATGCAAAACGTTATTCCATTATTTCCTTCTTTTCAACGAGCTCTCAAACATTTAGAAAATATGGAACGTATAATTTCTTTCAAGAAAAATCGTCTCGATCTTTATAAAAAGAAATGGCAGATATTTTGTTAACTTTTTCTTTTATTGCTGATGAGTTAACTATTACACTATATTTTTATTATACATATTCTATGTCTATACGAACATGTTATTATTATTATTATTATCATTATTATCATGTACTATTATTATTAAGAATGAGATTTGTTTTCAATAAATATTTTGGAAAAAAAAGACAAAAAAAAACTTCAAAAACCTGTGAGGGGGTAGTCACTTCCGTCACCTTCATCCCTCTCGTTCACTATGCTCCCTCGAACTGGCGTACTGATAAGGGGGGGGGGGGCTTGGGGGTAGTTGCCCCCTGAAATGGCATGGTTTTCCCTGAGCTTCCGGGGACTGTGCCCCCTGGACCCCACCAAGGGCCCTAAGGCAGCCCCTGGATGCGCATCTGATCGTAATTTAATGCTTAAAACCCCTTAGATTCTAGCCCCTTTACCCCACTCCAATTAGTGACCTGCATTCCAGTGTCACAAAAATATTATCATCCGACCGTAATTAAATGCCTAAAATCCCTGAGGTTCCGGGGGGAATGCCCCCTGGACCCCACCAGGGGCCTTAAGGCGGCCCCTGGATGCTCATCTGACCGTTATTTATGCTTCACTTGCTTCGCTCACTTTGCTCTACCTGATCGTAAATACTTTACCTCTCCACTTTGAAAAACCCTCCACGGGGCTTGCACGTTACATGTAAAAGTGGGGGTAATGCTGATTTTTCTTATATAGCCCCCGGCCCCCAAAAGCCGTTTTGCTCATTACGCCACTGCTCGCTCGTCCCTCGCACTTCGTCCCCCCCCCCCCCCGGTCGTGAGAATTAGAAATCGCCGCCCCTGATGGTAATAACTATAATTCAGTATATTAAACAAATTAAGTGATTTCATTCCATTATTCTCTGTATTTGCCCTTTTTTTGGTGAATTTTATGTATCTGTGTTATAAAAATAATTATCGAAATGAAGATTTGTGTTTCTATGGAATTATTTACTTTGTTAATGTTTGGTAATGTTTTATTTCGAATGAAATCTCTATAATAAAAGAAATGTGTAAATACAAAAAAGCGTGTGGGAGTGGGGGGCGTGGCTTGCCACATGATCATCTTTTGGCCATTGTAATTGGTAATGGGGTACGGGGGGGGGGGGGGGGAGGGTAATTGTCCTTGGGGTGTATAGTTTTCCTAGGGGGTATAATTTTCTGGGGGGGGGGGGGGTAATTGCGTGTCCAGGGGGTAATTGTCCTGAACTCCTGATACGGCATTTTACATAATTTCAAGGATATATGCAAGGGGAGATTAAATCAAACGTAGAATCCTCGTTAATTTTCGCGTGTTAACCTATACTATAGCAGACGGTTCCCTGGGGATTTAGGGTGGCATTTATTGGAAATAAAGGTTTAAAATGTTTTTTGAAGTCCTAATTTTTTCGCCTGTAGTACTTTGATTTGAACAGATGGAATTATGGAATAGGGTATATGATACTCATCCAGGAGACATGTTTTCACGTGCTATGGCGAACATAAGATGCTCACTTGATACATTGATAAGACCTACAAGCTAGCATCGATGGACTAAAGTAAAGTATAACTTTTAGAGTCCGTTTTCTTCACACAGCAATCTCAGCTTGCCGAGCGTACCATAGACTACGGAAGTATTCAGAGTAAATTGTCTTCGCTAGTCGTAGCGTATACCGTGTAGACTACGTAAATGTACATAGCTCTCTGCATCTTACACTTTATAGTAGCAAGTCTTGAACTTGATTGAACTTGAAGGAAGTAGACTTAACATTACACCGAAGAAGCAGGAGACAACAAACGGTCGAATGATCCAGCAAAATTAAAAAAGTGAACGACACGACGGAATTTTTAATCTGAATAGGTGAATATAAATAGTTGTAAGTAAGTTGTAATGCCGATGATGATGCCTAGCCTGCGTTCAGAAGTTGAACTGACACTGACACTTTGCATGTGTCAGAAGAGTCAATTCTAGCAAAACCGGTACCGCCTACATACCGCTACACCCCCGTGCATTGACTAGGCCTACTAGACCTACCTAGAGTGGCGCTAGTGTAGTTCCGTATCCGTTTTTTTAGCAGTCTCATATCGATTCTTAGCAAAGGAATTTTAGCCCAATTTTTACTAATTTTAATCATAATCATATATTGCATTTTGCACCTGAATTTGGATCACATTCGACATCGGGAAGCCTCCGTTTGGGGCTTCGATGTCGACGTCGTCGCTCGGTACCGTCTCCGCGCTATAGCTTTGCAACTCAAACTGAAGCTATCAGTCTAATTCCGGCTTTTTTATATTTTGGGTATCAAATTTCTTTCCGGTTTTCTTTCCAACTTGGAAGAGCACCAGACGTGTGTGTGACACGAGCAACCTTGTACGAAAGAATTAGAAATGTCCAAGTCGTTAGTAGAACACATTCACACTTTGCATGGTACGGGCATTGTGCATAATTGTTAATTTGGGTAAAACGACTGTACCGTCAGTCTAGCGTCCACCATGTATTTTCGTGCATGTTCGTGGCCATGTGAGTATCGCGACTCGACGATCGTTGGTGCGGCCACGGTCTGTGTTGATATATGCAGAGCTGCCAACTAGTACAGATTTCCCGTAATTGGTACAGAAATTAACGGTCATTACGGCAGTACGGAATGTTGTCTAAAATTTTTTTTTTTTTTTTTTTTTTGGGGGGGTAAATATGATGTATCATAGCGAGTGCTGTGCAGTATTGCGGCCATCCAACACTCGCTGAGAAAGACAGAAAATAAAAAATGGAAAACTGATGTGTTGTGATGACCTGAAAATCAATATTTAGCACCTTTGTGTGAGTAAAATCACCAAAAATTTCAGATAATCATGCGCGCATGCGTCCGTGCAGTGTTGGCATGCTGTTTTTTTAAGATTCATAGCGCCGCATAGAAAATGACTGATTTATTCCCCAAATTACTGATTTTGAGCCTTGTTATTACTGATTTTTTGTTCTGGAGGTTGGCAGCTTTGTATAAAAATTGAAATGAATACAATTGAACATTTTAAGCAGATGTGCCCCTGCATACCGTATGTAATTGATAATAATACCCAATCTCAAATAACGGTCATAAATTTAGGTTGATTTAACAACTAAAAAAATAGCTTGACTTCAACAAAATTTGTTAACTCTTTCCTATTTTGCACTCAATTGAGTTTACACACTGTAGTCGTACATGTACATTATCTTCACATGTTGATTTTCTCTGAAATATGTCTGGATAGAGGCTTTCTGACTTAAACATTATCCTTAAATTGGGATTGAATATGAGGGAAAATGATCTCTAGAATAGGATCAGATTACATCAGTGATCATCTACAACCCAGAGCTGTACCCTGGCCGAATGGGACTTCACGCTTTGCGCACATTGTTTTATCCCTCCAAAAATTTTCAGGCCCTGGAGCCATTTGCCATTGACATCCCTAATTGGGCCTAAGTCCTGTGCACAACCAATTAACGAGATAGCAAATCAATAGCAAACTTCTGTAGAGGAAAGTAGAAAAATCAGAGAAGTAGACAGGTGAAAGTTTTAATGAAATCAGTCAAAAAATGAGAAAGTTATAAATTTTTGAAAGTTAATTGGCTTAATTGGTAATGTGTCTGTGGTGTAGTGGCAGACAACTTTCCCATGTATACAAAAAGTGACAAAATTTGATCCCCAAAATTAATCACTCTGGAGGGCCATTTCTTTTCAGTGGACATATATTATGTTATTTCATAATATATTTTGAGAAGTGCCCCAAGGGAAAAGGCTCATAAAAGAAAACAAAGAAGTAAATGATATGTTTTGTACGTGTACACAAAAAAGGGAGAGTTATCTTATCCTATTCTTAATAGAAACCTCATACTTCTAGACTCCTTTAATTAAACTTAATGAAAAATAACCATTTAATATTAATTGTTACCATCGGATACCACTTAAAAGTAATGCAAAGTTTTGGGAAATTTTGAAAATTGGATGGATAGTAATTCTGTATTATTTTTAATATATTTTGATGCCCCTGTGGATGTATTATAAGCACTAAAAAAATTAGCCCCTAAAACATTTCTGCTTTCGAGTAATTGAATAATAATTTTTTTACCGTGCTCCTGGTAAATTTCCACTATTTCAAATAGCGCCTACGGCTATTCCATGGTACTCCTGCAATCATGAAAATCTCAGAATATGCAGTTCTGATATATAATTTTCAAACGGGAATGGCAAATCAGACGATTGTATAAAAAAAACGCTGTTCTAAAGCTTAAGTAATATCAGTCTTGAGAGGGAGCTATACAACAAGAACAGTTTATTATTTACAATCAACAACAATCATTGAATATTGTAAAATTGCATATACTTCCAACTTCAAATATGTTAATTTGAACCAAATTTATGACCCCATATCAAAACTTTGTATTACCTTTAAAGATAATCTTGAGTTCTGGTAAAAAAAGAAAATGAATTCTCACAGAATCTAACAAAACTTACACTGGATGTTCAAGATTACAAGTAAATGTCATGTGCCAAACAATTTTGGAAGAAAATGTATACTGGCTCAGTAATGAGCATAGAAAGATAAGGAAACCAGGGTAGTACCAGCCTCGACAACATGTGTGTTGTCCCATGTACAGCTTTCTGTGTAAGTGATTGTTACTTTACCAAGACTATGCCAAATTTATGATGATTTTGATGACTCCAGAACCTTGCATTACACACCATAACTTACATGCTATATGATCAACTTTTCTGATCCATTCCACACCTTTTCTTTCACAATGCAATCGCATTACCAGAATTCAAGTTTATCTTTAAGCTACATGTACTTTGTATATACATGTAAGCCTTTAAATTTTGATGACAAGTGAATAATATTCATATTTTAGTTCCCAAATTATTTTTGTTTGTGAGCAATATTTAGATGTTATCATTATACATGTATAGTTCCTTTCATTTTTAAAAATAAAGTATGTATTTCTAGAATATTGTCTATGATTCTTCTTAATTCGTATTATTTTGTTAATGTTTAAATTCTGTAAATTCATTTGCACTTAAGCCTTTGGCTACAATAAGTGAATAAAATACCTTGAATTGAATTGAATTAAATGGAATTGACTGCGTCGTAATCCACTGACCAAACTGGTTATTTGAGATTTGCATAGACTTAGTGATCTCATATTTCAAACACGCTTAACTTTCTAATTATTGGTCCGATTTATTTCAGACGTTCACCATTCTGTTTTTCTGCTTTCATACAAATGAACTTATTACAAGGGTTGGATTGCCTTTTAAGAAAACAGACCCCCCCCCCCTTTAAAAAAAAAGGTACTTAATCAATGCAAAGCAATTTCCAGGAAATGGACTAGAAGAACTACACTTGTGTGTATGAACATATAGAGCATCTTTTTTTTAAGTATGGGTATAATTGTAAAAGTGTACAATTCTTAGTTTTGGTTTCAGTGGTATTTCTTCATGTCTGTACATTAGACAGTACGTGCATGGGCTTTCTTTTAATAGCCATCCCTTAAATGCTTGTAATCCAACCCTTCACTCTCATACATGTATTGTTTATAGGGAAGCATTTTTGTAATTATTTACTCATAAATATTCTTATGGACATCAATACCAGTATAAAACAGAAAATCAGAAACTGTGAACAGCAGAATAAGTAGTGAAAGTATTTGACAAATTAGGTACTCATGAATTCTTTCTATCTTCTGATTTTTTATAAGCAGAGCTCTTCTTTCTTCCATACTTTATACAGTTGATTAGACTTTAGCCTCTGCCTTTATCCTGAGTTGCCTCAAAAAGAATTGATAGTCCCGTCAAGTTTCCAAAATTGAGACCTTGCATTGTCTGCATGCCAAGTTTGTGTTTCCTTGTTATTACAAATCAGATTTCATTTTGTGTCTTGAGCTTGATTGTGCAGTGTGTACATGTATATCCATGAATTATGTGTTCCTTTGTTGCATTCAAGGAAATTTCTAGTAAAGAGGAAGTGACAGTCTTAAACTATTGTGTTGACATACTGGCTTTATTTTTATGAGAAAATTTAGTCTATTTGCTCTTGACATATACATGTAGTGAGTGAGTCATGTGTTTTACACTGACTGGATCACAGATGTCTTTGAAGGATGTATCTTGGAATTAAGCATATCTTTTCAATAAGCTTCTAGGTCTATAAGAAAGAATTAAACATATTTCTTAAAATGAATTGAATTACCGGTAGCCCAAAACATTTGGGAAATTTTCTGTATGCCATCTTTTTTATAATTATATTGAGAGAAAAAAAAAAGGGGGGGGGGGTGGGAGCAGATGGAAAGTATGAATTAATAAATGGATTGATTGAAGCGTGAATTAACCAATCGATCAATTAACTTTGTAACAACATTTTGCATACATTTTTTGTTGGATAACTGATTATGTGATAAAGAAGTTATTCATTCTCTTAATCGACTTACCTCAGAAAGTTATGATGCAAGTACAAAGGTACAATTAGATAAAGGAGTGATTCGTCATGTAAATCAACCTACCCCCAATTCATGTACATTCCCAAATTCTTTAGGAAGGTCCGACGTAAGTCATCGTTAGATAAAGAAGTGATTCGTTATGTGATTTGACTGATGTTCGATTCACTTTAATAGGTATGTCAATATTATTCCTTAAGATGGACTGTGTATTATCAACGATGATTATTAAATAAAGGAATGATTTGTTATATCAATTGACTAATACGTTATTTCTCATTTCTTAAGGAAGGCCCGACATAAGTGCCATTGTTGTAAAATAGTGATTCAAATGTTGATTTACTTTCATCTGATTCATGTACATCTGTCAGTTCTTTAGGACAGGAAAATGAGAGAAACCATTTGATCTGTACGTAAAGTGTCAATAAACTTTAATTTCCCTAATGATGACGGAATAGATTTGTCTCATACAGGAGTTGTATAAAAACATATTTGCATTAATTATATTTAGGGCGATTGGATGATTGACAAGGGGAAGGGGAAAATAATTTATTAGTACTGTACACAGCAAACAGGAGAAGAGCTCAAAAGATATGTCACAGAGTAACAAATTAGTATTTGATTGATAAAAACTTCCAAAAGTTCATAACTTTCTTATTTTAAATTGTTTTGTGCTTAAATTTTTCGCTGACCTGCTTCTCTCATTTTCAGCTTCTAGTAAAACCAACTTAATATCAGGGTGGACTTCTGTTTTAGCAGTTTAAAGTTTAGTTAGAGGTTGATTTATTTTAAACATTGATTTAATTTGTACCATTGCAAGGAATGGTTAGATCTTACAATTTTATCAAATTTCCCTGCTTGGAAATATTCAAAGTAAGAATTATGATCAATTTTAAAACAGTAAAATACTGTCCAACTTTTGTACTTGAAGAGCTTTCTGAATACTGCTGAGGTTTATGACGTCACCCAAGGGCCTGAATTACATGTAACATAAGCAGACGATGTCCAATAACAATCCACAAATTGTAGTACTTGTTTTATCGTCTCCTCTTCACTCTTTTTTCTTACTTCACCCATTTTTCTTACTTCACCAGCTTGTTGTAACTTTTTGATCTGTTGCCTCACTCTAAATTTCGGACATGGTTTCATTTCATGAAAAAATGCAGCTTTATGAAGAAGAATTTGGTTGCAGCTTAATTTCTGCTTGTAAGAAAGATGCCATTGTACATTCAGCTACATACACTAATGCATGCATGGAATGTGCAGCATTTCAATGGGGAACGTCTACTGTCCATTCTATTATTTGGCAGGCTTTTGATTATAAAATGGGCTGATAGTTCAATGGTATTTTTAATCAATAATTTATCTTTGAAGCAAAGAATTATAAGTATCAGCATCACTTCCCTTTTAAAATCAATCAAATATTTATTATTGAGAATTGATTGCACTGAAACTATGTAATTAGTCATAGGACATTGTCTGGTTATGCAGAATTGGTCCCTGATGTGACATCATCAAAATATCGCTTAATTTTCTGTTTATCCCAGATCCTGAAAGGTGATTTTATTTGTGTTTATTTTATTGTCAGATACGCAGTTGACTAACATATTATCATACCCTTCAAGCTTCTTAGTTTTTAGTGATAAATTATCGGCCATACCGGTGCTTGTAATTTAATGAATGTCTATTGCCTACTTTAAATTCCAGTAAGACAGAGCTCCTTCATGTTTCATCCTGGTCTACACACACAACCCAATATTGTATTTGGATATGGAAAGTGAATTGAAGCGGATAAAACATGTAGAAATCTGTCTTACAAAACTTGTATTGGTTAAAAGGCCAGACTCACATCCAGTTCAAGATACTGTCATTAGCTCTTGGATTTAAATGGACGAGCTCCCTCTTATTGCAATGAACTCACTGCATATAGACCAACAAGAGATGTTGTTGCAGAGCTGTGTTAAGCGTATGCATACTATGCATAGGCTTACTGTGAGTATACTGTGAAGGTCTTAAAAGTGTCAAAAATTGCCAAAAAATATCGTTGCCTCAATAACTTGAAAAGTTATGAGCAATTTAAACCAAACTTGGTATAAAAGGATGAACTGACTAGATTTAGGGCAGAAAAAAAGGTGAAAGGTTCACAAAAGTGTTAACAAATATCTTGTTACAGTGATAACTTGACAAACATTCAATCAAAACAAACGTGGATGAAGTATGAAAGAACTTGCAAGGATGAACTGATTTGACTCTGGGTATAAAAGGCCATAGGTGAAAGGTGAAAGGTTACAGGGTCATAAAAGTGTTTTATCATTTTTTAAATAATTAGCTATAAAAAACTTACTATATATATATTTCACAAAAATTGAAATAAACAATGTTGTTACTGTAGTTAGTCCAACAAGCTAAAACCCTTTATTGTAGTCCCATGAGTGAGTATTATAGACAAGTATTCCCACTTGCCAACGAACACAACCAAAGAAATTTGACGTCATCATTTCTATGCTTCTATTTGCTCGCTTGCCCATCACACATCCAAATATCTTAGTATTAATTAGTCTGTTTAACAATATTTACATATGTTTTACTGTTGGAAAATAAAGTACACACTACATAATCAATGCAGGCATGCACAGCTCAACCCCGCAAAAATATACCAGAAGCGACTTGAAATGAGGCCCGAATGTAACATATCAGTATTTTTTTAATATACATGTAGTGATTATAGCAAGAGTTGTAACGCTTGCCTTTTCACTGCTTGAATGCATCACATTCTTATTACGTTAAATTGCCTGATTACGGTTCCACCTAGCATTGCTAGCAAGTGCATTCAGCTACATGTACTGAGCTAAAATTGTTGAAATATTTAGATCCCCTTCTGACAATTGATCATTTTTCATTCATTTGATTTTTTTTGTTTCTTTTCTTTTTAAAGATCTGTGACGGTTGAGAGGACTTGAGGAGGATCTGCTTTCACTGTGTCAGATGTATATTGAGAATTACCATGGCATACACTGGAGAGTTGGACCCCCTTCAACCAGAAGGTGATAAACTCGCCAAGAGAGGCAGCTATTTTGAGGTAATTATACTGTTTTCACACTGGCAAAATTTGCTTAACCCCGGACTAAAGGCGGGGTTAAAGAGGGGTCTTAGCTTGGCCTGAGTCGGTACGGTCAGTCACACCGAATCCCGATCGTCACCGTCGGGTCTCGGTTTCGTTTTTTGGAAACCGACGCTCCAATAAAAATAATAAAATATGTAAGAAGCTGCAGAAAACCCCTAATGAATATTCACGTTTTACAGCTAGTCCAGGGCTAACAAAATTTCTTATCCCAGGAAAGCCGCTTAGTACGGGACTAAAACAGCATGTGTGAAAAGCCAAAAAAGTTAGTCCGGGTTATTAGTACGGGGTTATTAGTACGGGGTTATTTCATTTCATTTAATTTCATTTATTTTCCACATTAAAAACCAGAAGAATATACAAGGTAAGAAAATACATTTTATACATTTGACACAGAGCAAATGAAAAAAAAAATACATAAGCATAAAAGAACAATGAAAATCTACATCAGTTAACAAACATCAACATTAAAACATAAAAAGGTGAGTAATGTAGATGGGGCTAGAAAAAGCGAGGCTTATCGAGTCTAGCCCCGGTAGCAATGAAGGGGAAGTCCACCCTGAGAATGTGTGTGGCCAAGTAAAGGCGGAGTAAACCCATCCTCAGGGTGGACTCTCCCTTCAAATGTCTGGTTTTATAATTAGATTGAATTGACCCGATGATAACATAATTGCGATTTGAAATATAATAATAATTGTTTTTAAATTGATATGACTATTTAGAATTGCAAAGATATTGTTTATATTTATACTTAAATTGTCGTAATGATGCAGATTGTTTGAGACTGTCATTTTAAGTAGACCATGTAAGGTAACCCTAATACTTAACACTTCTTTGGCCAGTAGCAGTTCTGTAATAAATGCTATTCAAATTCTTGGAGTTTCGGGTGTTATAACAATGTACATCACTGTTGCATCTAAACCAGTTTTGAAGTGAGTTTGGTAATAGTCCCTTTTCAGACCTGTACATAAATTCTCCCAGTTGTAACCTACCTAATTCATATACATGTACAGTCAAAACCCTTCATTGTTTAAAGATATTGTTGGTATGGGCCAAATAATGAGACTTGGCAACTATGCGTATTACACGTTTTTGCAACAAATGTATAAAACGATTTACCAATGTATTTGATGCATTTATCCATAGCATATTACCATATTGTAAAAGAGGAAGAATTAATGAATTGTATAGCAAAAGCAGTACCTTTGACGGTAATACATACAGTATTTCAGTTTTGACATAACTCCAGTAATCCTCGAGATCTTCAATGCAATATCATTAATATGTAAAGACCATGATAACTTGTCATCAATATTAACTCCCAAGAAGCGGGCACTGTGTACTTGCTTTAAGGTACGGGGTTATTAGTAACAGGGCTAAGCAAAGTAAGCAAAGTATGGTGTTGAGCAAAACCAATGTGAAAAGAGTATTAGTATAGAGAAATATTTGTTTAGAGTCTGCTTTCCTCCCTCCCCTCCCCTCCCCTCCCCTCCCCTCCCCTCCCCTCATTCACTCCCTCACCATTGTATAGGCCCAAGGCTGAGTCCAAAGTAAATTTATCTCCTGAATTCAGTTAGTTTCATGTAAAAAGGAAATTGAAGAAGAGAAAAAAAAATAGTTAAAACTTTGATGATGGGAAAGATAGGAAAATTGAAATATTTGCAAGTGATAATTAAATATCCACAAATTAGCCATACTCTGATTTCATTAATATCAATCAAGTTTCCCTCACAAATTGATATTTTTCAAACATTCACTGACCTCTTGTTAAAGATTTCCTGATAGTATATTGTCAGTTGGTCATGTACAGTCAATCAGCAGCACGTGATAATTTGTTACCATTTATTCATTTTTATTCATTAAAAAAAAATGGTGCGTGCATACATGTATGTCATGAGCAATGCATGGGGGTTGTTCCGATCTTTGATTATGATTCTTAGAATCACTCATTTTGCTTGATTTTGGTCTCATTTGAAGTTTCTTTGCCAATGTATGAAAATCATGTCCAGGAGGCATTTCAAATGGATATTAAGGTTTGGATAAAATTGGCAAAGACAGATTCAATTATTTTGCAATTTAGTGGTTATTTTCACCATTGAAATACTCTTGCCTCTACAAAAATGATTTTAAAAACGTTGCAATCACTATACGTATGCACTCTTCAAATTGGTTGAAATAGCAGTTTCATTGTGATTCCCATTCGTTCCAACACAGAAATCGACTAAACTGTGAATTTTTCATAACAATTTTTAATAATATGTGTAAATATTTGTTGATAATATTTTTAATAACATGCTGACCACAATATACTTATAGATGGTTCCCCAAGGGAGAAGGCACTTCTAGAAGAAAGAACAGAGTATTTTTTAACACGACAAACAGGAGGGTTGTCCGTGAATACATGTACAGTGTACATGTCACAATCCAGTGGCCAAATTGCAAATTTGGGCTTCACATAGATTTAGTGCTGATCTCAAATTTTTCACACACTCATTTTTTTTTTATCATTAGTCCAATAATTTAAAAATGTTGCCATTCTGTTTCGCTCGCCAATTGCACTGAGCACTACATTATGCCTGAAGTCCAAGATCAGTGAGTTTTGTAAGTGTACTAAAAACCAAAACATGTTTAGCTCTTGGTGTGAGGGGTCCCTTCTCAATGAACAGTAAAATGTTTTGTTGAGTAGACTACCTAACACACACATAGGTACATGTACTCACATAGAATACGACTCATATGTAAGGAGCCCAAGTTGGACTTTGGATCTGTGTGAGCCCTTTATGCAGGGTTTAATTTTATCCTTTATTTTCCTCATACTCCTTTAAGCGTTTACGTGTAGATTGCCAGGTAAAGTGTTTTGAGGTTGCTTTCATACATTCTAGCTACATGTAGATACACACATTTTTTTCCAGGTGACTACAGGGTAGTTAAAAAATACCAGAAAATTTATTATTGCCATGATAAATTGAAGAGTATTTATTGAAGCAATTTAAACCAAACTTGGATGAAGGAAGCTGGATGAGCATACAAAGTTGAATTGATTATATTTGAGGTAAAAGTCACACGATCATAAAAGAGTTCAGTCAAACTAGCTTAAGTATATGATGATGAACTGATTAGATTGATGGTGAGATTTGAAAGGTGGGCTAAGGTCATTGAAGTGTTTTATGGAAGATACAAATATCACAGAAAATATGTGTATTATTACTGTGACATTAAGACCATTGAAGCAATTTTAACAAAGCTTGGCTCAAGCATGCAAGCATGTGATATGGGAATGAACAGATTAGACTTTATCAGAGATCAAAGATGCAAAATCACTCTAAATATTATTCAGTATTGTTGATAGATTAACAAAAAATGAATAAATTTGACCAAACTGGGATCAAGCATGTATGGGCATAAACAAATTAAAAGAAAAAGTTTGGTTTTGTGAGATTATATGCTTAAATGTGATATTGTAGGATGGTTGAACATCCATGTAGGTGGATGCTATTGTATGCATTTATCTTGTTTGTTGTTAAAAAAAACCCAAAACGTTTTGGACAAAGGAAAGCACCATTGAGATGTGATAAAGGTTAGGCTACTATAGCTTATCCTCTTACTAAGTTCATCACCAGTTGAGTAATATATACCGGAAGCAAGTGGATGTGTACCTCAATTGGAGGGGGATGGATCTGGCCTTTTTATGTCATATCAACTTCCACTCTCTGGCATATCTTACTCATAACTGTACCTTACTGTGTCGGACTAAACAAGAGAGACAGAATAGTTCAAGGGAAATGCAGGCCCTAGTTTAGATGTGCTTCACAACTATAAAATACAGGAGTGTTTCTGTGTCAGGTTAACTACATTGTGTATACATGCAAGCAGGGAATATGACTTTGATAGTTGAATTAGAGCTGGATTAGAGCTGGGAGTTGGCTTTCATTATAAAGACGAAGAAAACTTCTGATTTGTGTCTCACCTACATGTACTAAATAGTGAGGAGTCTGAAATGAACAATTTATCTGTGATTGCAACCCATGGATATGTTTTCATGATGTGAGCCTCTCGATCATCTGCACTGGAAACCTACAGTACTTTGATTAGCAATAGGAATGTGCTGTATTTTGTCTTCTTCATTCAGTGCAAGCTTCACTTCAAGCTGATGAGCTTTTTTCACTTTGGAAAATTCTGTGCTGAATTTACAGTATTGAAAACAGTCTCATAAAACCTGCAAGGTCTTTATAGGAATAAAGAAAAGCTTGTACGTGCAGCATCATGTTTGGGTTATCCAGCATTACTCCACAATATCAACAGCTTAGAGTTCTACTACGTACATGTACAATCTCTATACCTTTAATACATTATGCATTGTTTGTGGCACGTACATGGATCAGCTCTAAATAACACATCACATGAAGGTCAATTGATACTCAAACATTTTCAATCTGATCTAGAGGGGATTGTGTTGACAAGACTCTCTTGACATTGTAATAGAACAGAGGAGAGTTTTACTTTTAGCAATATTGACGTCTTTCCTGTTGGTAGCCTTTTGTGATAAGACAGAGGCAAGCATCCACATTATGTGAAAGCTAGGCTGCAGTTCACCAAGCTTGTGAAGCAGGGATTGTTCTCAGATTCGTTGTGAAGAGAGTCCTGTATACCACCAGGCTACCATGTCTCTAACAAGCAAGATGAACCCGTCAGCAGGCTTGTCTAAGTGGCCTGATGATGACTCCTATGCCATGAAACGGATGCAATCTATCCAAGATGTATGTATCATGCAATCTGCACATTTTTTCTGCAGATCAATGAATGAATGATGTATCTTACCCATCCTCTCATATTTACATTTTACATACTGTAGTGGATAGCGGGTACATGTACTGTATGCTGTTATCAGTCTCTACATAATAATAATAATAACAAATAAGAAAGTAATCAACTTTAAAGTTTTAATAGATCAAACCAAAACTGTCATACCTTTTGAGCATGGATTTGCTTTCTACTGAAATTTACATAAACTTTCACTGGTAATTAATGAAGTATAAGATTTACAGTCAACTTCGCATAATTAGATCTTGAAGGGACTAACTTACATGTACATGTACAGTATGCCCTGTTGACGTACAATGTATACAATTTTTGACTTATGCTTAAGACATAGAAAAATCACGCGTCGCACTGTGGCCGGTGTCTCAGGCTATTCGTTTCCCGGAAAAATATTGACTGAAATCGTCCATTTGCCGATACATTCCAGATCCTATCTGACCTTGGCTCAGAATTTCTGCTAATAAAATGACATAGATTTTTGTTATTGATGTCAGCTAGAGAAACATACATGTTTAAAATAAACATTACCAATGTTTTTTAGTTTTATAACTAACTTTATGACAGACCCTTTTTTTTCCATTTTAAAATTGGACTTCTGATTTAGGTGTCGTAGCCACGTACACCTACACCTTAGATTCAGGGTTGGCGTTTTCCCTGGAAATACCTGGGAAACACTCATAAATGTACCATTGAAATTGTACAAAGTGAAATAGCAATCTGACTAAATTCCATCAATTATACTTTAAAAGGTTTTTTAATTTTATTTTCAATAACTTCATGGGTTTCATTTGGTTATACTATTAATATATAATCTCTTTGAAATGATGTCAAATGATACTGATGTGACATCCCTTGGTAAACAAGGCATGTTGTTATTATTATGATTCTTTTATATTGTTATTGTTATAATTATCATAATTAACTTTTTTCCAGATTGTAGCGAAAAGTAGCTAGTTAACCCCCCCTCCCCCCCATTGTAAGTGTTTCAAGGGTAAAGGGTTACCATGTTTGTGGGGAAGGTTGACAAACGTCAGTTTTATTAAAGAATTCCCCCATACCAGATAATATTTTCTGTGTACAGTACATCTATCAGAGCCTTTTTTTTCAGAGAGATGTTTGTTGATTCATTTATTCTAGATCTACTGTGTGTACTAATAGAAAGGAGGAGCTTCAGGATTGAGCCATTGCCCCCCTCCCCCTCCCCCTCCCCCTCCCCCCCAGCCAGGGGCTCTGTCCCTTAACCCTGCCAGGGGGCCTAGGAGCCACCCTTAAAGGGCAAGTCCACTCGAAAAATAACTTACTTTCAATAAAAGCAGGAAAATCAGACAAACCAATCAAAAAAAGTTTGAGCAAAATCGGATAACTAATAAGGAAGCTATGAATTTTTGAAAAAGTATGTAAAACTATGGAACAATGAGAATCACAACACAATTTGCCAAGATGGTTATCAGTTTGTGACGTCATGTCCTCACAACTTATCAATTGCTTTATATAGTTTAATCCCATTAATTTCCCTTTTCCCGATTTCCCCATGCCTTTGCCCAGGTTATATCATTTGTATCATATTGCGTGCATGACATTTCACAAAAACTTTTATGAATTTTGAAGAATTGATACTAATTTCTGAATATTGTATTTCATAATTATTGATTTTTATATAAATAGTTTATCAAAATTCAATTCTTCATGATTTAACTGGACATAAATTACTCTTTATTTGTGCATCCACACATAAAAAATATTACTAACAATGTGACTTGGATGCTGGTGTGAAGAAAGAGGATTCTTAGGGTGAAAATAGGAAATTTACATTATCAATATAAAGAAAATAATAAGTGCATAGTGAGGACCATACGTCACAGACTCATGAGTGAGTTGCCAATTTGTGTAGTGATTTTCAAAGTTGTTTATGTCATTAAAAATTCATAACTTTCTTATTAGTTATCCGATTTTGTTCAAACCTTTTTTGATTGGTTTGTCTGATTTTTCTGGTTCTATTGAAAGTAATTTATTTTTTGAGTGGACTTGAGCTTTAACCCCCCAGTTAGTGATGTCTGTATTTTTTTAGCCTACTGGTATGTGACTGTCATGCCTGCTGTTTATGTGTCCATGCATAGCATAGTATAGTATAGCTAGTCACCACTCTCAAAACTCTCTGTATCAGACACATTGTTTTTGTCAGGCAGCTTTATTTTTACATAAAGGTTCTCATGTTGGCAACTGCGAGCACTTTGTTGGGAATATGATTTGCAGAAGTTTAATTTGCTGCAAAAGCAGACCAGAAGAGTAAATTTAGCCTAGGGGGTGTTGTAGAGATGCATTTTGAATTGGCTGGTAAATATCCAATGGATTCCGGCGGAACCAAATTACCACGGTGTACATCCATTTGCAATTTTTTTTCAAGAAAAGTAAAAAGAGAAGAAGAGTTTAAAACAACAGAGGAAGCTAGTACATGTACAGAGGGATCCAACAAGGCATTCCTTTAGGCAGACCATTATTCACAAGTATAGGAGATATGTACATAAATATGATCATAGTCACATTTGTATGTGACTTAAGCACTAAAGAGCGCTTAACACTCCCTTTCTAAGAACTTTACATTGTAATTATTATTATCCCTTTCATTGTACTCGATTGCTAATCCGCACATGATGGTGCACATGCTCCGCTCCCTGGTGAGTATTCCGGCCAGGCATCATTAACCAGCGCTCTTATGCCAGTCCACCCACATTAACATTCCCTACCAGGTACTCATTTAACACGAGGGTGGAGAGTTTCAAATGTAGATAAACGTCTCGCCAAAGAACATGAGTGCTGCGGCGGTATATGTGATCCACAGTCAAGTGATGTATCTAGGTAGCTCCTTCCAATAATAAGGAAAAGCATTGATAGCGGTGTGTCCATGCCCAGAAATAAAAGGACATACAGTTTCAGCATGGCAAGAGTATTCTCATTTCTCTGTGATAAATGCTCGATAGAGTCACATTTTACTTTGACAGTTTGTGGGAAGGGTTTGAGGCTTCAAAACTTCCACACCTTAATATGTACAGTATAGTATTAATAACTGCTTTGAGAGAAACAACTATTTCTCGAATATTAAAGCAGTCATTAATACTTTTATATGCCGAAAACAAAAGAGTCAACTATATAATGACACCACCTTGGCCTTTCTCTAGTTTATCTGCACGGTTGTTTTTTATGAGTGTATCTCTGAGAGTAGACTAGATCTAGATTCTAGTCTAACCAAGATATTTTTACAATTTTGGGGGTGGGCCGGCCCTGTGGGAAATATGGAGAAAAGCCTGCGCTTTCATATGACACCTCACTTATTGAGTATCACCTTCAGGATCACAACAGATAAAGGTTTGAATCTCAAATTGAAAAAAAAAACTTGACTTTTTTTGCATGGTCGCGCAATGCACGTAGACTGCATAGAGACTGCATTGCGTGCAATCTCTATGGGAAGAATTTCAGCACACAAAATCGGGTGCGCCTTTCTCTAGTTTATCTGCACAGTTGTTTTTTATGAGTGTATCTTTGAGAGTAGACTAGATCTAGATTCTAGTCTAACCAAGATATTTTTACAATTTTGGGGGTGGGCCGGCCCTGTGGGAAATATGGAGTAAAACCTGCGCTTTCATATGACACCTCACTTATTGAGTTTCACCTTCAGGATCACAACAGATAAAGGTTTGAATCTCGTATTGAAAAAAAAACTTGACTTTTTTTGCATGGTCGCGCAATGCACGTAGACTGCATAGAGACTGCATTGCGCGCAATCTCTATGGGAAGAATTTCAGCACACAACATCGGATGCGCGATCAGACACCCTGACTACTAGACCCTAGATCTATTTTCGTCTACGTCTATGCTGGTACTCCATTTTCAGCAACTAAACGAACATGTTTATGGATAATTTCACGTACCCTTTTTGTTGTTCTTGCTGTCAGCAAGTCTTGCATTTGATAAGTTGAAATCTTGGGAGAGTTTCTTTAGGCATTTTTGTCTTGTTTGGAATTGTCTTGTCTTGTATGAAAATACCGACCAATTCTTCGCACACGTACGGTATCGCAATCGCTTGAACCATTTTTTAACATGTAAACCTATGGGTATTTTACCGAGACTGAACTATTTTCCCAGTAACCATGGTTACTGGGATTTTAGAACTATTTTTTGGAACTATTACATGGGTTTGGAATTTTACCGGGAATTTTACAGGAATAGTTAAAGTTTATGAATGCAATTTCGACCAATCAGATGGCTGGATTTCTTAAGTGAGGTATATAATACATACTATTCTGCCAGTTCTTATAAATTCATTCAATATCACAAGAAATGCTTTTATTAATTCATCTTTATTTTGTAACAATTGGTCACTCTTGCAGAGACATCATAGATTATGCATTGCAGAGTTCACTCACACACTTGTTTATGTTCTTTATTCTACCTGTAGATGCTTTCTAGTATCTCTACTGAATTGGATATAATGCTGAACGATCTAAAGAAGAAGGAGTCTTTTATCCCAACGTCTCCCAGGTCACCACTTAGTACTTCTCATGTGTCTTTTGAAGCCAAAGACAGGTAATTAGTTCCCAGACTGTTCTTCCAGCACAGACCATGCACTTATTAGTTTTGTCTAAAAATTGTACTCCACCCACCAAAGGTGGTGACGGGTAGGTTTTGTAGAAAGTAGGTCAGAGGTCATACAGGTCTATTTCCATGAAATATCAGGATTTTAACTCTTTTATTGGGATTTCTCAAGAACTACTTCATCTATTAAGTGGAAGCTTAGCTGAGATTAGAAGTAGGTCATACGTCAGGGGTCATATAGGTCTTTTTACATTAAATAGCAGGGTTTTAGCCCCGTTGTAGCAATGTCTCAAGAATGATTTAAGCCAAGAACTTCAAACTTGGTTGTAGTATACCTCACCTTGGTAGTGTGAGAAACTAGATTTCAGGTTAAGAAGGTTAAAGGGCGAAGCTCATGGAGTCCATGTATTATATGAAATTAAAGGTTTTTAAATCTTATCACCAAATCAGTAGCTATTTTAAGCCATTTTTGCTGTGAACTCAAAGCCTTCAACCACTGTAGGGAGACCAGCAATCAGATTTGGGAATTGTTAGGTCAAAGGTCGAAAGTAATGAAGATCTATTGAAGTATAGACGTTTTGTTCTCATCATTATATTCCAAGTATAATTCAGCCATGATCTTAACAGATTTTGGCAAAGTCATTTAATTGAGATGAAGTCGCATTTATCTTATTAAATATATTTTCATGATGTTCTATACATGTGAGGGACAAATCGAATGCCAACATCGATACAAACTTGCAGGTGAGGTGAATGTTATCAACTTTTCATTTATTAAGTTATAGCATTATGAAGACCTTTATTCTATTTGACCATGAACAACTTTTTTTTTGTTCTTTTGTAGGAGCTTACTCAGAAGCAGCAAGGCATTCTCATTCTCAGACACAGATGAGGTGAGCTTTCTTTGGATCTTTTCTTAGTGACCCTGTTATCAAAAACACATAGAAACACTAAGTATTGTATATGAAAGGTATCCACTCCAGAGGTATGGCCCCAAGTTGATCCAACCATGTCATTTCTAACTAATATAACTAGTTTGAGGTGTCACAAGTTGAATTGACTTCACTCTTTCACACATTTTGTACAAACCAGAAAGTTTTAATACAGATTTGGCGACTCGCTAAACTTCACTTGCACACATATTGTAGTAATACGTCAAGATGCTTTATGTCTCTGTCACCAAAGGTAGTGCTGGAAGCATTACCTTTTTGGATTGTCCATCCATCTATATGTCCTGCTTTAGTTACCGTGATATCTTCATAACCAGGAAACAGAGTATGTATGAGCATGCAAGATGAACTGATTAGATTTTGAGTGGAAAAGGTCAAATGTCACAGTGTCATAAAAGTGTTGAAAATTACCAGAAAATACTTTGTTACTACTAATAATAATAATAACGTTTTATTTACCCAGGGTAGCCACTTCAGTTGTGAAACTGCTCTCCCAGCGGGCCCTGCATAACATAACATGTTACTATTACCCTTCTCCAATCTAATATGCTGAGCGCCTAGCTAGAAGGCAGAAGGTCCCATTGTTATAAGTCTTTGGTATGACTCGGCCGGGGATCGAACCCACGACCTCCCGTTCATGAGGCGGACGCTCTAACCATTGAGCCACCATGCCCGGTTATCATGATTTATACTTGAAAAGTATTGAACCAATTCAAACCAAACTTGGTTGAAGTATGTGTGAGCATGCCAGGATTAAATGATTATATTTTAGGTGGAGAGGTCAAAAATCAAAGGTGCATTTTGATTGTTGGATGAGGTCTAGTCCTTTGATATTTCCCAGTCCCCCCCCCCCCCCAAGAAAAAAACAACTCATATATAAGCTGGATGATTGACACAATACTGTAGTACAACAAATTATCTCCTTGTATTTGATTGGAATGTATCTTTAGGTAAGTATAGAACAATTTGTGATTTAACATTTTTACCTCTTAAGCCTTTACCTCTGTCCTTTTTTTTTATTTTTTTAAATTTTTTTTACCTCAGACCTTTTTACCTCTGACATGTTTGGGTCATTCCATCAGGTTGGGTCATAAATTGTGACATGAAGGTGCAAAATTCAGAGTTGGTAAATAGTTTTGTTATTGTTATATCCTGTTTCTAACACCAATTCTACAATAGATTCCATTACAATTGTGTGTATTCCTTTGCACACTTTAATTAAAATGAAGAAAAAAAACGGACACAGCAAAATACCAATGTTACATGGACATCTTTTTTTACTTGCTCATTTATTTTCTGATCAGAAACTTTTTCAAAGTCTGTACTCCACTTTTTGTGTGTGGAAAACATTAAGATGATGGGAGCAATAGTTCAGAATACTTAAAACTTGAACTCAGCAACATTATGTCAATTTATAAACATGAAACAAATGAGCAACTAGCAATTTTCAGATCATGGTTTTTTCTAAAGGGAAATTTTTTTCTTGCATAGAACATCTTGGCTGCATTCTAAGAAATTTTACCAATTAATTGATGCATGAAACATGTTTAATGAGATGATGACACAGATGAAAGGAAACCTGCAAGATTTATGGTCCATATTCACCTCAACACCTTAAGTTACCAATGTTACATGTCTGAGTAACATTGGTATGTTATCAGAGTAACTATCATCTTATACTCATTGAAACATGACAGACTACATCAAATGTCATCTGAAATATATTTCATCTATTCATCAGTAAAAAAAAAAAAATAAAAAAAAATATTCATACAAGAGGAATAATGATAGATATTAAAGGGATAGTTGAGTTCTGTTGTAGAGGGCGCTACACAAAATAATTGTTTTGTGAGATAATGACAAACTGAGTGTCAAATTGAAAGAACATAATATTTACATGTAAATGACAAAATCATCTTTGTTTGATCAAATTCGGTTCAGAGATGGCTGAAATATAACGCCTTTTCCGTCGTATTTCAGCCAATGCCAATGTTGACTTTTTTGGTGGCATTTTTGTGTTGCCTATATTACCCACAATTAACCGGCCCATGTATTGTTATTTTTAATTAAAAAATTAAATAATGGTCACCATGTTTTTTTGAAAGTGGAGCTGAATTGTATGATTGTATTGGCTAAATTTCACACATTTTGGGGTCTAAAATTACCTTCATAGCAATTTTAGGTTCTAAAAGGGCACTATAAATGTCATAGATAAGAATAAGAGTAATAACCATGCACTCTGAAGGTATTTGGGGTCTGAAAACAGAACTCAACTATCCCTTTAATGACTAACTTTATATCTTCTTCAAAATAGTGACTAGATTGGAAAGATCTTTGTTTTCCAGGAAGGTTTTGATAACTTGTCATTTTACCTGCTCTCTCTCTCTCTCTGCCAGAGCTGAATCCTCAGGGGAGGTAGAGGAGCCATGAATGAAATGGATGCAGCAATCTAATAAATGTGCATTAAAATTAATAAATAAAAAGAAATGAGGAAAGAATATTAAATGAGATAAAAATAAAACAAAACTGTAAATTGCTTCTGTGACTTTTCATTTCAAAATGTGTGTTCCGTTTAATTATCATAAGTACTTCTATCTAGATCTGTTGTAAAATCACATCGTAAGAAGGATGGAACAAAACTACACAGAGGATTGCAAGATGGATAGGGAGGTATCATCCTCACTGTTGGCTTGTTGCATGCCCAAAGAGAAGTAGATTTCGGAGCAAAATATTGGGTTTTCATTTTGTTGAATTTTATTAATTTCTTTTTTAAAATGATTTTTGTTATTTAACATTCTTTTTGTTGTTCTTCTTATTTTTTGGAGGGGGAGGTATTATGTAGGTGTTGAAACCCCTTATCCCTCTCTTAACCCTTTGGAGGAGGGGGAGTGGGAGCCACATGCCAAACATCAATAATTATTTTATACAAAAAATAAAAGGCTCATTACATTATGTATCCAAATCTAATTGAATCGGGGAGGGGGGGGGGGGGGCGTATGCCCTCCCCCTTTAGCTCTCTCCATCCTTCTCTATCTCAACCCCAACCCCCTTTTTTGCCCCAAAGTTGGCCTTAGATTGAACTTCCTAACTGGAAGGAAACAATATTCAATAACTTGTGTTTTTCCTTATAGGCTTATAGCCATCATTGTTCAATGGCAATTAATGACATATAAATAGTATTAAATAATTGAACAGTTGTAAGAAAAATTCTGAGGTATAGGCACATCATTTATATCTTTATTTACGGGATTCTTATAAAAAAATTCAATTTCTGTCAAAGAAACTAGCTTCATGAGGGAAAAAGTCTGGCATTGATTTTTCATGTTTTGTTATAACAAATATATTGTTATGAGGGACAACAGTAACATTTTCACTCACATTTAGTGGTTATAAGTTATAAATAACACAATTTTAAACGGAATTACCTTAAAAAAAAAATGAAATTTCATTGTCCATGATAAAAATTTGAGACAGAAAAAAGACTAAATAAACATAATACCTACCAATTTGGGCGCTGACTGGCCAAAATGGCCTCCCAACGCTTATACATGGAAATTGTCACGTTTGTGATTGCAGTGTAGGGGTAGGTCGTCGCACTCCGGCAAAAAAAATGTCCGCGCATTCGAGCAGGTCACTAGCAGGTCATTTAAACACAAAAACTGAAGCTAGGGGGCTGGTTTGGATCTCAAACACCATAATTTCATACCTACGTTAATAAATTACGATGGACATCGCGCCCGATTTTTGTGGTAATTTAATTATTTTCTTCTTGTATAATAATAAAGTATTTATATAGCACAGGTATCCGTCATGCTCTGACGCTTATGGCGCTTTACACATATTACCCTGGTAGTAGAGGAGCTGCCAAAGTAACTACATGTAGCGCTCAAGCCCTATCAGGTACTCCATTTACACCTGGGTGGAGAGTGGCAAATGTAGATTAATGTCTTGCCAAAGGACAATAGTGCCGCGGTGGGACTTGAACCCCATATCTTGTGATCTGCCGTCGGGTGACTTATCCACTAGTCCACAACACCTCTATTAACAGACCGATTTAATCGTTAATCGTTCTACATATGAGGGGTTGTACCTTTCTAGTGCTGTGGTGGGACTTGAACCCCGTACCTTGTGATCTGCCGTCGGGTGACTTATCCTCTAGTCCACAACACCTCTATTTACAGACCGATTTAATCGTTAATCGTTCTACATATGAGGGGTTGTACCTTTCTAATAACATGAAACTTTCTGAGAAAATATGCTGCTAAATTTGTGGAAAATGTAAGAATTACAGACGTTACAAAAAAAAGTGCCTAGGACATTGTTTGTAACGTCAGTTTTGTGTTTTTTCAATATGGGCTAACTTGCCGATTCTTAACTCATTTCACTTGAGGTTCTTAGACATGGTACAGGTATTAAAGGTTACATGTTTTAAATAGAAAACTTTGCAGAATGATGTATTTTTTTCAGAAATAACTTCATGAAAATGACATGTTTTGATGTCACAACTTTTACCCTCAAAATCGCTGAGACATCAGTAGTAAACCTTTTACAAAAAAAACACATGATGAACAAGTTTCTGTTTTAATGTTTATTTATTCTATCATACATTACTCTTAAATAAAACATACTTTTAACTTTCTAAAATAACATTTGAATTTCAATAAAAGCTTCTCAACATTCAAACACGTGAAAATGCTGTTTTGACCCAACCCGATGGAATGACCCTTTTATCTCTGACAATTTACCTTCTGTACATTTTTTTAAATATCAAAAGTGTTTAATAGTTCTTGATATATATTTTTATCGGTTTAAATTCATGTTCTGTAAACTGTTCCTGAGATTAGGTTTTAACCTACCCCAGTACACCTCAGAGGCAGTTGTGGCATTGTATTTTTTGCAGTCATGGTTATTATAATGCACTACTGGTAATTCTGTAAAAGTAATCTTGAGATTTTCTAAGGAAATTACCACGAGGTAGGATAAATAAATCTTGGATGTTCCTCATCAATAAGATATAATATAAATGTAAGTTACTCTTTTCCCGTGAAATAAATTTCAAGGTCACATACATGTAGGTTATCTTTTTCCATGAGAAGCTCCTAAAATTAGGCAACTAAACAGTATGGTGTTGATGTGCACTGTATACAACGGTATTTCACCAGTGTCTTACATGTATGTGAGCACTCTGCCAATTTATAGATTTGATTGAGTTGGATTTCTCTTCTTTCTTCAGTGGAACTTGCTCTTGAGAAATTTAATGCCCTTTAATAGCCTATTCAGACTTAAAGAAGTTTATACGAAACTCATTTAAAGAACATTGTATAAATAATCATCGTACAGCGAGCGAGAGGAGCATATTGACTAGATATCAAAATATTTTAAGGAAATGTTTTACATACAGAAAGTGGTTTTGACAAGGTCAGAGGACAGCTTGTCAGTGATGAGTACACGGTCATGCTAAGCCCCGCCCAGTTATACAAAGTACAATCCGATGTTAACACTAGAGCTGGATGCTGGATCTTTATGCTGTTATCATTCAAAACCATTCCCAAACAGCCATTTTATTACACAAAGTTTCATTATATAAGGTTCAGACTACAAAATTGTAATTACTTATCGTATTGCTATACAATTATCATATCCCTCTATGAGGAACTTTGGTAATCTGAGACGGATTTAATTGATGATTGATTTCTTTTATTATAGTGTGATTCAACTGGGCTGCCATCCATGAGCAGTAAGCATACCTCCACCCTAAGTGCTCCGGAGTCATTAATTCAACTACAAAGTTTAGACAGTTCAACTCCTGATAGAACAGGATGTAATGCTTCTCTTAGCCACTCCTCCCTGCCTGATAGTACCCTCACTATGATGACCCGCCTGGTTCACACTAAACCAATTTGGTTTCTACCCTCTACACAAAGGGCAGCAGCAGCCCATTATCTGCAGAGTCAACCTGTCGCAGTGAGTACCTTACATTCAATTTTCAAAAGTACCCCCACCCCCTGTCTATTGTCCTTCAGTTTTAATTCATCTGAAGTACCTGGATGACTCCAGTTGCTTTAATATGCTGTGGTTTCATCATTCATGCTCCTATCCTTCATTCTACATGTATATGCTGATTGTCCATTCACAGTGGAGATACAGTACAAATTACATTAAATGCTTTTTGTAATTTTCCTTTCCATATTATTTTTTTTTGGGGTGAGTAATACCCAGGGGTATTACTCACCCGTGTTTTGAACTAAAGGCGTAAGAAAAGCCTCATTCTGGTTGAGCATATCGCATAAACGCACCCTTAAAAAGGCAATGGAAAGTTGGCCGTTTGCAATTTCAACAAAAATTGGGATGTAGATTTTACTAGGCCCTAACTGTGAGGGTCAAATTTTTTATCTTTTTGTTATTATATTATTATAAGTGTCATCTTCCTTTAAAAAAAAGAATAAGCTTGGTAAGGGGAAAAGTGAAAAGAAAAATTGCTGCATGGTAGGTCTTTAATGACCCAAGATCTAGCTTGGATCATAGATACAGGTATAGAATTTTCAGAGTCTGGCCGGGCCACACTGTCAGGGGTAGCAGGGTAGCGATGGCAGTCGAGCTGAAACATTTGACAGAAAATGTATTGACATTTTTAGAATTGATTGCCCCTGGATTAACCACAACTCTAAATCATTTCAAAATGTACAGAAACTTTGGCAGATGCATGCTTGCATTAAGAGCCCTTTTTATGACTGTGATTCAATTCACAAAATTTCAGCTTAATTACAGCTGTACTCAGGGCAAACTTTACTCACACAAAACAAACTGTCACTCTGTGCGGGTGACGTCATACATTTACTTTGCATTCCAGTGCTGTAGTCAGGTCAAATATTTGACCTGTCGACAAAATGATGATCGGTAAATTTGAACATTGAAGTCAACATACATTCATACATCCAATATGATATCCATAGACTGCCAATGTCTAGGGGTCCAATGTCCTGGTTTTGTTTACAAAAGGAATTATTAACTTTAGAAGTCTACATCTTACAACATACCGTAGTATTGATAACTTTTGACATTGTAATTAATGTCTCAAACCACTGTAGTCGACACCTAATTCTATATCAGATCCATTCAAATATGAGTCACTGACCAAGGCTCACACAGAATTGCTGCTGGATGAAGCAAACAAAACTAGGAATGGATAAACTGGATATATCATAAATATACTTTGGTGAATGGGATAGTAACTGGATATATCATAAATATACTTTGGTGAATGGGATAGTAACTGGATATATCATAAATATACTTTGGTGAATGGGATAGTAACTGGATATATCATAAATATACTTTGGTGAATGGGATAGTAACTGGATATATCATAAATATACTTTGGTGAATGGGATAGTAACTGGATATATCATAAATATACTTTGGTGAATGGGATAGTAACTGGATATATCATAAATATACTTTGGTGAATGGGATAGTAACTGGATGTATCATAAATATGCTTTGGTGAATTGGATAGTAACTGGATGTATCATAAATATGCTTTGGTGAATAGGATAGTAACTGGATATATCATAAATATACTTTGGTGAATGGGATAGTAACTGGATATAGAAATCTACATTGATGAATTGGATAGAAACTGGACATTAAACGTGTAAAAATAGATCAAGCCTCATCTGGATTGAAAAATTCAATCTAAAAAATATGAAAACAAATGCAATATAATTTGTTATATCTCAAAATATGTGTCGAGGGACACGGCAAGCTTTACAATCGAAGCAGGCCTATAGATGCCTGCCTCCTAACGCCTGCTCCAGCGGCCTAGCGATTTGCAGGCCTATAGATGCCTGCCTCCCATGCAACGCCTGCTCCAGCGGCCTAACGATTTGCAAGTTCTGGTAAAAAGGTTTTGTGTGATTCAGGAGCAGAAAAATAAGAAGGGAACTCTGCACATGCATTAGAAAATGCAAATTAATGCCGGATGCACTGAGACTTTTTACCAGAACTTACAGATCGCTAGGCTGCTGGAGTAGGCGCACGTGTTGAGAGGATGGGTATGAGAAGGGGGAACTTAACAAAGGGCCATTGATAATCGTTTTATAAAACATGTAAACAATGTAGTTTGTAAATGTAATTATCATCTCTGGAATTTATGGAAGAGTTATATATTATTGACATTGAGATTTGTCACCATGCTGTTCATGCCTTAATTCTATCCAAGTTTTATACTGTATTGTCTGCAAAAGATAGAAGGAAACTTGACCAAAATCAAGCCGCTAGATTAGTCATTTGCCTTGGATCTCAGACCCATACTTCTTCCTTGATTAAGGAACTCCGCTGGTTACCTCAGTCTATAAAACACATTCTTTTTAAAGCCTGCTTGGGTGTCTTCATAATTGACAAATTATACCCGAAACGAGACTGTCATCTACCCAAAATGTTTTACATGGGCTGCCTCAAAAATAAGGAACAATATCCCACTTTCCTTCAGAGAATTAATCTGTCTTGCCTCTTTCAAAAGATTTCTTAAATCATACTTCTCCCCTTAGTAACATAATGTAACTAACATAATGTGATTCCCAATTGTGAGTTGATAGTTGGTAAGCCTGCATTAAATGGCAGAACTTTACAGCTTTCTCATAAGAAAGAAATTCACTAAATGTAAACTCATCCACCATATAACGGACCAATCCTTCTCTTACTCAACAGACTCCTTTAAACAATAGTGTAACTAGAAAGTAGAATATTGAGATATGAAATAGGCATGGGGACTACAAAGTCCAAACTCTGTGTTTCAAAAACTAATCATACTCTCTGTGTGGTTTATTCATGTTCCAGAGCTGCCGACCATTATGTTTTTTCCGGAATTAATCTGTTTTTTCCTCCAAATTACGGTAGTACTTTTTTTCTTCATAAAATACATTTTTTTTAATTTTCAAATTTTTAAATTTTAAATTTTAAATTTTAAAATTTAAAATTTAAAATTTTTCAATTTTCAATTTTCAATTTTTATTTTATTTTTTACACACCGCATGTCAAACAACTGCCCTAAAATGTTGATTTGATCACAAATTCAATATAAAACTAAGGTTAAAACAAACTAGAAGACAAAAATATTCTCAAAAAGAATAGATAATACCAAAATAACGGAAAACAAATACTTACTTAAATATATTGCAATGTACATGCTATTTAGTAACTCCTTGGATTCATTACCCTCTGACATTATTTTTGACAATACCCCATTGAAACATGTCCCTCTTACCAAATTCTTGGGTATAACAGTCGATGATAAACTTTCTGGGAAACCACACATTGATAATATCTGTAAAATCATTTCGCGCAATATTGGTGTTATTAATAGACTAAAATTGTACTTACCACAATCATCATTATTTATGCTGTATTCTTCATTGATCTTGCCGTATTTGAATTACAGTCTTCTAGTTTGGGGCAATACACATCATACATTGTTGGAACGAGTCGTATTAGCTGTAATGCCCCATACGCTTTCATACTGATCCTCTGTTTTTTGAAAATAACATCTTAAAAATTAAGGATTTGTACTTATTTCAGCTCGGTCAATTTATGTTTAATTACAATAGTGGTATACTGCCCTCTGTGTTTAATGATATGTTTCATATAAACCATGCTGTTCATAGATACCCCACTCGACAATCTGATGAGTTTCACTTACCTCTTTTGAGAACATGTTCTGCACAAAACACGTTCATTTTTGAAGGCCTAAATTTTGGAATAATCTGCATAACGATTTGAAAACTTCCCCTTCACTAATTGCTTTAAAAAAAAAGTTAAAATTTTCCTTATTACAATCTTTTAATATTTAGAAATTTATAATATTTAGAAATTTATTGTGATAGAACATCTCCTTCCCAATTTTTTTTCTTTCCCTCTTTTCTTCTGTCCATCTCTAAAAAACAAAACTACTTGCCATCATGTTCTTGCTCTTTTTGTTTCAGCTATCTCAAGGATTTTGTGCGCTCCCTATTTTGTGCTCGACCTCTACAATTTTCCTTTTCTCTTCTCTCCTTCCCTCCAAACGCAGCCCACATTTTTTTTCTTCTTCTTTTTTCTGTTCTTTCTTCGTCATGTAATTTGTGACGTCTTCTTGTTTACAGTCATTACGTGTATTAATAAATATTGTCTCTGTTGGCCGCTATTCTTCTTTCATTGATTATGTATTCCATATTTTTTCACACTCATTATTATCTGAGGGGTCCACAATTTACAAGCTCTGTTTTTCAGTGGACCTCTCCATTTCCTCAAAATATATATGCAGTTAAATTTAAAAATTCAATTTTTGTCTTCCTCAAAAATTCCAAATACTATTAAGATTAAGATGTTTTGTATACATTTTACATTGTATTCGTTATTATGTATTGTATTTTGTTGGAAATGAAAAAATAAAAATGAAAAGAAATGAAATGAAATGAAATAAAATGAAATGAAATGAACTTGTATATAAACTAAAGGTCCTGATATGGAAACAGCATGAGGAATGGACATTTCTGCATTGGAAGTGTGTCACGCGTGGTTGTAAGTTTCGTCTAAATGAATTCCTTTTTTTGTTGCTTGAAATTCCCTTTTTTGCCATCTTAGTTCCTTTTTTGGGTGGCACAAGGTTGGCAGCTTTGATGTTCTGTTGTTAATAATCTGTTCATAGTGAAGCAAAGCTTGTAATATAATTTCTTTTGTTTGCAGACGTTTGTGGTGCGGCAGGCCAGGCAGAAGGATAAACTCTCTCTGACATTGAAGCATCCTGGTACAGGGAAAGGTCCATATATTGAGAGTTACCCCATCGAGAGCACATTACAAGGTAATCCTACATTTACACTTATTTTATGTCTAGATAGCCATTCCTAAACTGTGGAATGCTCTACACATTACCAGTAGAGATGAAAAACAAGATTTAGCATACATGTAGAAATGCCAACAGTGTTTTGAGTTTGAATTTGAATTTGAATTTAACAACAACACATCACAATAATGACAGTACATATGAACAACCATACAATGCAAAAAATAATACTGATACATGTATACATAACATAAGAGTAATATCGATTGAACAGTAAAGGTTTTAAAACGATATTTAGACATACACCTGCATACTATTAAATGTACAAAAGATATATACATAAATATGTGTATTACTATATTTAGGTGAAGTTGTTTAATGGAAACTAGAAGTTAGCACAAGTTGATGCAAACTGTGTTAACCTCTATAAGTTTGCATCACATTGAAACTTTACGAAGACAGGTTTGGGTGATAGCATCAATCTGGCATACAGTCTAATGTATTGCCTAATATATCTCTTGATTATCTTTTGATTATATTTGTCATTGCAGGGGTAAAGTTGTTGATTGAAGACATGGTGTTCCCCGCATTGGATAACCTTATAGCATACCACATTCAAACTCAGATTGGATTGCCATGCCGATTGGCTCTTCCAAAAGCTGTTATGGCTGCGAGGAACTTACGGGAAATTCAATCTCTGGCACTGCTTGAGGAAGGTATTACCCCATTATTGATGAGGAGATTTTAAAAATAAGGTGTAATAAAATGTGTCGTCATGCCTCCGCCCACATTCATCATGCTTCCTCATTACAACAATATCTGAAGAACCATTTGGTGATTGTATGTATCACTATAGAACATGATCAGATTAGATTTTGATATCTGAAGAACCATCTGGTGATTGTATGTATCACTATAGGAACATGATCAGAGTAGATTTTGGCGTAAATAGGGGGAAGGTCAAAAGTCATAGAGATTAATTTATGAAATTTCAGGTTTTAGTCTTGTTATTGCAATATCTCAAGAACTGAGTGAGTTTAGTACTTCAACCTTGATGATGAATTACCGAAGGAAGACGATCTGATTAGGGTTTGGGTAAAGTAGGTCATAGACAGAAATTGGTAATAAAGAATTAACAGAATGCAGGCAGAGGCATATAAGAGATGCAATTGCACTTGTCTTGTTTCAATGTACATTCATTAGCATTGATACAAGATCTGAATGAAGAGTTTACAAAATAACATGAGCAATTTAATCTCCATTAAATATAGGTATAACTGGCAGGTATCTGTACATAGACGTAGCTGTAAATGTTTGGACTCAATTCATTTTATTTTATTTCATTTTTTACATTTTTGTGTCACTTTTTCCCCTTTTTGTGTCCTTTAAAAAAATTGTTAATATCATTTTTTGCTTTGATATAAATACTCATGTTATCCACTTTGATAATGTAGAAAATATATTCATGTACTCTATATTCAAATTTGAGTCCTCCATTTTAATACAGTACCTGCTTAAAACAAAAAAAAAACTACTGCTACATATCTGAATGAGCCTAAATGGTGAAGACATACAACTTAATATGAAAGATGAAATGGGTTGATTAATTACTTTTGTCCGCAAAATAACTTGATCATATTTTATTCCTTATTTGAAATTATGCAGTGTATTTTAATCACATTAGAATTGTATCCACTGACAGATGCATGAATTTGCAATGAAAAATTGTTTTAGATATAAACTATGAAATGTAACCAAACTTTGTACCACTTGTTATAATTGCCATTATCTTGAATTAGTTGCTTTAGAATGAATGCAAACAAAATGAAAGCCATGTATGGAATGTATGGCTACGTATGTACATGTAATGACCAGGGCTCAAATTAAGTTTTGTCCACGGGGGCTCTTCCAAAAAAAAAGAGCCCCCGTGAGAAGGCTCACGGGGGCTCTTTTAGTGCTGACGCGGGCTCTTATGTTAATACACATTTCCATTGAATTGGTACCCATGAAACTTCTTGGTATTTTATCATTATCATTTATTAAGTCGGCATTTTCCCTCTTAGAAATTTACTTGTTACATAGCTGTTATCAGGGCTGGCTGTTATTGACTTTTATCCCTGTGATAACATTCTTTGCACTTCTTCCCGTTCTGCACATAATTTCCTCCTCATTATTCTGAGCAACCTTATTTACATTCTTTCTTTACTTTTAGTCTTTACCATATCCTTCCAAAACACAAAAGCGGATCTAGCTTTTTTCTAAGGGTGAGGGGGGGGGACCAAATTTCGATGTACGAGCCGCATAGCGGCGAGGCGATTTTTTGGTGCTTTTTTGAACCCCCGTTAGTGATGTTTTCCTGGCATCTACTGACATCTACTAATATTATGTAGGTCTGGACACATGATAGCATTTTCACATTTTCACTTGGCAGCCCAAAGGGGGAGGGGGGGGGGGGGGGGGTTAAACCCCCTAAACTGCCTAGATCCGCCCCTGCAACATCTTTGGTCTTCTTCTTCTCAATATTGATTTACTGGTCGAGTTACATTATTTGATGGTCTTTTAGAATCACCAGATTTCAGAGGATTCACACTTTTCACAACGAAAAACTTCTCCATGTTTCAGTCCTTGCGCGATCGTCTCCAGCTCCAGCAGATATTGGGCATCAGCATACACACCGGTACTACCCGCGCAGTATAGCCACTGCTGACGGCCGCAATTGCTGCACTGCGAGCTTCCGTTATTTGTATCAGTAATACTCATACAAGTTAGAGATGGGAGAGAAAGCGCCATCTAAGTTCCATTTCGGTTTGAAAATTGATACTCAAAATTGTCTTAAAGTTATATCAGAAAAGATAATCTTTATTTTATAATTCCACGGGGGTGATTTTAAATTTTGCAATCGCCCCCGTGAGCAACCTGACGGGGGCGATTATGGAGCTCACGGGGGCGAATCGCCCACAGCCCCCGTGTATTTGAGCGCTGGTAATGACATCATATTCAGCCTTACATGTATATGACTATCCAACAGTTTCTACTTATTTCCTACAAAAAAAAGTTGTCTTTTATTTAGAGATTTATTATGGATTCATGAAAAATGTGTGTATGAAGATGAGCATTAAAAAAAAAAAGTCACAAAGTCATTAAGTCTACAAATTGTGTAGAAGTTTACTTCTCTCTTTGATGTTACTGTTAGTGTTGAAGAGGTGCCCCCCATGTCTTATTTCATCTATTTTATTTACTCTGTGAATTCTTTTTTGTTGTTGTAGATTTCTGGAAATCAGCACACAGCAGATCTCCAACTTTGCCAACTCCAAAAGATGCATTTGAAATGGATTCTTTAATGCATGTTACCCAGGGATGTGTTGAAACTCCAACCTTTTCAATGCCATTCTCAAAGCAAAGCCTGTCAGAAGCCAGCTCTGTGAGACAGCAACGTGATCAGTTGAACGTAACATCAGCTACTTCTTTTGAAGATGGGTTCACAAGTAAACCAGATGTATGTGGCATGTATGGAATCATTACTACACCACAAGTCATTTATCAAAATGCTAATACCATTGATAAGGATGATCCTAAGAGACCTGTAAGCAGCTCATCACAGACTTTGTTGGCAGATAGAAAGAGTAGCATGAATCCAATCACAAGCTACCACAGACCTCTATCAGAGTTTGACCGTCAGGACATGCGCTTTAGCAGTGCCAGTGAGTTTGATTTTGTCACATCGACAAGTGAGCAGCGCTACCCTCCACCTAAATGTGCACCTCCTCCCCCTCCAACAGGAGAGCAATCCTCAAACATTTTCATGATGCCATCCTTGCCTGCAAGGTACACTTGGTCTCTAGTCAAACCTAGTTCAGAACATGTGGAATATTGTTTGCCCCATGACCAGCCTCAGTTGCCACCAAAACAAAACAAGAAACCAGCAAATCATGAAGGATATAGAATGCCAGCTTGTGAAAGCATGACAAAGGATATATACCCAGCACAAGAGTGTGGTGTCACCTCATTGATTACTCAGCAGCAACAGTGTTTATCCCACAAACATGATAATTACAGGACCCCTCCCCCACCTGCTAGTTATAGACAATCTAAATCCTACGCTGACTCACAGCAGCCTGCTCCTGCTGCTGCTGCTGCTGCCCCAAGGGCACAAGAGCAAATCCAAAACATCCTGCAGCCATTACCTACTTATAACAGTACTAAACAGGAGCCTGTAGCCTGGCATGCACTTCCAGAATTTGATCCCCTCTTTTGCACTAGTGAGAACAAGGAACCGCCTGCAAACACAGGTATTACTCCGGAGTCACATACACTTATGACAGACTGTACGCAAACAGATGTTCATTATGGGATCAAGGCAGTAACAGACAGCTCTCCATCAAATAACAATAATAGGACATCAAACCAAATGGCACCCATGTCTAATTTTCCAGACAGGACTTTATGTGAAATATCAATACCAAAACTTATTAGAGTGCATGATGTGGAGTCAGGAGAGGAGGACACATTTTCTGATCATGAAATTGAAGACATTCTAACGAATGAAGCGGGACATTTGTTGGATAATTCTTCCCAGTCAGACTGTGAAGTAAATCCAGCAAGCTCATTTTCTGCAGGTGTTCCTTTCACAGAAAATGAAAATGGTAATCACCTGCTTCTCAGCCAGTCACTTGAATTCAGTACAGTGGAAGCAAATGAGCTTGAGCAATCAAGAGAAGCACAAAAGAAGGACTTTAAAAGGAATAAATCTGGCCTTTCAAATTTCAACAAGCTCAGATTACTTGGTAAGTTTCAATCCATTTTTCCTAAGGGCAATTCCAGCATGACATATGTCACATCCAATCCTCTCTTTTTATAGTATGTAATAATGCTGTTGATATTTAACTGAAATTAAAATGTATTAATAAGAGATGGTACTGAAGCCATGGTGAAGATAAAACTACTATTAATTTGCTTCATGAAATCTTTGGTCAGTAACATGACACAACTTTGTAGATTTTTTTAAAAGTGGGAACATTTCAAAATCTATTGGTATATTTTAAAAGTATGTACCTTTAATGTTTTCATCTTGTCGAGCAGTCTATTAAAGTAAACTGCTTGCATGTAGCGGTTGCTATATGTCTTGCAAGACTGTGACTGAATTCTTAACTTTTGTTTGCAAAATTTCAAATTTTTGAGGTGCTTTTATTTTTTTTCCTTTATCATAATATCTTGGGCAAGCCATTATTTGCGGATATTTTGACAATTAATGCCTATTTATAAAATTGTATTGTAATGTTAAATGTACTATGTCCCATTTGCAGGCCAAAAAAATGAAAATGTTAAAATTCAATTGCATTTGAAAGATAATGCTAATTTAGAACTTCCCTAAAAAAGGTGAGGCTTGAAAATGTCTTCAAGTGGGAAAATAATGACTATTAGTTGTCAAATCGACTTAGGAGCTATAGAGCCAATAAGTAATAGTCTTGATTTTCAGACCATTGTACCGAATGGTCATACGTTTTATGCTGGGCAAAGATTCAATCAGTTTAATTTTGGCCATCACAAGAAGTGGGTTATTGATGTAGACAAATGCTCATGTACCCTTTACAGCTCATTTTATGTATGTTATTACCAAAGAAGAAAAAAAAGCCAGTCAGTCACTCAATAGTGTCCGACAGTGAAGTCTAGCAAGTAAACGGGTTTCCTTGCGTAATTCGAATATTAGGACACTGCTAACGTTTAAATTTCACAGGTAGGACATACATGACATATTCATAATTCCTGCAAAGTTCTACAGAATTTGAGGTTGGCTGCAAAAGGGACATAGTACCTTTAATAGTCTGATCAGCATTTTGGGCAAGTCAGGAGTGTGTGGTAGCCTAGATTGTAAAATTGCTCAGACGTAGGCGGGTCAAATTTTTAATTCCGTCCTGAACATGCTCGACATACATAGCACAAAGCTTGACTCTTTCCAAGTTTAGAGCCACAAAAAAGACCTAACGTCCTCGGAAATGATATCTGTTTATTTCTACAGCTTGTACATTTAATTAAATTGAAATTCAATTTGTAAATTGTATATTATAAGTTCTGTATAACAAAATATCATTGTGGAAGATAATTTTGAAATACCCAAAATCAAAAATTCAATCCCGGGTTTCAGCATGACGATCAGGGACAGGGCAGGGAACCGTTTGGACTTAGGCCTACCAGTATATCTTGAGACATTTCAAATTCATACTTGTTTATAAATATTAATGAATAGCAGAAATAAGAGGAGTGGATGATGACACCTCTAAGGGAGATGTTATTAACACATCACAGATTTCAGATCAATTAAAATTTCTCATCTTAGCTAATCAATGCTCTTCTTACCAAATATTCTGCAAAGAGTTTGAAAAGAGATAGAGATACATGTAGTATACATGTACATCCTGTCTCTGATACAACAAATAACTGACATGTTTGTCAGTGCCAACATTCATGTAATGTATGCTAATGTTCATCACACAGATCTACAAATCAAATATTCTCATTTCCTTTAGTACAGTCCATGATGCACTTTGTCACAAATCTACATTTGAATAAATTTATTGTATTACATAGTTCAATATAATTAAATCTTCAAGATAATTAATACAATATTACATACCGGTAATGTTCCATTTGTATACATTTTCCTTCGTGTCACAGCTAAAAAAGGGTCGCGTGGGGCCACCAAGAAACTGCATAGGATATCAGGAAAGAGCAAGAAGAGAGATGCCAGCACAGACATCCAAGAAGCAATACTAAGGTAAAATACATTTTATATAGATCATAATAAGACATCTTAAAGGTAATATCCCTTGTAGAGAGATCATAATAAGACATCTCAAAGGTAATATCCCTTGTAGAGAGATCATAGTAAGACATCTCAAAGGTAATATCCCTTGAAGAGAGATCATAATAAGACATCTTAAAGGTAATATCCCTTGTAGAGAGATCATAATAAGACATCTCAAAGGTACTATTCCTTGTAGAGAGATCATAGTAAGATATCTCAAAGGTAATATCCCTTGAAGAGAGATCATAAGACATCTCAAAGGTAATATCCCTTGTAGAGAGATCATAGTAAGACATCTCAAAGGTAATATCCCTTGTAGAGAGATCATAAGACATCTCAAAGGTAATATCCCTTGTAGAGAGATCATAGTAAGACATCTCAAAGGTAATATCCCTTGAAGAGAGATCATAGTAAGATATCTCAAAGGTAATATCCCTTGAAGAGAGATCATAGTAAGACATCTCAAAGGTAATATCCCTTGAAGAGAGATCATAGTAAGACATCTCAAAGGTAATATCCCTTGTAGAGAGATCATAAGACATCTCAAAGGTAATATCCCTTGAAGAGAGATCATAGTAAAACATCTCAAAGGTAATATCCCTTTTAGAGAGATCATAATAAGACATCTCAAAGGTAATATCCCTTGTAGAGAGATCATAGAAAGATATCTCTAAGGTAATATCCCTTGAAGAGAGATCATAGTAAGATATCTCTCAGGTAATATCCTTTGTAGAGAGATCATAGTAAGATATCTCTAAGGTAATATCCCTTGAAGAGAGATCATAGTAAGACATCTCAAAGGTAATATCCCTTTTAGAGAGATCATAGTAAGACATCTCAAAGGTAATATCCCTTGTAGAGAGATCATAGTAAGACATCTCAAAGGTAATATCCCTTGTAGAGAGATCATAGTAAGACATCTCAAAGGTAATATCCCTTGTAGAGATCATAGTAAGACATCTCAAAGGTAATATCCCTTGTAGAGAGATCATAGTAAGACATCTCAAAGGTAATATCCCTTGTAGAGAGATCATAGTAAGACATCTCAAAGGTAATATCCCTTGAAGAGAGATCATAGTAAGACATCTCAAAGGTAATATCCCTTGAAGAGAGATCATAGTAAGACATCTCAAAGGTAATATCCCTTGAAGAGAGATCATAGTAAGACATCTCAAAGGTAATATCCCTTGAAGAGAGATCATAGTAAGACATCTCAAAGGTAATATCCCTTGAAGAGAGATCATAGTAAGACATCTCAAAGGTAATATCCCTTGAAGAGAGATCATAGTAAGATATCTCAAAGGTAATATCCCTTGAAGAGAGATCATAGTAAGACATCTCAAAGGTACTATTCCTTGTAGAGAGATCATAGTAAGACATCTCAAAGGTAATATCCCGTGAAGAGAGATCATAAGACATCTCAAAGGTAATATTCCTTGTAGAGATCATAGTAAAACATCTCAAAGGTAATATCCCTTGTAGAGAGAGATCATAGTAAGATATCTCTCAGGTAATATCCCTTGAAGAGAGAACATAATAAGACATCTCAAAGGTAATATCCCGTGAAGAGAGATCATAAGACATCTCAAAGGTAATATTCCTTGTAGAGATCATAGTAAAACATCTCAAAGGTAATATCCCTTGTAGAGAGAGATCATAGTAAGATATCTCTCAGGTAATATCCCTTGTAGAGAGATCATAGTAAGACATCTCTAAGGTAATATCCCTTGAAGAGAGATCATAGTAAGACATCTCAAAGGTAATATCCCTTGAAGAGAGATCATAGTAAAATATCTCAAAGGTAATATCCCTTGTAGAGAGATCATAGTAAGACATCTCAAAGGTAATATCCCTTGTAGAGAGATCATAGTAAGATATCTCTCAGGTAATATCCCGTGAAGAGAGATCATAGTAAGATATCTCAAAGGTACTATCCCTTGTAGAGAGATCATAGTAAGACATCTCAAAGGTAATATCCCTTGTAGAGAGAGGTCATAGTAAGATAACTCTCAGGTAATATCCCTTGTAGAGAGATCATAGTAAGACATCTCTAAGGTAATATCCCTTGAAGAGAGATCATAGTAAGACATCTCAAAGGTAATATCCCTTGAAGAGAGATCATAGTAAGATATCTCAAAGGTAATATCCCTTGTAGAGAGATCATAGTAAGACATCTCTAAGGTAATATCCCTTGAAGAGAGATCATAGTAAGACATCTCAAAGGTACTATCCCTTGTAGAGAGATCATAGTAAGACATCTCAAAGGTAATATCCCGTGAAGAGAGATCATAGTAAGACATCTCAAAGGTACTATCCCTTGTAGAGAGATCATAGTAAGATATCTCTCAGGTAATATCCCTTTTAGAGAGATCATAATAAGACATCTCAAAGGTAATATCCTTTGTAGAGAGATCATAGTAAGACATCTCAAAGGTAATATCCCGTGAAGAGAGATCATAGTAAGACATCTCAAAGGTAATATCCCTTGAAGAGAGATTTCTTTAGTGGTAAAGTAAAATGCTATTATAAAGGCTCCATTATATTTGAATGTTCCCCTCAGTTCAGTCATTACTTTAAATTTTCAATACTAATATGAAATCTCAGATATTTAGTTTAGCAGTGCAATATAATTATTAGAAGAATGTTTTTTAAGCTGGTCTGCCAACATGCCACAGCAGGTATGACTTATAAATTGTCGATACATATTTTCCATAGATTTTACCTTAACTTAATAATTTCCTATTCACTTGGTCAGTATATTATTGAATGACCTTTATCGCCTTATGTTTCTACATGTATGGTTTCACTATTCAGTGAGTCGGTTCTTTCAACGTCCATGCAACTTTCCTTTAATTGTATGTATACCGGTATATGCATTTACTCTATCTGTGCAATATTAACACTGTTGTAATGTCACATTTTGCATGTTGTTTATATATGTATTATGTTAAATACATGTATAGGCCTATAGATTTTTTTAGGGTTGAATCACACTCCGGATACAAAATTTTCCCTAATGATCATATTGTGCCACTTTTTTCTGCTGGTGTGTTCAAGAGTCTCTGGTGTGTGATTCAACATCTCGGGAAATTTGTAGGCTTTGTCTCGGCGCATTTTAATTATTTGAATGTGGTACATGTATCTCTTAGATTGTCCTTGTCACATAAATCTGCAACACTGATTGCATCTGGTTGGGATATACATGTAGGTGAGGGCGGTCTGCGGACTATAGTTATTTGGTTAACTTTGCCTAAGGCCTGGCAGCACAACTGGGTGCACCCAGTGTTCATGTATTTGTGTGTGATTTGCTATCAATTAATTATTTTCAAATCTGTATTTTGATATCATGTCACTTCATGTGTTTTCTGCCAAATAAAATAATAATAATAATTTTTTCTTTCCTTGCTGTATAGAGTGGCTGCAAATACAAGCATTGGTCTTGGAGCTCTGGTAAATGGATTTATCAGGACACAGGAAGAGAAATGCGAGACTGACAAACCTGACATTGTACTTCGAAGCATCAGACAATTCATGAGTGGTACAAAGAATTATCTTCTCAACAAAAGAGAGCCAGAGATTGATGCTGTCATTGACAGGGTTAGTATACACACCAATAGTAATATTTCAGTATTACACTACACTGTACATTGTAGGATTCATTCATGTATCAGTATAGTGTTTGACAGCCGGTACAGAGATCACACTTTGATGAAATGGTTTTTTTTTTTAAATACAGCACATGGACGAGTTGGATCTAGCAGGTTTGGAAGCCATTGTTGAGAGCGCTTTACATCAGTGTGTCCTGGAACCCTTGAAGTCAGATATAGGCATGAGCTGTATCAATGAATATAACAGGTAAGATGTACTACTATGACTCGGAGAACAAACAATTTGTCTACTTTACTGTTGCATGGAGCTCAACTTTGATAATTTTAATAATTGGGTCATTCCATGTCAAATCACAAATATTAATAAAAATACAAATCACCATGCTCATATCCCCTTTAATTGGCCCAAATTGTGTGTTTGGGGGCATTTGAGGCTGTTTAAGGTAATGCAAAAGTTGGGAAATTTTGAAAATTAGATGGATAGTAATTCTTTATTCTTTATTATAAGCACTAGAAAATTTAGCTCCTAAAACACTTCTGCTTTCAAGAAATTGAAGAATAAAGAATTTACAGGTGCTCATGGTAAATTTCAAATATTTCAAATAGCGCGCCTAAGGCCATTCCATGGTAGCTGCGACCATGAAAATCTCAAAATATGCAGTTCTGATATATAATTTCCAAACGGGAATAGCAAATCGGTTGATTGTAGTCAAGAAATATTGTTTCAAAGCTAAAGTAATATCAGTCTTGAGAGGGAGCTATTCAAACATAAAGACTTTATTATTTACAATTTCATCACTTTAAACTCCATTTCAACCGCGACAACGATAATTGAATATTGGAAAATTGCATATGCTTCCAATATGTTCATTTGAATCAAATTCATGACCCCATAGCGAAACTTTGTATTACCTTTAAAGCAGATTTAATTTTTAAGGTTTTCAAACCAGTTTCTGGTCATGTTATCCATTGAATTTCGGTGTTTATTCCTATTTAAAATGATGTCATATTTGTTATGATTTTGTATCCATGGAGTGAGCAGTACATCAGAACAAGGGGCAGGGTCAATTGTGAAAAGTTGTAAAATGAACTGGTAAGCACTGATGTTGTTATGCTGAACTCTCTTCTTCCCTTGACACTAACAAGAGAGTGTGACAGTGGGGCTATTGTTCCTAACTGGTCATCCATGAATGCCAAAATCTAATGAATATAATAATAATAATAATACACAATATTTATAAGGCGCTTAATACTGGTGTCTCTAAGTGCACCATATTCTGACTAAACAATTATTTACCAAAACTTATAATAAACACACAACTTATACATCTGTTCTTTATTCAATAAATCATGCATATATAATAATAAAAAATAAGATAAGAGTGAGATCAAACATACATACAAGAGGTCAAACATAGGATCAAACATATGATCGAACAAACAAAAAAATAAGACGGCATGCACTTCCTTTGACCGACTCACAACTGCAGAATATTGTTTATGAATTAAAAAGGTGAGTTTTCAGCAAGGACTTGAATTGGTCAAGAGAATGAATTAAGTGCGCTGGTAATTTATTCCAAAGGATAGGGACATTTACTGAGAAAGCTCGATCGCCATATTTTGTTACGGTACGATATTTCATGCAGTATTGTGACATGTCAGGCAAGATTTGTTACTGTTTGGTCATCAACTTTCTGCAGCATTGTGCCTAGGTTAACATCCGTTCAAAAGGCCCAGGCAATTTGAATGCACAGTCGAACAAAATCAGTGTACCGGTATTTTGACTTTTTACCTTGCCCCTTAGTTGGAGCTACTGCACATTCCATGACTGAAAAAAATCACAGCAAATCAGGTATCATTTAAAAAAGGAATTTACCCACTTTCTAATGATACTAAATAGGCCTGAGTCATTTCGGGATTTCCATAAACCGGGTCCCGACGGTTATTTATCTCTTATTTTAAACATCGCATGCTTTTTTTAAAAGCTGAAAATTACTTGGTAATCACAAGAAGTTTCGATACAGATAGCTGTTGCAAGGCAAGTTCAGACTAGTCTCGGAAAAATGCGCAGTGCTCCTTGTCGTCAGCTGTAATGCGTGCCAGAACGAACCCAAACAAAGACGTGATCGTAACGAGAAACAAATCATTAAAAACTACGAGAGCACAATTGGAAAGACAACTACTTTTCCATAATCAGATACATAACTTGGACAAAGAATTCAGGATGAGCTAGAATATGATTGGTAACAATTAAATACTTAAGTTTTAAGGTGGATTGATTTTAGTGGTGTGCAAAACTGCAATTTCTTACATATTTCATTTTTTTTCTTCGGAGCGTCGATTCTCAAAAAACGAAATCGGGACCCGACGGCAAGGGTCGGGTCCCGGTGTGATCGACCGTACCGACTCAAGCCTAACACTGAAGACTGTGATGATTATGCCATTACAAGAGAGATTTCATCGATTACTGGTGTTGAGTTTCCAAACTTTTTAAAGGGCTTTTTATGAACATGCATCCTATTACATCGACAGGTGATTATTTAAACAAAAACAAATCCACTTTTCCCTCTCTGTTATACTGAAACATGAGGTATGATGTCCTGTATCTTTCTTCATATTAGGAATGGATCAATGGCCTTAATGGATCATAATATCATGCAAGCAAAGAAAAGGACCCCTGAGGAGTTAGGAATAAAGGTAACACAATTCTAACTGTTCAACAATTCAGGAAAATTGTTGCATATTCACCAGTTTTCCAGTCATGACCTGGAACAAACAGAGGGCACCATTTTTTTTACTGACATGTATAGGAACTTCTGACAAAAAAAGCAAGAATGACACCTTACGGATACCTGTTTGTAGAATGCCACATTCCTTATCCCTATAATAAAATTTGATAAATATCAGAATTTAGAGAATTTCTAGGTCATATTGGTACTAATATTTGGAAAAAAATTGGCGACTATCCTTTGCAAGGAACCTTTGATGTTGGAACTAGAATAATTTAGATGTTGCTATGAAATCCTCTTCTCAATTTTTAATGTATCATTTATCACGTTTATACAATGTAGTGAAGTTAATGAAATTAAGTCGGATAAAGCTTGAACAATGATTAAAGTTGAGCATTAGAATTCCCCACCACAACCTCTTGCATAGCATATGGTGAAGGTCGTGCCGTGGCTCTCCTGTATATATGTGTGGAGTCTACACAAACGATGTAACATTACTTTATGGATCCCAAACCAAATTTGTATGAGCAATGTCTACATGGAAAATATGTAACAGAATATTAATTTTTAATGTTTGAAAGATTTATCATACATCATTTCTAGTGTTGTTGTCAGTTGTAAATTACTTTCCATGAAATTTAGGTTAAGATTTGTACTTTTTTCTTTTGTTGGAGTGCTCCTAAATCAACTATTTAAAGGAAATTCCTTTCATGGTTTTAGCTTTAACCTTGAAGTCTGAAAATTAGAATAAATAAATGTCAATATATATTTTCAAACTATTTTTCATTAATATGATTCTAAATTGGAGTCTTTTTAAACAGTGCATACTTGTATAAAGGATTGTATATTTTAGAAATACAGGCCTAAGTATGAATAGTCTAGACTCTATATTTATCAGCGTTACATTCTTGGCATTCTAAATTTTTAAGGGTAACATTTAATTTTTTTTTTAATATTCCATCAAGTGCCTCAGAGTAAGATATTTTAATTTTCAAATGTTGGCAAGTATGTGAATATTATGTTTGTTATGCTGGATTTGACATGATGTGAGTTGCTTTATACTGCAGTCAGGTCAAACAGTCTTTGTTAGTGTCACACTATAATTGATGGATGATATTGTGTGATAAGAATACACTCAGATTGATATAATAATTAATGTTATTTTAAAGGATTAGTTTACTTTTGTCATCATTTGTTTGTAGTCGAACTACATGCCACCCGAAGGGGAAGATCTAGATGAGATTCGACAGCTCTTCTTACAGCTTCAAGAGGCTTACTCCCCTCTCAACAAACTGGATTTACTGCTCAAGATTGTAAAAGCAATATACAAATCAGTAAGTAAATACCTCAAATATTAAGTGAGAAGGAGTTTGATTTGAAACATGTTTTTAGAAAGCCTATTATATCCCTTCAGAAATATCATTCATTTTATGCCCTCACCCACTGAAGGTAGAACCATGCAGAGGCATTATGTTTTTGGGTCGTGTATCCATTTGTGCCGTTTTCTTGTTATCGGGAGACAATCCTCTATAAGCTTCTAAAAACAGGGCTCTATCTATATTTCCATATCAATACTTCATAATCTACCGCTGAGGTATCGCGCATTCACTGTGTAGTTAGTAAGCAAGGGAATGCCCGTATATATCATTCACTGTCACGGAACCAACATCAGTCAAACAGACGTTTTCAACATGACTCTGCATGGATTCGAATTGCGCATCTTGCACAACTATATACGTGTATATGCAACATACCTGTATGGCTTTGAGTGCAGTGAATCCACATTTATCTTGCATCTAGCTAGCCAGAGGAGTTGACTCTACTTGGAATCGAGCATGTACATGTGTCGGAACCAGAATCACTTCTTGTCAACAAGAGGACCACCCAAGCCTTCAGCAAACAGCTGATGTACAAGTACTTGGATTCAGAGAGCTATTTAGGATAGGGAGAATTGCTTCTAACAGAATAATGTACTTCTTTCATGTATTGTCTATATGTTTTAAAAAAAAGTGACTTAGAAATTTCATTGTATAGGATTTTAGTGCTAATTCTGGTCAAGATTTTATGTAATTTCCACAAACATATAATAATGACAAAGAATACAAGTAAATGAGTAAAAATAATAAAAGAAAAAATAACATCAAGAAATGTCTGTAAATCACCCAAAGTAATCAAGTTTCTTTATAAAGCTCTGCTCATAAGCTGATGGCTTCAATATATTGAAGACGTTGGTCAGCTGAAGGTAGATAATCTTAATATCTGTTTAAAAAAGGGTCAACAAAAGGTAAAGATAAAATGTCACTTGATAGGCAATTCATCAAATGAATTTGACTTCAAGTTGATAGTAGGTTTTATATTCCTCATACCGGTACTAAGAATCTTGCTCTACGATTGGTCAAAAGTAAATCACGTGATGAAAGATAGTTCGCCCATCATTGATGGGAGAAGAAAAGTTTGTTGTACTGTGTAGGTAGAAGTACTATCTACAGAGTGCAACACACTTTCTTGTAATACGCTGTGTATTGCTCTCCTCTTTAAGCGCTTTTAGTGTTAGTACGCAACTTTGGACACGCGCGAACTATGGTCACACCACCTGCATGCACTGTACGTATCGTACACCGTTTGCTAGCTTTTAATTGATGATATGTTGCTCTAAAATGACGGAAGAAGTGGAATGTTTCTGATGTGGAATGTAAAGCAAATAATCACCTTTTGGTTTCAGGCGATGGTAAGATAGCTACATCCAGATCGCCTCGGAAGTGATAGTTTGTCCCATCACCTTCACCAACAGTAATTATTTGCTTTATACCAAGGCCCTTGCTGAAAGATTAAAGAAAGTTCATCCAATTTGATTCACCCTCACCAGGCAGCTTAGATACATGTACAAAAAGTGGATGAGGCTGGACAGTTTTGGACAAGACAGGATTCATCCGAGGTCCACTACCCTAAAAATTCAGTTACCTGTTATATTTTAGGGCACTTTATAAACGAAAATGGACACAAGATATTATGAATATAAACACTAAGACAGACATAGTGTAGCGTTGCGATTAGTGAGCGAATCTTTGGTGATCTGACCCCTATTTGACCTCCTAACTTTGGCATTTCCCCACAATCTACTTATTTTGTTTACACCCGCAAGCTAAAATTTACTGTATTAAACACATTATTATGGAAATATAAAATGATAATAATAATGATGATAATGATAATAATAATAATAAGATATTTATATACCGCAAATAGCATAATGTCTCTAAGAATTCTGTTGTTTTTTCAGCTTTTTAAAATGATGTTTTCATTTGCAGGTCCGAGACAGAATCACTGGACAAGAAGTTGCAAATTCTATGGGAGCGGATGGTATGTACATGTATAATGTGAAAATTAAAGTTTCCTTAAACTTTTTTCCCCCCTTTAGATGGAGTTCCGTTCATTGTCCTCCTTTTGATAGCTGCATGTAAATTGAAACCACAAAATCATTAGGATATTGAACAATTTAAAAGACTTTGGTAAAAGTCTAAATCCAAAATGGAAAGGGGTATAAAGCCTATTAAAGTCACAGTAAGAGATGGAATTGGTTGCTGACTTCTGTCAGAGGTAACAGAGGGGTTTCAAAGGTTATCAGTGGTCTCTTTATCTTTAACAACCAAGACTGATGAGAGCAAAACCTCTGTATATCAGGTTTCTCAAAGTGTGGTTATAAAATTTTCTTTTGGTTTTGCTCTTTAATATATGTCTTTGTTCTTCATTTTACTCCACTTTACCATTTAGATATAGTAAATAATTACGCTAGTATTTCAGTGGCTTGTTGGGCCTGTCGTTATTCAGGCTCGCAGTTTATGCCAAACTTTATCATGTTTGTGTTCTCTTGTTGTGTTTTGTTTTCTGTCTTGTTTGTCTTTTATTGAGGTAGTTTGTTGATCTTTTTCCTCTTTCTACTCTTGTATGATGATATTACTTTTATTTCGATGAATTGTCACAGCTTAGCAAATGATAAGAAAATAAAAAATATGATGTATGTTGTATCCAAAACACATTTCACTCCTGAAATAGAAGCAGAAATATGTTGCGAATGTGGAGGCTAATGTTTGTTCTCTTTATCATACATTAGGCTCTAGAGGGCGCCTCATTTTTACACCTGACTTGGGCCTACAGAGAACCCCCCCCCCCCATATGCAGATGACACTTAATGATTCAATAGATTTAAAGAGTGCACTGAAAATATTAGATGATTTTGAAAAGATGTCCAAATATTATGAAACCACAAGTGATATAGATGAGGACAAAATAAAAATAAAGCATGCAAAAATACAAACAAACAGTAGTTACTGCCAGAACACAATGTTACCTGAGGTATTTAGGAATAGAATGGTTGATCATTGGCTAGATTAGAGAACAAGCCGAGATGAGCCCTGTTAGAATGAGATAGTCCTACTAGTGTAGGTTTTATTCAATTTCTGTGACGGGACACAAATAACCTTGCTGAATACAAGCACAAAAAGACGATGAACTGCTAACACCTTCGTTAACGTGTTGCAATGAAAGTGAGAGTGACGACTGATGATGTCGTACTTTTGCCAATGTGTAACAAATTTCTTAGGTATCTTTAGATTGAAAAATCAAAAACATATATGACACTATAACCCGCATGACAATCAAGCTTTTAAAAGTCACAGGAAAAATTGCTCTCTAATTAAATACCCTTTGCATTGATTGAATTTCCTTAATATGAAAAAACCAATCTCATACCAAAACAATCATAATCATTGTGAATGATTTGGAAACATAAACTGCCAAATTATATCATGGTCTAAAAGAACCTGAATTGCCCTAGGGAGAATAATTGTAAGGTAGTTAAGTCTTTGTAGGTACCAAAACTAAATTATTAATTGCTATCACTTCCAGAACCAATTCACAAATTATGCATTTATATAGGGTAACAAACCTGATTTGAGATCAGTACCCTTTTTAATAGATTGATATTTTGATTCATTCCAAATCCCTTAAAATATCATGGATTAGAAGATTTCTCCTCTTTGTATGGTCTACCAATTGTTACAAAATGGTAAGAGAGTAGAGATTTTTTAGGGGGACCTAACAATGTGAGAAGTAAAAATGTCAGAGGTAAAAATACCAATGGTAAATATGTCAAGAGGTAAAAATGCCAGTGGTAAAAATTGTCAGAGGTAAAAATGACAGTGGTAAATATGTCAAAGGTAAAAATTGCCAGTGGTAAAAAATGTCAGAGGTAAAAATACCAGTGGTAAAAAAATGCCAGTGGTAAATATGTCAGAGGTAAAAATACCAGTGGTAAGAAAAGTCAGAGGTAAAAATGCCAGAGGTAAATATGTCAAACGTAAATATGCCAATGGTAAATAGGTTTGGGTTTGCTAAAGGTCACAGGAGGTCACAGGATCATTGAACATATATATGGGCTGAGCCATATTGGAGCTGCAGTCACAGTAATCTTGTTCTCTCTCTCTCTTTATTGTTGCCAGATTTCTTGCCCATGTTAATCTATGTGTTAGTGCAGTGTGAAATGATAAGCATGGAGATTGAAGCAGACTACATGTGGGGACTTCTGGACCCTTCCATGCTATCCGGGGAGGGTGGCTATTACCTTACTACCCTCAGCAGTGCAAGTAAGTTGGATGTATATAGACCCTTAAAAGGGACTTGGTAACATTGGTCAGATGAGAGAAAATGGTGCTAAGGTAGTGACTTCAATGCTAGATCTACAGTTAATGATACCCCTGTAATCTTACCAAGTTTGAGTGAGAACAGACCAGTATTAATGATAACAATTGGGAAAAATGATCTGATCAATTCCTAAATTCTTCCAACTATATTATTATAATTTAATTAAATTTTAGGTGAATGTACAGTACACGCCGAAAATCTCAGCAACACGATTACACAATTTGATTGCTCGCGGGAATCGTGTAACGATCTATTTTTACATTATTTGTCTTTTGCTAACTAAGTGAAATTTTTTGAATCATGTAATCGTGTAAAATTACAAGATTCCTCAACTCGGGTCGAATCATGTAAATCGTGTAATCTGCACCCCGAAAATCTCTGCAACACGATTCAAAATTTACACAATTCGATTGCTCGCTGGTTACAATATATTTTCAGTGGTGATGGTGAGCAGGTTACGATGTCTAGTTCAGTAGAAGCAGGAATAGCCAACAGCTGAGAGGGGAGTGAGGGTTGAACAAAGACAACAGAGATGAGAGGAGAGCAAAGATTATGTTTCCTGTCTCTCTTATATTTATTTTCATTGCGGATTTTTAATTGTGCTTCTCTAGTTTTATTTTAGATTGAAAATTAAAAAAAATCAGTCCACTTCCTGAAAAGCACTCTCGGATTTAATCCTTGGTGAGAAAAAAGAAAATAAAGCGAAGAACGACGAAGGAAGGGGGGGGGGTATATTCCTAAGTTGTAAATAAATAAAATTATTGGAAAACTTTAATAAAGGAGGGCTAACATAACTAAGTATGTTGTGACACTTTTACATTACAAGGTATTACATTTACATTTACGTACAAGCATAACTTCTCTGCTCATTAAGAAGCTGAAATAAATGCGTACAAGCAATAATTGTCTGCTCATTGGACATATGGGCATGGATGTGCAATGGTTTAATGTGGGAGTTCAGACCATGCTTTAAGGTGCCTAAATTCTGGCCTAAAATGTGTTTATTTAAAATTATGTTGACCCTCTACAGTTTGTGTCTTGAAGCAATTTGAAGAGGACAATACTAGAGAGACACAGGGCTTCCTTACTGTGCTAGCTGCAGTAAGCCAAGATCCTACCTGTATTAGCCTCAAGACTTTACCTGTATTGCCTGGTATGCTGGCCAGTGAAGTGTGTAAGTATTTCATGTTATTATTTATCTAATCTTGTGGACATTGTTTTCAACATTTGATGTTCAATTTTAAAACATCAGGCCAGTAACATAAAAAGTTTGGATTGATTGTACATGTATCTCCTTCATTCAAACTTTACAATTAATTTATGGGATAGTTAGATACAGTGCATCTTGATTTTTCAGCAAAACTAAAATTATATGATTGATTGCAACTGTTTATATTATGATCGAGGTACAGATCAATGGTATTAACATTTAAACATATTTAAACATATTTCTGGCTTACACCCAGTAAATAGGATCAATTTTCCCCTTTTTTTTCTGACTTGTTTTTCAATACAGATCGATCAATCAAATAATTGAAATTTCTCCCAGGAAGCATTACATTTATAAAAATATTTATTTGTAGAACGGTATGTTTGTCCTATTTTTAATTTTTTTTGAATATATGTATAACTATGTGGATTATTTTTCCACCTTGTATTGTCTTGTGTATTCAGGCAGTTTCCTAGGTTTGAATGTTTCTTTTCTGTTCTTTCTCTTGCTATATTAACCAAATTAATTATGTGACAAATCAAAAATCAAACTCTGTATATACATTGCCACAAGAATTACTAACAGTCGAGAGGAGAAATAATATCCTCCCAAATTAGTAATATCCATATCAATTTTAAAGTGTACCAATCGCCTAAAAAGTAATATTTGTACTTGACTTAGGCGCAGCCATTTTTCTTGATAATGTGGCGTACCAGGCGAATTTTTACATGTATCATGCACCACGCTGTAGTCAGAAATGATACATGTACAAGTTTGCATAGTACATCACATGATCAAGAAAATGGCTGCGCCCATGACATGCCAAGAATATCTTCATTTATATATCTCTTGTACATTTTTATTTAAGAATATTGTACATCAATAGCGAGGAATATAATCTTATATTGTAGCAAACCTACACTTAGTCATTAGGGTGAGGATTCCTTAAACATACCGTATAGAGTTTACAATGGTGCAGTTGTGGATGACAATTTCTTGAATATATGCACGCCAGCAGACCTGCCAATCAGTACGATTTAGTCGTATTTAATACGACTTTTAGAAGTAAATACGACAGTACGATTAAAAAAAAAAAATTTAAATTAATGTTTTGTGTGTGTGTCCGCCATTTTCAATGGCAAAATGTCCATTCTGTCATGTAAAGTATCCTACAAGCATCTCACATCGGCAATTTGGGGATGTTCATTGGTTCATCGAACACACCAGTCATGACGAAATCATGCATATTCAACCAATGATCAATAAAAAAAATTCTTCCTGTAGGTAGAAACTGTAAGAGGCATTGATCCGCGTAACAATCCGTGTTTATTTTTAAGAATACAACTTTTGTCAGTAAAATACAACTTTTGGGACTAAAGAATACAGTTTTTGAACTCCAGAGATTGGCAGGTCTGCGCCAGGTCAATGCGCTGCACTACCTTATGCCCTTAATGTACAGAAATATCATTTTCTTCTCAGGCTGGCTCTCTCGTCACTAAATTAAAAGCTGGTTACAATTCTGAAATAAAACCACTGGCAGTTTCCAACTTCCTGTATGCTTGCTTTTGGTCAAGTGCTAATTTGTACTTTTCTATGTGATTTTATTTTTGTTTGATGAAAAACAAAGACGAAGAAACATGCAGAGCTATAAACCATCTGGAGATCTGTATTTCTTACGTTTGATTATTATCTCTCTATGTAGGTGGTAACTTAGTTCAAGGAATGAACTTGAGAGATGCTGATGATCTGTTTTTCTTACGTTTGATTATTATCTCTCTATGTAGGTGGTATCTTAGCTCAACGAATGAACTTGAGAGATGCTGAAGACTACAGGTTGTACTTACTCCGAGACTCTATTGGTAACTTACTCTTCAACTAATATTCACTATGAATATGACGGACAAAGAAAGCGGACAAAATATACAGTTCCTCATTAGACAAAGGAACATCCCTTCACTGCTATTATGTACAAATGTGTAGAACAGGTGTCACATGCATATTCACCTGTTCTACACATTTTTACATAATAGCAGACAGTGAAGGGATGTTCCTTTGTCTACCATAGCAATTGTTGAGGGTAGAATGAGGAACTGTATATTTTGTCTGCTTTCTTTGTCCGTCATGTTCATAGTGATTATCTTGGATATTAGTTGACAGTATTTGTACATTTTTCATCTTCTAATTTCGTGCTACCAGTGGAATAGCTAAAAAGGAGGTAGAGAAGTCTCAGCCTGGAGCAGTTTAAGCAAATGCAAAAGGACAGAAAAGAGAAAGAGAAAAGGAAGAAAAGCTCAATTGCTTGCTGTCTCACATATATATGTGATTTGATTTGATTTATTTATCCACCAACAGTAACATGTGTACAAATATTACAATAGTAAAGACATTTTACAGAATCAAACATGCTAAAGTATGGTAAATGAGACCAGAAATACCACATGTGCTAGGCAAGCCTGGCTTCTCTACACAATTTACATAATTTTTTACAAGATGTCAATTTACAATCACAAAGCAAAAAATACATCAATTACAACAATTTTAACTCACTCACATGGCGTTATATACAGAGCCATAAACAATTAGTTATTGACTGTTTATTAGTGATTTCCAGAAATTGCTTCTAGATGTAATTCATAACCCTGGGTATTCATACATTTTGACCTTCTTTTTGTCTTGCTGAATACCTGAGCTGTATTTTATCACGATAGTGTATTAAAGAGTGGGGTATGTTATTATTACTCAGGTCAAATATGAAGGTACTAATAGTACTTACACACTTTAAAATCTCAAAAAAGAAAGCCAGTATGAGCCTGCCAATGACTAAATGTGATGGCATGTACTGCCATTGTTATACCTCCACCACCGTAGGTGCAAGGATGAACTAATTATATTTTTGGTGAAAGAGGTCACAGGGTCGTAAAAGTGTTAAAAGCTACCAGAATATACATTGTTTATACTGTGATAACATGAAAATCCTTATAGCAATCCAGCCAAAAGTCTATGAAGTATGAATGAACATGCAAGGGGGAATTCTCTAGCATGTCCCTGATTGTACCAAGCGCAAAGGTTACTTTTTTGTAATATTGTAACTATATTTTAATTGATCTATTTTGCAGAAATTCCGGTGGAAGGTTTTGAGTGTCCATTGAATATTAAGAATGAGGAGGAAGCTGATGGGAGTAGGGGCTGTCGCTTTGGATACAGACCAGTACATACAGAGGTCAATTGGCCGCGGACTAGTGGATCGATGTAGTAACTGATCAGGAGCTGTTACTTTCAGTCCAGAGCAATACATAGAGAGTTCTTGTGGCCTACTGTATGAGGAGTGAAGACTGGTTCAGCTAGTGATATAAGACAATGTGGCCTACTGTATGAGGAGTGAAGCCTGGTTCAGCTAGTGATATAAGACAATGTGGCCTACTGTATGAGGAGTAAAGACTGGTTTAGCTAGTGATATAAGACAATGTGGCCTACTGTATGAGGAGTGAAGACTGGTTCAGCTAGTGATATAAGACAATGTGGCCTACTGTATGAGGAGTAAAGACTGGTTTAGCTAGTGATATAAGACAATGTGGTCTACTGTATGAGGAGTGAAGACTGGTTCAGCTAGTGATATAAGACAATGTGGCCTACTGTATGAGGAGTGAAGACTGGTTCAGCTAGTGATATAAGACAATGTGGCCTACTGTATGAGGAGTAAAGACTGGTTTAGCTAGTGATATAAGACAATGTGGCCTACTGTATGAGGAGTGAAGACTGGTTCAGCTAGTGATATAAGACAATGTGGCCTACTGTATGAGGAGTAAAGACTGGTTTAGCTAGTGATATAGGACAATTACTTTGGATTCAGACTCATGAATATTAAACTCTGAGGTCAGTTTGCGTTGGACTTCGGATGATGTTACTTGTGAGTCATGTATTTATTTCATACAGAATTTTTGGTTATTGTAGATCAACTACAGGCCATTCTGTATATTATATTGTATTGGATATTTGGACAACGTTTTCTAGCTATTAAAGAAAAGGAATCAGCATCAAAGATTTGCATTATGGTAATAGGAAATTATTACCAGGAGGCCCTATGAAAATATGATCAGCTACACATTTTCCTTTCTTGGTAAGAAAGAAATTTAATACTGTATGTTGTACCAGATGCAGAAAAAGGGATTTTGAAATTTGTTAGTTTATGCACAAAACTGAGTTGCTTCGAAAATATCACTAAAAATATACTGACAGGACAGTCAAGATATTATAGAAGATTTTAATACTGGTACACCTTTAAAGGGGAAGTCTACCCTAAACTTACATTAGTTTTAATGGAAGCAGAAAGAGAAACAGGTCAGTGAAAATTTGAGCAAAAAATGATTAAAAAGAAGAAAGTTATTAATTTTTGAAGTTGCGATCAATCAAGCACAAAGTGGCATCTCTGTGATGTATCTTGCTAGGTCCCCTCCCTTTTGCTTTGTTCTTACAATATCAGAAAATGTAATTTTCCTTCAAGAAAATTTCAATCACACATGCACCCTTAATATAATTATTGCAAATACAATCCCTGTATGGAAAAAGTCTATTGCGTCAACAATAACAAAGAATTCTATGAATTTTGTATGTACAGAGCAAATTGGAGAGGACCTCCCGAAGTTACGTCACAGTGTTGCCAAATTATGTTTGATAAAGCGATTGATTGCAACTTAAAAAATGCATAACTTTATTCACTTTAATCAGAATGTTAAACCTTTTACTGACTTGCTCCTCTCTGTTTTGTTCTGCTTCTATTAAAACCAACTTAATATTCAGGATGGAGTCCCTTAATGTTGCAAATATCTATCATTTGAATAAAGCACAAGATTTACATCTTCAAGAAACAGTGTCGTACAGGACAACTTCAGTGCACTATACAATAACCACGACAATGTGTTTTTGATGGCCTACTGGTACAAGGTCTTTGACAATTCATGCTCTTTACTTGATGACTTTCCAGGAGCTAGAAGTGGTAACAGACATTAAATCAACATTTGAAAGTGAAAAATTGATGTTTAAAATTGCCTAAAGCAATTAATTTTTTTAACATGTAGGAATGACTTTAGGATCCTAAAATTTGATTTCCGGACAAACTTGAAAATGTTATTAATGAAAGAGGAATGATGTAAATTCTGACCGTTGTTCCATTTTACTGTTTGTATGGTAACTCCAGGACTAAAAAATTGTAGTCCCCAAATGGAAGCTTGTCAAAAACTTTTCCATCTCAATATTGGATAACATAGCAGAAATGGCTCAGCCAATATTGCTAAGTCTTCATGTGAATTACATTCTTTTGGTATACAAAGGAATGGTGCCCTAGATGATTACCCAGACCTGTAATTAATAGTATTTGGAAATTGGAAATTTTAATGCCACTCTGCTTTATTTTATGTGCAAGAACATGTATGTTGTTAAAAAAGAGCAAACTATGGAGATTCACTTGATAGACCTTAAAGGGATCGTTTAACAATGTTAAATCTGAGATACACGGCCCTACGTGTTATCAGTGTCTGTGATATGGTGTAATATTGAAGCTCTAAAAAATTGCGCTTCAAAATGATCAAGAAGTGCCTCAAAAAAGTAAAAATCTTTGAGTGACCGGTTTTACCATACTCATTTTCCCCAATAGACTGTAGTGTTATGAAAACCGTCAGGCGAACGGTTTTCAAAATTTGTAATTCCAATCATAAATATCTTGATAGTCAGACAGGCGATCGGCTTGTAAAAGTCATGGGGTTCCTGACTGACCAAAAGGTTTATAATTATCATTGCATCATGAGCTAAATCCAGAATTTTGTTTCAGAATCTGAGACAAAGTTACCGGATCCCTTTAACACTGTTGGTTGCTTTCTTTGCCTCTCTGCACTGTCGCTTGTTTGCCACAAGTGAAGTTTTGCACAGAACAATAGAATAGTCCTGCGAATGTGCAAAAATTTAGATGTGTATGTTCATAGGAAAACATTCTGAGTAGATTTGTGGGTAAGTAGGTCATAGGTCAAAGGTCATAGAGGTCAATTAAAAAAATGACAGGTTTTGGATTCATTATCGTAATATCTCACAAACCGCAATAGGTATGAGCCTCAAACCTAGTGATAGTGTGTATCACCATAGGAAGACCATCTAATCAGATTTCGGAGTAAGTAAGTCAAAGATGATAGTATATAAATGTACACTGTCTTGTGAGGTTCTGGTTAAAACTATGCGCAAGAGGGGACTCCAATAGTACTATACTATTTGCTTTGGGGCGCAGCCCTGAAGCAAATGGTACTTTTGGAGTCACTGAGGCCCATAGTTTTAACCAGTACCTCGAATAGAGGCATGGTATATTGTTTTATATCCTGCATCAAAAATTTATTTTATACAAAAACAAAAACAAAAACAAAATTGGGGGGAAAAAAAAAATGTCAATTTTTATCTAAAAAGATTTAAAATATTTTGTCTTCATTAAATTAAGATTTGAAGAAGAAAAAAATAATTCAATTAAAAAAAAAAAAAATTCACATTTTTTTTCAACTCCCAAGTAGTACTCCCAAATAGTACTCTCATATAGAACTTTCTAAAAATAGTTCAAATATTTCTGGTCATGTGACGAGCTCTCAACCAATCAAAAGCCAACAAATTTTTGATGCAGGATACAATAGCCAATATCTGAAAATTCATGTGCTATCCTCATTATAGCAACATGTCAAGAACTACTGAGGTAGCCGTAGGAACATCAAAATTGGTATTGACATAGGAAGATGATCTGATTGGATTTTGGGGTAAATTCATGTAGGTGGAAGACGACCGGTCATTAAGGGCCTTGTTATCACAATGTCTTTAAGCCATGAACTTTAAACTTGGTATTAGTGTACATCACTATGATTGATTTGATTTTGGGTGAAAGAAGGTCGAATGTCATAGGTCAGCAAGTCAAATTCCATGAAATTCAAGCTTTTAAACCTTGGTATGACCAAATTTATAACTATTTGGAGCTACATGTATTTTAGCTGTGAACTTAAAACCTGTGACTAATATTCATCACTATAGGGTCACAAGTGATCAGATTCGGGATTGTCAGGTTAAAGGTCATATTCATGAGGATCAATTGACATGTAATTATCTTAGGCTCTTTGTTCTCATCGTGATATTTGTAATACAAGATCTTATCTGAATTTAGGTGCATATTGGAGACACTGTTGCAATTGTCTTGTTCATAGCATAACACCTTAACACATAATGTAAACAGGATTATTTTATCATTAAAGTTTATCGATAAATCAAAGTTACTGACCTTCAAAATGAATTTGACTTTTAATGAAAGTTATATTTTTGTGATAGTAATACATGTATGTACACCGCCATGAGCGTCAGAGCCTGGCGGATACCGGCGCTATATAAATATCCATATTATTATTATTATTAATGAGGAATAAGATTATGCAGTAGTGCCTTTCCCTTGTGGCAGTACTCGTCTATCTTTCAAGAACGAAAAATATGATGATAGGTCTTCTTTCTATTGTACAATTTACTATTTCTCGTACTACCAGTAATATTATAATCCCATGTCAAAGGCTAGGTGAATTGCTGTTTGGTCTACGACGCAATTAATCTTTTCTCATATGGTCTACACCCAGCCCCTCTACTATCCACATGGTTTAACCCTATCTAGCCTAGGCTATTTTTAAACTGCATAGCCTGGTTGGGGGGGGGGGGGGGGGGGGAGGCTTCTAAGGCCTCCCCTATGACTTCCGCCATAAAACGTTTGGAATAATAATACCACAACAAAAATTGGAAGAGCCAGGTTATCCCTTATGTTGTCTGCTGTTTTGATAATTTCTTGTGTATTTCTTTGTTTTTTAACTTATGTATTTTGTTATTTTTGTTGTTGTATTACATTTCTAACTATATTTCAACTATTTTGACCCCCAAATTAAACACCTTAACTATAAACAAGACCAAATAACCAATATTTTATCTCTTTTTTGGAAAAATGAGATTTCCATATGTTTTGAACACAAATCACGAAAATGAGCGATTTTCGGGCTGACATGCAAAGACAAAAGGTCACGTGACTTTGTAACGGCCGCGTAGGTTAGATTTTCGAAAAATTTGTATCAAAAGATGTGCAAGACTCGAAAGAAAAAAAGTCATAAAATGTCAGGGCAAGATTTGTTTGCTAAATAGGGTTAAGATAGTAGACGGGCTGCGTGTGGACCAAATGGGAATAGACCAATTGTGTAGTTGAAAAACTGGCTGTAATCCAAGCAGCACTACCATAGACCATTAATATTTACTTTATATGATAAAGTAGATCAGTGGTCGTAACGACTTTTTTTACTTCAAAATTTTCATTCTACATTTTAGATTTTTTTTTACCATGGATATTTCTCTTTTAAAAACAATTGTATTCACATACAGTAATAAGCAAAATGATGAGATTGTTCAATATTTCTTAATCATTGTATTCTTGAATTTGTCATTTTCTTTGCGAATGTTAATGATACAATGTACATGTATAAATTGAGATATTGTTGTGAACATGCTCAAGTCAGCCTTTGACTGCAAGTATTGTTGAAATAAAACCTTTATTGAGTTGAAGTGAAACAGATCTCATCAGGTGATGTTTAATAATGGTAATCATTTTGAGTTTTGAAATAAACGGGAAAATTGCTAGCAATGCCATCACAGTGAAATACCGATTAAAATTTTAATGTTATGGTGATTACAGCTTCCAAAACAGTAGCTTTATCATTCTTGCTTTTAATTTTATTTGATTAGGTGGTGTTTTCTTTTTTATTGTGTGCTTGTAAGCAACCATGAAACTGACAGCTTTAAAGGCCTCTCCAAGGGACTTGGTAGTGAAGATTAAAGGTAATACAAAGTTTTGGTATGGGGTCATGAATTTGGTTTAAATGAACATATTGGGGCCATATGCGATCCTACAATATTCAGTGATCGTTGACGCGGTTGAAATCGAATCTTAAAGTTATGAAATTGTAAGTAATAAACTCTTTATGTTGTATAGCTCCCTTTTAAGGTGAAGATATTAATTATGCTATGAAACAATGTTTCTGGTCTAAAATCGACCGATTGGCTATTCCCGTTTTGAAATTATATATCACAACTACATATTCTGAGATTTTCATGGTCGCAGCTACCATTGTACGGCCGTTGGCGCTATTTGAAATCTAAATTTTACTGGGAGCACCGGTAAATTTTTATATTTGATTTTTCTCGAAGGCAGAAGTGTTTTAGGGGCTAAATTTTCCAGTGCTTATAATACATCCACAGGGGCATCCAAATATATTAAATTATAAAGAATCACTATCCACCCAATTTTCAAAATTTCCCCAAACTTTGTATTATCTTGAATGCCTTACCAAGTGGCATTACCACATTAACTTGGTTTCAGAACCTGGGAACTCCTGGTTACGAGACCACTGCTCAATCACTGAGCTATTGTTTCTCCATTGTTAGTAACATTTTGTTCAAATTTTACTAATTTTACTGTTCTCTGTATAGTCCTATAATTTTTAAGATAATCATTGACTCAAGGAGAAGAGATGAACTGAATTTCTAAGATTGAATGTTTTCTGTTCGATTTGATACTTGATACATCTTAAGCTTTGTGTACAATACAATTGAAATTGTAAATAGCGGCGACTGTATTAAAGCCCGAAACCCCCTTACCGATATACTCTACATGGTATGCGCTATACGTTTAGGTTTGTTCTGCCACATTGGTTGATATGCGCTCAAATAAGACCTTTTTATTGTCAGCTGCTAGAATTTTTGCACCCCGTATTGGGTGTGGTACATAATAATCTAAATTTCATGTGAGTTTAAGCACATTTAAAGCAAATGGGAAATCAGCAACGAATGTATTAACCCCCATCCCCTTTTATGTACTCTAGACGTTATATGCACCAAAAGTTTAGGTTTGTTCTGGACATTGGTTGATATGCGCTCAAATAAGACCTTTTTATTGTCAGCTGCTAGAAGTTTTGCACCCCGTATTAGGTGAGGTATATAATAATCTACATTTCATGTGATTTTCAGCAAAATTAAGGCAAATGGGAAATAGCGGCGACTGTATTAAAGCTCGAAACCCCATCACCGATATACTCTACATGTTATGCGCTATACGTTTAGGTTTGTTCTGCCACATTGATTGATATGCGCTCAAAAAAGACCTTTTCAATGTCGGCTGCTAGAATTTTTGCACCCCGTATTCGATGAGGTACATAATAATCTACATTTCATGTGAGTTTCAGCACATTTAAAGCAAATGGGAAATTAGGAACGAATGTATTAACCCCCTTCCCCTTTTATGTACTCTAGACGTTATATGCACCAAAAGTTTAGGTTTGTTCTGGACATTGGTTGATATGCGCTTAAATAAGACCTTTTTATTGTCAGCTGCTAGAAGTTTTGCACCCCGTATTGGGTAGGGTATATAATAATCTACATTTCATGTGATTTTCAGCAAAATTAAAGCAAATGGGAAATAGCGGCGACTGTATTAAAAGCCCGAAACCCCCTTTCACCGATGCTAGAATTTTTGCACCCCGTATTGGGTGTGGTATATAATAATCTAAATTTCATGTGAGTTTAAGCACATTTAAAGCAAATGAGAAATCAGCAATGAATATATTAACCCCCACCCCCTTCTATATACTCTGGACGTTATATGCGCCAAACGTTTAGGTTTGTTCTAGACATTGGTTAATATGCGCTCAAATAAGACCTATTTATTGTCAGCTGCTATAAGTTTTGCACCCCGTATTGGATGAGGTATATAATAATCTACATTTCATGTGATTTTCAGCAAAATTAAGGCAAATGGGAAATAGCGGCGACTGTATTAAAGCCCGAAACCCCCTTACCGATATACTCTACACGTTATGCGCTATACGTTTAGGTTTGTTCTGGACATTGGTTGATATGCGCTCAAAAAAGACCTTTTTTTATGTCGGTTGCTCGAAATTTTACACCTCGTATTCGATGAGGTATATAATAATCGACATTTCATGTGATTTTCAGCAGATTTAAAGCAAATGGGAAATTAGCAACGAATGTATTAACCCCCTTCCCCTTTTATGTACTCTAGACGTTATATGCACCAAAAGTTTAGGTTTGTTCTGGACATTGGTTGATATGCGCTTAAATAAGACCTTTTTATTGTCAGCTGCTAGAAGTTTTGCACCCCGTATTGGGTAGGGTATATAATAATCTACATTTCATGTGATTTTCAGCAAAATTAAAGCAAATGGGAAATAGCGGCGACTGTATTAAAAGCCCGAAACCCCCTTTCACCGATGCTAGAATTTTTGCACCCCGTATTGGGTGTGGTATATAATAATCTAAATTTCATGTGAGTTTAAGCACATTTAAAGCAAATGAGAAATCAGCAATGAATATATTAACCCCCACCCCCTTCTATATACTCTGGACGTTATATGCGCCAAACGTTTAGGTTTGTTCTAGACATTGGTTAATATGCGCTCAAATAAGACCTATTTATTGTCAGCTGCTATAAGTTTTGCACCCCGTATTGGATGAGGTATATAATAATCTACATTTCATGTGATTTTCAGCAAAATTAAGGCAAATGGGAAATAGCGGCGACTGTATTAAAGCCCGAAACCCCCTTACCGATATACTCTACACGTTATGCGCTATACGTTTAGGTTTGTTCTGGACATTGGTTGATATGCGCTCAAAAAAGACCTTTTTTTATGTCGGTTGCTCGAAATTTTACACCTCGTATTCGATGAGGTATATAATAATCGACATTTCATGTGATTTTCAGCAGATTTAAAGCAAATGGGAAATTAGCAACGAATGTATTAACCCCCAACCCTTCTATATACTCTGGACGTTATATGCACCAAAGTTTAAGTTTGTTCTGGACATTTGGTTGATATGCGCTCAAATAAGACCTTTTTACTGTCGGCTTTAGGAATTTTTGCACCCCGTATTCGATGAGGCATATAATAATCTACATTTCATGTGATTTTCAGCAGATTTAAAGCAAATGGGAAATTAGCAACGAATGTATTAACCCCCATCCCCTTTCATTATACTCTGGACGTTATATGCGCCTAACGTTTAGGTTTGTTCTGGACATTGGTTGATATGCGCTCAAATAAGACCTATTTATTGTCAGCTGCTAGAAGTTTTGCACCCCGTATAAGGTGAGGTATATAATAATCTACATTTCATGTGATTTTCAGCAAAATTAAGGCGAATGGGAAATAGCGGCGACTGTATTAAAGCTCGAAACCCCATCACCGATATACTCTACATGTTATGCGCTATACGTTTAGGTTTGTTCTGCCACATTGATTGATATGCGCTCAAAAAAGACCTTTTCAATGTCGGCTGCTAGAATTTTTGCACCCCGTATTCGATGAGGTACATAATAATCTACATTTCATGTGAGTTTCAGCACATTTAAAGCAAATGGGAAATTAGGAACGAATGTATTAACCCCCTTCCCCTTTTATGTACTCTAGACGTTATATGCACCAAAAGTTTAGGTTTGTTCTGGACATTGGTTGATATGCGCTTAAATAAGACCTTTTTATTGTCAGCTGCTAGAAGTTTTGCACCCCGTATTGGGTAGGGTATATAATAATCTACATTTCATGTGATTTTCAGCAAAATTAAAGCAAATGGGAAATAGCGGCGACTGTATTAAAGCCCGAAACCCCCTTACCGATATACTCTACACGTTATGCGCTATACGTTTAGGTTTGTTCTGCCACATTGGTTGATATGCGCTCAAAAAAGACCTTTTTATGTCGGTTGCTCGAATTTTTACACCACGTATTCGATGAGGTATATAATAATCGACATTTCATGTGATTTTCAGCAGATTTAAAGCAAATGGGAAATTAGCGACAAATGTATTAACCCCCACCCCCTTCTAAATACTCTGGACGTTATATGCACAAAAAGTTTAAGTTTGTTCTGGACATTGGTTGATATGCGCTCATATAACACCTTTTTATTGTCAGGTGCTAGAATTTTTGCACCCCGTATTCGATGAGGTATATAATAATCTACATTTTATGTGAGTTTCAGCACATTTAAAGCAAATGGGAAATTAGGAACGAATGTATTAACCCCCTTCCCCTTTTATGTACTCTAGACGTTATATGCACCAAAAGTTTAGGTTTGTTCTAGACATTGGTTAATATGCGCTCAAATAAGACCTATTTATTGTCAGCTGCTATAAGTTTTGCACCCCGTATTGGGTGATGTATATAATAATCTACATTTCATGTGATTTTCAGCAAAATTAAGGCAAATGGGAAATAGCGGCGACTGTATTAAAGCTCGAAACCCCATCACCGATATACTCTACATGTTATGCGCTATACGTTTAGGTTTGTTCTGCCACATTGATTGATATGCGCTCAAAAAAGACCTTTTCATTGTCGGCTGCTAGAATTTTTGCACCCCGTATTCGATGAGGTACATAATAATCTACATTTTATGTGAGTTTCAGCACATTTAAAGCAAATGGGAAATTAGGAACGAATGTATTAACCCCCTTCCCCTTTTATGTACTCTAGACGTTATATGCACCAAAAGTTTAGGTTTGTTCTAGACATTGGTTAATATGCGCTCAAATAAGACCTATTTATTGTCAGCTGCTATAAGTTTTGCACCCCGTATTGGGTGATGTATATAATAATCTACATTTCATGTGATTTTCAGCAAAATTAAGGCAAATGGGAAATAGCGGCGACTGTATTAAAGCCCGAAACCCCCTTACCGATATACTCTACACGTTATGCGCTATACGTTTAGGTTTGTTCTGGACATTGGTTGATATGCGCTCAAAAAAGACCTTTTTTTATGTCGGTTGCTCGAAATTTTACACCTCGTATTCGATGAGGTATATAATAATCGACATTTCATGTGATTTTCAGCAGATTTAAAGCAAATGGGAAATTAGCAACGAATGTATTAACCCCCAACCCTTCTATATACTCTGGACGTTATATGCACCAAAGTTTAAGTTTGTTCTGGACATTGGTTGATATGCGCTCAAATAAGACCTTTTTACTGTCGGCTTAAGGAATTTTTGCACCCCGTATTCGATGAGGCATATAATAATCTACATTTCATGTGAGTTTCAGCACATTTAATGCAAATGGGAAATCAGCAACGAATGTATTAACCCCCATCCCCTTTCATTATACTCTGGACGTTATATGCGCCTAACGTTTAGGTTTGTTCTGGACATTGGTTGATATGCGCTCAAATAAGACCTTTTTATTGTCAGCTGCTAGAAGTTTTGCACCCCATATTAGGTGGGGTATATAATAATCTACATTTCATGTGATTTTCAGCAAAATTAAGGCAAATGGGAAATAGCGGCGACTGTATTAAAGCTCGAAACCCCATCACCGATATACTCTACATGTTATGCGCTATACGTTTAGGTTTGTTCTGCCACATTGATTGATATGCGCTCAAAAAAGACCTTTTCATTGTCGGCTGCTAGAATTTTTGCACCCCGTATTCGATGAGGTACATAATAATCTACATTTTATGTGAGTTTCAGCACATTTAAAGCAAATGGGAAATTAGGAACGAATGTATTAACCCCCTTCCCCTTTTATGTACTCTAGACGTTATATGCACCAAAAGTTTAGGTTTGTTCTAGACATTGGTTAATATGCGCTCAAATAAGACCTATTTATTGTCAGCTGCTATAAGTTTTGCACCCCGTATTGGGTGATGTATATAATAATCTACATTTCATGTGATTTTCAGCAAAATTAAGGCAAATGGGAAATAGCGGCGACTGTATTAAAGCCCGAAACCCCTTACCGATATACTCTACACGTTATGCGCTATACGTTTAGGTTTGTTCTGCCACATTGGTTGATATGCGCTCAAAAAAGACCTTTTTATGTCGGTTGCTCGAATTTTTACACCACGTATTCGATGAGGTATATAATAATCGACATTTCATGTGATTTTCAGCAGATTTAAAGCAAATGGGAAATTAGCGACAAATGTATTAACCCCCACCCCCTTCTAAATACTCTGGACGTTATATGCACAAAAAGTTTAAGTTTGTTCTGGACATTGGTTGATATGCGCTCAAATAACACCTTTTTATTGTCAGGTGCTAGAATTTTTGCACCCCGTATTCGATGAGGTATATAATAATCTACATTTTATGTGAGTTTCAGCACATTTAAAGCAAATGGAAAATCAACAACGAATGTATTAACCCCCATCCCCTTTTATATACTCTGGACGTTATATGCGCCTAACGTTTAGGTTTGTTCTGGACATTGGTTGATATGCGCTCAAATAAGACCTTTTTATTGTCAGCTGCTAGAATTTTTGCACCCCGTAATGGGTGTGGTATATAATAATCTAAATTTCATGTGAGTTTAAGCACATTTAAAGCAAATGGGAAATCAGCAACGAATGTATTAACCCCCATCCCCTTTTATGTACTCTAGACGTTATATGCGCCAAACGTTTAGGTTTGTTCTAGACATTGGTTAATATGCGCTCAAATAAGTCCTATTTATTGTCAGCTGCTATAAGTTTTGCACCCCGTATTGGGTGATGTATATAATAATCTACATTTCATGTGATTTTCAGCAAAATTAAGGCAAATGGGAAATAGCGGCGACTGTATTAAAGCCCGAAACCCCCTTACCGATATACTCTACACGTTATGCGCTATACGTTTAGGTTTGTTCTGCCACATTGGTTGATATGCGCTCAAAAAAGACCTTTTTATGTCGGTTGCTCGAATTTTTACACCACGTATTCGATGAGGTATATAATAATCGACATTTCATGTGATTTTCAGCAGATTTAAAGCAAATGGGAAATTAGCGACAAATGTATTAACCCCCACCCCCTTCTAAATACTCTGGACGTTATATGCACAAAAAGTTTAAGTTTGTTCTGGACATTGGTTGATATGCGCTCATATAACACCTTTTTATTGTCAGGTGCTAGAATTTTTGCACCCCGTATTCGATGAGGTATATAATAATCTACATTTTATGTGAGTTTCAGCACATTTAAAGCAAATGGGAAATTAGGAACGAATGTATTAACCCCCTTCCCCTTTTATGTACTCTAGACGTTATATGCACCAAAAGTTTAGGTTTGTTCTAGACATTGGTTAATATGCGCTCAAATAAGACCTATTTATTGTCAGCTGCTATAAGTTTTGCACCCCGTATTGGGTGATGTATATAATAATCTACATTTCATGTGATTTTCAGCAAAATTAAGGCAAATGGGAAATAGCGGCGACTGTATTAAAGCTCGAAACCCCATCACCGATATACTCTACATGTTATGCGCTATACGTTTAGGTTTGTTCTGCCACATTGATTGATATGCGCTCAAAAAAGACCTTTTCATTGTCGGCTGCTAGAATTTTTGCACCCCGTATTCGATGAGGTACATAATAATCTACATTTTATGTGAGTTTCAGCACATTTAAAGCAAATGGGAAATTAGGAACGAATGTATTAACCCCTTCCCCTTTTATGTACTCTAGACGTTATATGCACCAAAAGTTTAGGTTTGTTCTAGACATTGGTTAATATGCGCTCAAATAAGACCTATTTATTGTCAGCTGCTATAAGTTTTGCACCCCGTATTGGGTGATGTATATAATAATCTACATTTCATGTGATTTTCAGCAAAATTAAGGCAAATGGGAAATAGCGGCGACTGTATTAAAGCCCGAAACCCCCTTACCAATATACTCTACACGTTATGCGCTATACGTTTAGGTTTGTTCTGGACATTGGTTGATATGCGCTCAAAAAAGACCTTTTTTTATGTCGGTTGCTCGAAATTTTACACCTCGTATTCGATGAGGTATATAATAATCGACATTTCATGTGATTTTCAGCAGATTTAAAGCAAATGGGAAATTAGCAACGAATGTATTAACCCCAACCCTTCTATATACTCTGGACGTTATATGCACCAAAGTTTAAGTTTGTTCTGGACATTGGTTGATATGCGCTCAAATAAGACCTTTTTACTGTCGGCTTAAGGAATTTTTGCACCCCGTATTCGATGAGGCATATAATAATCTACATTTCATGTGAGTTTCAGCACATTTAATGCAAATGGGAAATCAGCAACGAATGTATTAACCCCCATCCCCTTTCATTATACTCTGGACGTTATATGCGCCTAACGTTTAGGTTTGTTCTGGACATTGGTTGATATGCGCTCAAATAAGACCTTTTTATTGTCAGCTGCTAGAAGTTTTGCACCCCATATTAGGTGGGGTATATAATAATCTACATTTCATGTGATTTTCAGCAAAATTAAGGCAAATGGGAAATAGCGGCGACTGTATTAAAGCTCGAAACCCCATCACCGATATACTCTACATGTTATGCGCTATACGTTTAGGTTTGTTCTGCCACATTGATTGATATGCGCTCAAAAAAGACCTTTTCATTGTCGGCTGCTAGAATTTTTGCACCCCGTATTCGATGAGGTACATAATAATCTACATTTTATGTGAGTTTCAGCACATTTAAAGCAAATGGGAAATTAGGAACGAATGTATTAACCCCCTTCCCCTTTTATGTACTCTAGACGTTATATGCACCAAAAGTTTAGGTTTGTTCTAGACATTGGTTAATATGCGCTCAAATAAGACCTATTTATTGTCAGCTGCTATAAGTTTTGCACCCCGTATTGGGTGATGTATATAATAATCTACATTTCATGTGATTTTCAGCAAAATTAAGGCAAATGGGAAATAGCGGCGACTGTATTAAAGCCCGAAACCCCCTTACCGATATACTCTACACGTTATGCGCTATACGTTTAGGTTTGTTCTGCCACATTGGTTGATATGCGCTCAAAAAAGACCTTTTTATGTCGGTTGCTCGAATTTTTACACCACGTATTCGATGAGGTATATAATAATCGACATTTCATGTGATTTTCAGCAGATTTAAAGCAAATGGGAAATTAGCGACAAATGTATTAACCCCCACCCCCTTCTAAATACTCTGGACGTTATATGCACAAAAAGTTTAAGTTTGTTCTGGACATTGGTTGATATGCGCTCAAATAACACCTTTTTATTGTCAGGTGCTAGAATTTTTGCACCCCGTATTCGATGAGGTATATAATAATCTACATTTTATGTGAGTTTCAGCACATTTAAAGCAAATGGAAAATCAACAACGAATGTATTAACCCCCATCCCCTTTTATATACTCTGGACGTTATATGCGCCTAACGTTTAGGTTTGTTCTGGACATTGGTTGATATGCGCTCAAATAAGACCTTTTTATTGTCAGCTGCTAGAATTTTTGCACCCCGTAATGGGTGTGGTATATAATAATCTAAATTTCATGTGAGTTTAAGCACATTTAAAGCAAATGGGAAATCAGCAACGAATGTATTAACCCCCATCCCCTTTTATGTACTCTAGACGTTATATGCGCCAAACGTTTAGGTTTGTTCTAGACATTGGTTAATATGCGCTCAAATAAGTCCTATTTATTGTCAGCTGCTATAAGTTTTGCACCCCGTATTGGGTGATGTATATAATAATCTACATTTCATGTGATTTTCAGCAAAATTAAGGCAAATGGGAAATAGCGGCGACTGTATTAAAGCCCGAAACCCCCTTACCGATATACTCTACACGTTATGCGCTATACATTTAGGTTTGTTCTGGACATTGGTTGATATGCGCTCAAAAAAGACCTTTTTTATGTCGGTTGCTCGAAATTTTACACCTCGTATTCGATGAGGTATATAATAATCGACATTTCATGTGATTTTCAGCAGATTTAAAGCAAATGGGAAATTAGCAACGAATGTATTAACCCCCAACCCTTCTATATACTCTGGACGTTATATGCACCAAAGTTTAAGTTTGTTCTGGACATTGGTTGATATGCGCTCAAATAAGACCTTTTTACTGTCGGCTTTAGGAATTTTTGCACCCCGTATTCGATGAGGCATATAATAATCTACATTTCATGTGAGTTTCAGCACATTTAATGCAAATGGGAAATCAGCAACGAATGTATTAACCCCCATCCCCTTTCATTATACTCTGGACGTTATATGCGCCTAACGTTTAGGTTTGTTCTGGACATTGGTTGATATGCGCTCAAATAAGACCTTTTTATTGTCAGCTGCTAGAAGTTTTGCACCCCGTATTAGGTGAGGTATAAAATAATCTACATTTCATGTGATTTTCAGCAAAATTAAGGCAAATGGGAAATAGCGGCGACTGTATTAAAGCTCGAAACCCCATCACCGATATACTCTACATGTTATGCGCTATACGTTTAGGTTTGTTCTGCCACATTGATTGATATGCGCTCAAAAAAGACCTTTTCAATGTCGGCTGCTAGAATTTTTGCACCCCGTATTCGATGAGGTACATAATAATCTACATTTTATGTGAGTTTCAGCACATTTAAAGCAAATGGGAAATTAGGAACGAATGTATGAACCCCCTTCCCCTTTTATGTACTCTAGACGTTATATGCACCAAAAGTTTAGGTTTGTTCTAGACATTGGTTAATATGCGCTCAAATAAGACCTATTTATTGTCAGCTGCTATAAGTTTTGCACCCCGTATTGGGTGATGTATATAATAATCTACATTTCATGTGATTTTCAGCAAAATTAAGGCAAATGGGAAATAGCGGCGACTGTATTAAAGCCCGAAACCCCCTTACCGATATACTCTACACGTTATGCGCTATACGTTTAGGTTTGTTCTGCCACATTGGTTGATATGCGCTCAAAAAAGACCTTTTCATGTCGGTTGCTCGAATTTTTACACCACGTATTCGATGAGGTATATAATAATCTACATTTCATGTGAGTTTCAGCAGATTTAAAGCAAATGGGAAATTAGCGACAAATGTATTAACCCCCACCCCCTTCTAAATACTCTGGACGTTATATGCACAAAAAGTTTAAGTTTGTTCTGGACATTGGTTGATATGCGCTCAAATAACACCTTTTTATTGTCAGGTGCTAGAATTTTTGCACCCCGTATTCGATGAGGTATATAATAATCTACATTTTATGTGAGTTTCAGCACATTTAAAGCAAATGGAAAATCAACAACGAATGTATTAACCCCCATCCCCTTTTATATACTCTGGACGTTATATGCGCCTAACGTTTAGGTTTGTTCTGGACATTGGTTGATATGCGCTCAAATAAGACCTTTTTATTGTCAGCTGCTAGAATTTTTGCACCCCGTATTGGGTGTGGTATATAATAATCTAAATTTCATGTGAGTTTAAGCACATTTAAAGCAAATGGGAAATCAGCAACGAATGTATTAACCCCCATCCCCTTTTATGTACTCTAGACGTTATATGCGCCAAACGTTTAGGTTTGTTCTAGACATTGGTTAATATGCGCTCAAATAAGTCCTATTTATTGTCAGCTGCTATAAGTTTTGCACCCCGTATTGGGTGATGTATATAATAATCTACATTTCATGTGATTTTCAGCAAAATTAAGGCAAATGGGAAATAGCGGCGACTTTATTAAAGCCCGAAACCCCCTTACCGATATACTCTACACGTTATGCGCTATACGTTTAGGTTTGTTCTGGACATTGGTTGATATGCGCTCAAAAAAGACCTTTTTTATGTCGGTTGCTCGAAATTTTACACCTCGTATTCGATGAGGTATATAATAATCGACATTTCATGTGATTTTCAGCAGATTTAAAGCAAATGGGAAATTAGCAACGAATGTATTAACCCCCAACCCTTCTATATACTCTGGACGTTATATGCACCAAAGTTTAAGTTTGTTCTGCCACATTGATTGATATGCGCTCAAAAAAGACCTTTTCAATGTCGGCTGCTAGAATTTTTGCACCCCGTATTCGATGAGGTACATAATAATCTACATTTTATGTGAGTTTCAGCACATTTAAAGCAAATGGGAAATTAGGAACGAATGTATGAACCCCCTTCCCCTTTTATGTACTCTAGACGTTATATGCACCAAAAGTTTAGGTTTGTTCTAGACATTGGTTAATATGCGCTCAAATAAGACCTATTTATTGTCAGCTGCTATAAGTTTTGCACCCCGTATTGGGTGATGTATATAATAATCTACATTTCATGTGATTTTCAGCAAAATTAAGGCAAATGGGAAATAGCGGCGACTGTATTAAAGCCCGAAACCCCCTTACCGATATACTCTACACGTTATGCGCTATACGTTTAGGTTTGTTCTGCCACATTGGTTGATATGCGCTCAAAAAAGACCTTTTTATGTCGGTTGCTCGAATTTTTACACCACGTATTCGATGAGGTATATAATAATCTACATTTCATGTGAGTTTCAGCAGATTTAAAGCAAATGGGAAATTAGCGACAAATGTATTAACCCCCACCCCCTTCTAAATACTCTGGACGTTATATGCACAAAAAGTTTAAGTTTGTTCTGGACATTGGTTGATATGCGCTCAAATAACACCTTTTTATTGTCAGGTGCTAGAATTTTTGCACCCCGTATTCGATGAGGTATATAATAATCTACATTTTATGTGAGTTTCAGCACATTTAAAGCAAATGGAAAATCAACAACGAATGTATTAACCCCCATCCCCTTTTATATACTCTGGACGTTATTTGCGCCTAACGTTTAGGTTTGTTCTGGACATTGGTTGATATGCGCTCAAATAAGACCTTTTTATTGTCAGCTGCTAGAATTTTTGCACCCCGTATTGGGTGTGGTATATAATAATCTAAATTTCATGTGAGTTTAAGCACATTTAAAGCAAATGGGAAATCAGCAACGAATGTATTAACCCCCATCCCCTTTTATGTACTCTAGACGTTATATGCGCCAAACGTTTAGGTTTGTTCTAGACATTGGTTAATATGCGCTCAAATAAGTCCTATTTATTGTCAGCTGCTATAAGTTTTGCACCCCGTATTGGGTGATGTATATAATAATCTACATTTCATGTGATTTTCAGCAAAATTAAGGCAAATGGGAAATAGCGGCGACTTTATTAAAGCCCGAAACCCCCTTACCGATATACTCTACACGTTATGCGCTATACGTTTAGGTTTGTTCTGGACATTGGTTGATATGCGCTCAAAAAGACCTTTTTTATGTCGGTTGCTCGAAATTTTACACCTCGTATTCGATGAGGTATATAATAATCGACATTTCATGTGATTTTCAGCAGATTTAAAGCAAATGGGAAATTAGCAACGAATGTATTAACCCCCAACCCTTCTATATACTCTGGACGTTATATGCACCAAAGTTTAAGTTTGTTCTGGACATTGGTTGATATGCGCTCAAATAAGACCTTTTTACTGTCGGCTTTAGGAATTTTTGCACCCCGTATTCGATGAGGCATATAATAATCTACATTTCATGTGAGTTTCAGCACATTTAATGCAAATGGGAAATCAGCAACGAATGTATTAACCCCCATCCCCTTTCATTATACTCTGGACGTTATATGCGCCTAACGTTTAGGTTTGTTCTGGACATTGGTTGATATGCGCTCAAATAAGACCTTTTTATTGTCAGCTGCTAGAAGTTTTGCACCCCGTATTAGGTGAGGTATATAATAATCTACATTTCATGTGATTTTCAGCAAAATTAAGGCAAATGGGAAATAGCGGCGACTGTATTAAAGCTCGAAACCCCATCACCGATATACTCTACATGTTATGCGCTATACGTTTAGGTTTGTTCTGCCACATTGGTTGATATGCGCTCAAAAAAGACCTTTTCAATGTCGGCTGCTAGAATTTTTGCACCCCGTATTCGATGAGGTACATAATAATCTACATTTCATGTGAGTTTCAGCACATTTAAAGCAAATGGGAAATTAGGAACGAATGTATTAACCCCCTTCCCCTTTTATGTATACTCTAGACGTTATATGCACCAAAAGTTTAGGTTTGTTCTAGACATTGGTTAATATGCGCTCAAATAAGACCTATTTATTGTCAGCTGCTAGAAGTTTTGCACCCCGTATTGGGTGATGTATATAATAATCTACATTTCATGTGATTTTCAGCAAAATTAAGGCAAATGGGAAATAGCGGCGACTGTATTAAAGCCCGAAACCCCCTTACCGATATACTCTACACGTTATGCGCTATACGTTTAGGTTTGTTCTGCCACATTGGTTGATATGCGCTCAAAAAAGACCTTTTTATGTCGGTTGCTCGAATTTTTACACCACGTATTCGATGAGGTATATAATAATCGACATTTCATGTGATTTTCAGCAGATTTAAAGCAAATGGGAAATTAGCGACAAATGTATTAACCCCCACCCCCTTCTAAATACTCTGGACGTTATATGCACAAAAAGTTTAAGTTTGTTCTGGACATTGGTTGATATGCGCTCAAATAACACCTTTTTATTGTCAGGTGCTAGAATTTTTGCACCCCGTATTCGATGAGGTATATAATAATCTACATTTTATGTGAGTTTCAGCACATTTAAAGCAAATGGAAAATCAACAACGAATGTATTAACCCCCATCCCCTTTTATATACTCTGGACGTTATATGCGCCTAACGTTTAGGTTTGTTCTGGACATTGGTTGATATGCGCTCAAATAAGACCTTTTTATTGTCAGCTGCTAGAAGTTTTGCACCCCGTATTGGGTGATGTATATAATAATCTACATTTCATGTGATTTTCAGCAAAATTAAGGCAAATGGGAAATAGCGGCGACTGTATTAAAGCCCGAAACCCCCTTACCGATATACTCTACACGTTATGCGCTATACGTTTAGGTTTGTTCTGGACATTGGTTGATATGCGCTCAAAAAAGACCTTTTTTATGTCGGTTGCTCGAAATTTTACACCTCGTATTCGATGAGGTATATAATAATCGACATTTCATGTGATTTTCAGCAGATTTAAAGCAAATGGGAAATTAGCAACGAATGTATTAACCCCCAACCCTTCTATATACTCTGGACGTTATATGCACCAAAGTTTAAGTTTGTTCTGGACATTGGTTGATATGCGCTCAAATAAGACCTTTTTACTGTCGGCTTTAGGAATTTTTGCACCCCGTATTCGATGAGGCATATAATAATCTACATTTCATGTGAGTTTCAGCACATTTAATGCAAATGGGAAATCAGCAACGAATGTATTAACCCCCATCCCCTTTCATTATACTCTGGACGTTATATGCGCCTAACGTTTAGGTTTGTTCTGGACATTGGTTGATATGCGCTCAAATAAGACCTTTTTATTGTCAGCTGCTAGAAGTTTTGCACCCCGTATTAGGTGAGGTATATAATAATCTACATTTCATGTGATTTTCAGCAAAATTAAGGCAAATGGGAAATAGCGGCGACTGTATTAAAGCTCGAAACCCCTTCACCGATATACTCTACATGTTATGCGCTATACGTTTAGGTTTGTTCTGCCACATTGATTGATATGCGCTCAAAAAAGACCTTTTCAATGTCGGCTGCTAGAACTTTTGCACCCCGTATTCGATGAGGTACATAATAATCTACATTTTATGTGAGTTTCAGCACATTTAAAGCAAATGGGAAATTAGGAACGAATGTATTAACCCCGTTCCCCTTTTATGTACTCTAGACGTTATATGCACCAAAAGTTTAGGTTTGTTCTGGACATTGGTTGATATGCGCTTAAATAAGACCTTTTTATTGTCAGCTGCTAGAAGTTTTGCACCCCGTATTGGGTAGGGTATATAATAATCTACATTTCATGTGATTTTCAGCAAAATTAAAGCAAATGGGAAATAGCGGCGACTGTATTAAAAGCCCGAAACCCCCTTTCACCGATGCTAGAATTTTTGCACCCCGTATTGGGTGTGGTATATAATAATCTAAATTTCATGTGAGTTTAAGCACATTATTTTAAAGCAAATGAGAAATCAGCAATGAATATATTAACCCCCACCCCCTTCTATATACTCTGGACGTTATATGCGCCAAACGTTTAGGTTTGTTCTAGACATTGGTTAATATGCGCTCAAATAAGACCTATTTATTGTCAGCTGCTATAAGTTTTGCACCCCGTATTGGGTGATGTATATAATAATCTACATTTCATGTGATTTTCAGCAAAATTAAGGCAAATGGGAAATAGCGGCGACTGTATTAAAGCCCGAAACCCCCTTACCGATATACTCTACACGTTATGCGCTATACGTTTAGGTTTGTTCTGCCACATTGGTTGATATGCGCTCAAAAAAGACCTTTTTATGTCGGTTGCTCGAATTTTTACACCACGTATTCGATGAGGTATATAATAATCGAAATTTCATGTGATTTTCAGCAGATTTAAAGCAAATGGGAAATTAGCAACAAATGTATTAACCCCCACCCCCTTCTAAATACTCTGGACGTTATATGCACAAAAAGTTTAAGTTTGTTCTGGACATTGGTTGATATGCGCTCAAATAACACCTTTTTATTGTCAGGTGCTAGAATTTTTGTACCCCGTATTCGATGAGGTATATAATAATCTACATTTTATGTGAGTTTCAGCAAAATTAAGGCAAATGGGAAATTAGCAACAAATGTATTAACCCCCACCCCCTTCTAAATACTCTGGACGTTATATGCACAAAAAGTTTAAGTTTGTTCTGGACATTGGTTGATATGCGCTCAAATAACACCTTTTTATTGTCAGGTGCTAGAATTTTTGCACCCCGTATTCGATGAGGTATATAATAATCTACATTTTATGTGAGTTTCAGCAAAATTAAGGCAAATGGGAAATAGCGGCGACTGTATTAAAGCCCGAAACCCCCTTACCGATATACTCTACACGTTATGCGCTATACGTTTAGGTTTGTTCTGGACATTGGTTGATAAGCGCTCAAAAAAGACCTTTGTTTTGTCGGTTGCTCGAAATTTTACATCCGTATTCGATGAGGCATATAATAATCTACATTTCATGTGAGTTTCAGCACATTTAATGCAAATGGGAAATCAGCAACGAATGTATTAACCCCCATCCCCTTTCATTATACTCTGGACGTTATATGCACCAAACGTTTAGGTTTGTTCTGGACATTGGTTGATATGCGCTCAAATAAGACCTTTTTATTGTCAGCTGCTAGAAGTTTTGCACCCCGTATTAGGTGAGGTATATAATAATCTACATTTCATGTGATTTTCAGCAAAATTAAGCAAATGGGAAATAGCGGCGACTGTATTAAAGCTCGAAACCCCATCACCGATATACTCTACATGTTATGCGCTATACGTTTAGGTTTGTTCTGCCACATTGATTGATATGCGCTCAAAAAAGACCTTTTCAATGTCGGCTGCTAAAATTTTTTGCACCCCGTATTCGATGAGGTATATAATAATCGACATTTCATGTGATTTTCAGCAGATTTAAAGCAAATGGGAAATTAGCAACAAATGTATTAACCCCTACCCCCTTCTGAATACTCTGGACGTTATATGCACAAAAAGTTTAAGTTTGTTCTGGACATTGGTTGATATGCGCTCAAATAAGACCTTTTTATTGTCAGCTGCTAGAATTTTTGCACCCCGTATTGGGTGTGGTATATAATAATCTAAATTTCATGTGAGTTGAAGCACATTTAAAGCAAATGAGAAATCAGCAATGAATATATTAACCCCCACCCCCTTCTATATACTCTGGACGTTATATGCGCCAAACGTTTAGGTTTGTTCTAGACATTGGTTAATATGCGCTCAAATAAGACCTATTTATTGTCAGCTGCTATAAGTTTTGCACCCCGTATTGGGTGATGTATATAATAATCTACATTTCATGTGATTTTCAGCAAAATTAAGGCAAATGGGAAATAGCGGCGACTGTATTAAAGCCCGAAACCCCCTTACCGATATACTCTACACGTTATGCGCTATACGTTTAGGTTTGTTCTGCCACATTGGTTGATATGCGCTCAAAAAAGACCTTTTTATTGTCAGCTGCTAGAATTTTTGCACCCCGTATTGGGTGTGGTATATAATAATCTAAATTTCATGTGAGTTTCAGCAGATTTAAAGCAAATGGGAAATCAGCAACGAATGTATTAACCCCCATCCCCTTTTATGTACTCTAGACGTTATATGCACCAAAAGTTTAGGTTTGTTCTGGACATTGGTTGATATGCGCTCAAATAAGACCTTTTTATTGTTAGCTGCTAGAAGTTTTGCACCCCGTATTGGGTGTGGTATATAATAATCTACATTTCATGTGAGTTTAAGCACATTTAAAACAAATGAGAAATCAGCAATAAATGTATTAACCCCCTACCCCTTCTATATACCCTTGACGTTATATGCACCAAAGTTTAAGTTTGTTCTGGACATTGGTTGATTTGCGCTCAAATAAGACCTTTTTATTGTCGGCTGCTAGAATTTTTGCACCCCGTATTCGATGAGGTATATACATTTCATGTGAGTTTCAGCACATTTAATGCAAATGGGAAATGAGCAACGAGTGTATTTACCCCCACCCCCTTTTATATACTCTGCACCTTATATGCGGCTAACGTTTAGGTTTGTTCTGGACATTGGTTGATATGCGCTCAAATAACACCTTTTTATTGTCAGCTGCTAGAAGTTTTGCACCCCGTATTGGGTGAGGTATATAATAATCTACATTTCATGGGATTTTCAGCAAAAATAAGGCAAATGGGAATCAGCGGCGACTGTATTAAAGCCCGAAACCCCCTTACCGATATACTCTACATGGTATGCGCTATACGTTTAGGTTTGTTCTGCCACATTGGTTGATATGCGCTCAAATAAGACCTTTTTAAAGTCGGCTGCTAGAATTTTTGCACCCCGTATTCGATGAGGTACATAATAATCTACATTTCATGTGAGTTTCAGCATATTCAAAGCAAATGGGAAATAAGCAACGAATGTATTAACCCCCACCCCTTCTATATACCCTGGACGTTATATGCACCAAAAGTTTAAGTTTGTTCTGGACATTGGTTGATATGCGCTCAAATAAGACCTTTTTATTGTCGGCTGGTAGAGTTTTTGCACCCGTATTCGATGAGGTATATACATTTCATGTGATTTTCAGCAGATTTAAAGCAAATGGGAAATTAGCAACGAATGTATTAACCCCCATCCCCTTTTATATACTCTGGACGTTATATGCACCAAAGTTTAAGTTTGTTCTGGACATTTGTTGATATGCGCTCAAATAAGACCTTTTTACTGTCGGCTTCTAGAATTTTTGCACCCCGTATTCGATGAGGTATTAAATAATCTACATTCATCTGAGTTTTAGCACATCTAATGCAAATGGGAAATCAGCAACGAATGTATTTACCCCCATCCCCTTTTATATACTCTGGACGTTATATGCGCCTAACGTTTAGGTTTGTTCTGGACATTGGTTGATATGCGCTCAAATAAGACCTTTTTATTGTCAGCTGCTAGAATTTTTGCACCCCCGATTGGGTGTGGTATATACTAATCTACATTTATGTGAGTTTAAGCACATTTAAAACAAATGAGAAATCAGCAATGAATGTATTAACCCCCACCCCCTTTTATATACTCTGGACGTTATATGCGCCAAACGTTTAGGTTTGTTCTAGACATTGGTTAATATGCACTCAAATAAGACCCTTTTTTGTCAGCTGCTAGAATTTGTGCACCCCGTTTTGGGTGAGGTATATAATAATCTATATTTCATGTGATTTTCAGCAAAATTAATGCAAATGGAAAATAGCGGAGACTGTATTAAAGCCCGAAACCCCCTTACCGATATACTCTACACGTTATGCGCTATACGTTTAGGTTTGTTCTGCCACATTGGTTGATATGCGCTCAAAAAAGACCTTTTTATTGTCAGCTGCTAGAATTTTTGCACCCCGTATTGGGTGTGGTATATAATAATCTAAATTTCATGTGAGTTTAAGCACATTTAAAGCAAATGGGAAATCAGCAACGAATGTATTAACCCCCATCCCCTTTTATGTACTCTAGACGTTATATGCACCAAAAGTTTAGGTTTGTTCTGGACATTGATTGATATGCGCTCAAATAAGACCTTTTTATTGTCAGCTGCTAGAAGTTTTGCACCCCGTATTGGGTGTGGTATATAATAATCTACATTTCATGGGATTTTCAGCAAAAATAAGGCAAATGGGAATCAGCGGCGACTGTATTAAAGCCCGAAACCCCCTTACCGATATACTCTACATGGTATGCGCTATACGTTTAGGTTTGTTCTGCCACATTGGTTGATATGCGCTCAAATAAGACCTTTTTAAAGTCGGCTGCTAGAATTTTTGCACCCCGTATTCGATGAGGTACATAATAATCTACATTTCATGTGAGTTTCAGCATATTCAAAGCAAATGGGAAATAAGCAACGAATGTATTAACCCCCACCCCTTCTATATACCCTGGACGTTATATGCACCAAAAGTTTAAGTTTGTTCTGGACATTGGTTGATATGCGCTCAAATAAGACCTTTTTATTGTCGGCTGCTAGAGTTTTTGCACCCGTATTCGATGAGGTATATACATTCATGTCATTTTCAGCAGATTTAAAGCAAATGGGAAATTAGCAACGAATGTATTAACCCCCATCCCCTTTTATATACTCTGGACGTTATATGCACCAAAGTTTAAGTTTGTTCTGGACATTTGTTGATATGCGCTCAAATAAGACCTTTTTACTGTCGGCTTCTAGAATTTTTGCACCCCGTATTCGATGAGGTATAAAATAATCTACATTCATCTGAGTTTCAGCACATCTAATGCAAATGGGAAATCAGCAACGAATGTATTTACCCCCATCCCCTTTTATATACTCTGGACGTTATATGCGCCTAACGTTTAGGTTTGTTCTGGACATTGGTTGATATGCGCTCAAATAAGACCTTTTTATTGTCAGCTGCTAGAATTTTTGCACCCCCTATTGGGTGTGGTATATAATAATCTACATTTATGTGAGTTTAAGCACATTTAAAACAAATGAGAAATCAGCAATGAATGTATTAACCCCCACCCCCTTTTATATACTTTGGACGTTATATGCGCCAAACGTTTAGGTTTGTTCTAGACATTGGTTGATATCCACTCAAATAAGACCCTTTTTTGTCAGCTGCTAGAATTTGTGCACCCCGTATTGGGTGAGGTATATAATAATCTATATTTCATGTGATTTTCAGCAAAATTAAAGCAAATGGAAAATAGAGGAGACTGTATTAAAGCCCGAAACCCCTTTCACCGATATACTCTACATGTTATGCGCTATACAATAAGGTTTGTTCTGCCACATTGATTGATATGCGCTCAAATAAGACCTTTTTAAAGTCGGCTGCTAGAATTTTTGCACCCTGTATTCGATGAGGTACATAATAATTTACAATTCATGTGAGTTTTAGCACATTTAAAGCAAATGAGAAATTAGCAACTAATGTATTAACACCCACCCCTTCTATATACTCTGGACGTTATGTGCACCAACAGTTTAAGTTTGTTCTGAACATTGGTTGATATGCGCTCAAATAAGACCTTTTTATTGTCAGCTGCTAGAATTTTTGCACCCCGTATTAGGTGAGGTATATAATTATCTACGTTTCATGTGATTTTCAGCAAAATTAAGGCAAATGGGAAATAGCGGCGACTGTATTAAAGCTCGAAACCCCCTCACCGATATACTCTACATGTTATGCCCTATACGTTTAGGTTTGTTCTGCCACATTGGTTGATATGCGCTCAAAAAGACCTTTTTAATGTCGGCTGCTAGAATTTTTGCACCCCGTATTCGATGAGGTATATAATAATCGACATTTCATGTGATTTTCAGCAGATTTAAAGCAAATGGGAAAGTAGCAACAAATGTATTACTCCCCACCCCCATCTAAATACTCTGGACGTTATATGCACAAAAAGTTTAAGTTTGTTCTGGACATTGGTTGATATGCGCTAAAATAAAACCTTTTAAATGTCGGCTGCTAGTAATTTTGCACCCCGTATTCGATGAGGTATATAATAATCGACATTTCATGTGATTTTCAGCAGATTTAAAGCAAATGGGAAATTAGCAACAAATGTATTACTCCCCACCCCCTTCTAAATACTCTGGACGTTATATGCACAAAAAGTTTAAGTTTGTTCTGGACATTGGTTGATATGCGCTAAAATAAAACCTTTTAAATGTCGGCTGCTAGTAATTTTGCACCCCGTATTCGATGAGGTATATAATAATCTACATTTCATGTGATTTTCAGCACATTTAAAGCAAATGGGAAATTAGCAACAAATGTATTAACCCCCACCCCCTTCTAAAAACTCTGGACGTTATATGCACAAAAAGTTTAAGTTTGTTATGGACATTGGTTGATATGCGCTCAAATAAACCCTTTTAAATGTCGGCTGCTAGTAATTTTGCACCCCGTATTGGGTGAGGTATATAATAATCTACATTTTATGTGAGTTTAAGCACATTTAAAGCAAATGGAAAATCAGCAACGAATGTATTAACCCCCACCCCCTTCTATATACTCTGGACGTTATATGCGCCAAACATTTAGGTTTGTTCTGGACATTGGTTGATATGCGCTCAAATAAGACCTTTTTATTGTCAACTGCTAGAATTTGTGCACCCCGTATTGGGTGAGGTATATAATAATCTACATTTCATGTGATTTCAGCAAAATTAAAGCAAATGGGAAATAGCGGCGACTGTATTAAAGCCCGAAACCCCCTTCACCGATATACTCTATATACATGTTATGCGCTATACGTTTAGGTTTGTTCTGCCACATTGGTTGATATGCGCTCAAAAAAGACCTTTTTAATGTCGGTTGCTAGAAATTTTACACCTCGTATTCGATGAGGTATATAATAATCGACATTTCATGTGAGTTTCAGCACATTTAATGCAAATGGGAAATCAGCAACGAATGTATTTACCCCCATCCCCTTTTATATACTCTTGACGTTATATGCGCCTAACGTTTAGGTTTGTTCTGGACATTGGTTGATATGCGCTCAAATAAGACCTTTTTATCAGGCGATATGATCCGCGTTCTCAATGACATATTGAGCTATTGTGGAATAATTGCACAATGCATATCGTACTGCTTTTACAAAATATCCAGCTTGTGATAGGTATTGTATCAATAGCATTGAGTCGTAATTATATGTGTACAGAAGGGTGTTAAATGTGGCCAATTTGATGTAAATCTTATATTTTTGTTTAGATATTGGTACACGTTTTAAATGTCGTACCCTTCAAAATACTGACATAAATACTGTTTGATAATATACATATCAATAACAATCTTTTGTTATTTATTGTTATTGATTCTTTGCTTATTCACAATCATCAAAGTACAATTATAAGTATGTTTTTAGAAAAGGCCAAGCTTTATGATGACGTTTAGCCACATACGTATCTATTCTTTCTGCAGCAACCAGGCAAGTAGCCAATTTGAAGTTCATGTACAGGAATAAGGATATTTTTATTGGAAAAAACAAATTCCTTGGTTTGCTAATGTAATAATATATATTTTGTTAGTCTTAAATTATGATAATGCTTATTGTTGCTATTCAAGTGGAAAGTATATAATTGTGAAATGGCCTACACATGTATTGATAAATGGTACTAGTCTTGAAAACAGAAATAATTAAATATTATATTAAGTCTCAATAATCTCTGATTGACTTAGCCCTCGGCAGGGCCTAGGGAGCATGAGGAATATTTGCGTGTGTCTAAAGATGTGGCAGTATATTTTGTCAGAGAGAGAAATTGACCATATACAACATCTCGTTTCAACATTCAACCATGTAACGTCGTAACCTGTTCATTATTAAAGACTACCTACTATAGTATACGCAGTAATGATTTTTTTTTCCCATGTTGCCGGAAGTTAGTCTAATTTTCTCAGACATCAAATTGGATCGTGGGGTGAACAGAATAAAATAATGTGAAATTGTAGGCGCATCTCACTATTATCACCCGTTTTATTTCGTATATTTTTTATTTGATTTTATTTCTGCATATTTTCCAAATAAAATATAACTGAATAACAAAGAACATAATATACATGTAAGGTATAATACAACATAAACAAACAATAATTTCTTAATGTCAAAATGTTTTTTGTACATAATATATGTACATATAATAACGAAACTTATTACTTCCATAACATATTATCATAAATTTAAAGTATTATCTGAACTATTCTGTTGGAAAAGTGCAGGAGACCGCAATCATAAGCAAAGCTTAACATTTCATTTATTTGGTCGCTTTATTTGTTCAGCATAAATTTTAGTTTCGACCATTCATCTAAAACACAGCCACATGTACATGTACATGGGTATCGACGGTTTCAACACTGCTAAAATAGACTAAGGAACAGTTCCAAAGTCTTAACATTACCATAAACTTTTTTTTTTTAACAGGATAATTTGGGCCTATTATTATACCGGTCAATTTTTATGTTTTTCTAAGACTGTTGTTCTAAATTGCTATACTCTTAATCAGAATAGACGTTGGATTGGAATATAACATTATTTAAGTTTATGATGGAGAGAAATGACGATGAAATTATAGGAAATAATGTTTGCGTCAAGCTTGTGAAAAGACTATTGCAGTCTAAATATACACGCCAATAAAAACTATAAAACAACAACATTATGTGATCTTTCTGATGGACACCACGGAAGTTCCGTGATTGACACACGAGCAACGAGGGGGGGGGGGCGGGGGGTATTGAGCACTGTTTTTTTTTTTTAATCAACACCCCCACCCCCTTTTTTTTGTGCCCACCCCAGGGGAGGACGCCCGTCTTCATTTTGATTTGAAAACAGTTTTTTGGCCAGGGGGGAGGGACCCCCTCCCCCCCCCCCCCCCCACCCTTAGATATGCCACTGGGGATAGCCGTAGGGTCGACGGTCAGTTGGAGTCGAGATGAGAGTCATGACACACTTGATCAGCTTAATGTCACAAATAGCGGTCTGCGTGTGCTTAGAACTAGACTAGCCTATTACTATTAGTTCATCGTCGATCCGTCGTCCCATGCCCTCTAGCTCCTCAGAGACAGACCACGCCACAGAAGCCGCTAAAATGGTGTTTTCGAGATGTTTTAAGGTAAGGTTTGTTTTGGTTTTTCCTTAATTGTCAATAAGAGTAGTAGATTAAATATATATATATCTTATCATAGCTTCATTAGTTGAAACTGTGTGCTTCTAACGCAGTATCCAGACTAAAGCCCCAAATCACCACCATTGGTTGAATGAATTGAGCCCGGCTGCGCCCGCCAGGCCGCCTGCCGGCGGTGGCCTAAGAAGATGAGACTATAACTTCGTTAGTCAGTTAATTAATGCATTTTAGTACAAGTACTCGTCAATCGATGAGCGCGAACCTAGCCTGCATGTTCCTGATGTTGGACCGATGAAAGCCTTGCCTTTGCTTTGCCTTTGGTCTCTGAAAAGTCTGATATCAATGGTTATGGTTGTGCTACATTGTAGCCTAGATCTATACTATAGATCTAGATCTAAACATGATAAATAACTACGTCAGGCTCCTCCATATTCACTGACTGCCTCTATACAGAGCTGACTGAGTGTGGCTGTGGGGAGCTCAACAGGGAAGGGTAAGAACTAGAAGTGCCCACTACCCCCCCCCCCCCATGAGCAAACAAAATCCATATGATACAAGTACGCTGGTTTTTTTTACACGTCTGGCGTGAGGTTTTTTCATAAACCAGGAGCTTGCGGGAGAGCAGGAGGAAGGGCGTGTTGGCGAGAGTCTCCTGCTACGAGCTGGTGGGACGGCGGGAAAAGGAGTGTGGTGGCATATGACTCCCTCCAAATGCGGGAGGGTTGGCGGCCCTGGGTTATGCAATGCAGTTTGTGTGTGCATGAGCGCCGTACCCATCCTGCACAGTTCAGTAGCTTCACAAACTGGAGCTGGACAGATACAGTAAGCTGAAAATAAGTCCATAGATCTACACCTCTACAAATGAAAAAAATACAAATGGAAAGAATGCAAACTGCCATTGAAGAACGTGATACTACAAATACACACAAAATCTTGTCACTCCAAGCAAACGAGCAGGAGAATTACTCACGACGGAACTGAATTCAGTGTACATGTAATTGTAAGTGCTAACAATATGGCACAGATGCAATCATCCTCAAAGCAGTCATTGAGACCTTTGGCCTTGGCATCTCTCTCGCCAATAGACAGAAATAACTGTCTGGTATGGGGAATTTTGAAATAAAACTGACATTTGTCAAACTTCCCCATACACCGACACATTTACGGTTATCCTTGGCATATGCACAATGGAGGGGGTTGGGGGGGGGGGGGGGGGTCAATTAGAGATTTACTCCAGAATCTACACAAAATGATATAGAAAAAAAATGATTGAAAACAAAATGAATCTAATTTTCTTATACCGGTACTATGAAAATAACATTAATTGTAGAACATCGAAATAGAAGGACTTACAGGTACATGTACTTTCAGCTTATCTGATGCTTTTCTTGAAGCTTCTGTGCGAGTTAAGATGGGTGATCACACACAAACTGCATTGCATAGCCTCCCCTCACTAACCCGTACGTATAGAGACAAAATCTTGCTCAATTACAGCTAAATTCAACTTGTATACAAAGTGCATTGGTCTTTGAGTGGAAGAAAACTTACTGGAAAAAATCAATCCAAGAAGACCCTATCAAAAGAAAAATGCTGGTCTGCTATCCGCAACAAGATCCCATCCTAAACCACTGGGAGGACAAGTCAGGATGAGTTATTGAACTCATCCCCTTAATAAATTATAACAAAAATGTAAAAAAGCTAATCTCATGCAAAGAAGATCTTGATCATTTGCCTGCAATGGATAATTTAGATACATACCCCCAACTACATATTTGGCTGGTACATATCTTGTACAATGAACCATAGTGAACATTTCCCTTGCAGTTTAAAGCCCCTCTAAAGTGTTGGGAGCCCCAAATTTGCCAAAAATTTGATGACAAAATTTCACTTAAATTGTATCATAATGTGAAAGACAAGGATGTCATTTAAAACACATTTCTGCAAGGATTTTCAAAAAAGTTGTGTTTGAGGATAAATATTGATAAAAAAAAGAATACTTAATTTTGTTTTTCTGTTGCATGCAGAAAACGTACATTTTGTATTACTAATTTAGATGTTTTTAATTCCTAATTAGGACAAATTAACATACATGTATAACCTTATTTCACTCAAGGAACCTCCATAGAAATTAATGAGATTGGTGAATATATTGGTAGTATTTGAGGTTTCATTCTCTAGCTTTCTCTAACACATGGATTCATGAAAGTACTTCATTATTGTTCAATAAACAAGGTTACACTATGCCATGTTTACGGTATTTCAGATTCTCTTGACATTACTGTTAGAGATGACATCATGACTCGGTCAATGTGATGGTTATTTTATCTGACTGCTAAGAATGCATAAATGTTTGTAAGTAAGCAACCAGATGGCCGACGGATTTAGGTCCTCTCCGAGGAACCTGGTAGTGAGGATTAATGCCTTACCAAACTAGCACATCGCCTTGGTTTCAAACCCGGGTCACCGGATTACGAGACCACTGCTCTACCGACTGAGCTATTGCGCCTCCTCAAGTCAGATGATATTGAATCTCTTTTTACTGAAATAATCAAATTGGCAAGCTGATAGTAGTTAAATATTCAGAAACCCAAATCAAACATGCAAACATTTACTTATACACTAGATGATTACCGGTATATAAGGATTAATGTTAACATTGACCATATTTATATTTGTACATGTACATGTACATGTATGCCAAATAGTGGTAATGATTTTGTTGGTATGAGTTACTCACATTTTCTATACCAGGGTAACTATTAAACAAGACTGCATCTCTGATTGAACAAATCTTTACTAATATGTAATGATGTACATGTATGTGCCAGTATAACTCCTGGTATTCTTTATTGTGATGCAACTGATCACTTCCAATTTTCCAATTAAGTAACCACATAATAACTCCTCCATCTGAGTCCTTCAATACCGTCAAATCAATGATGACACTTAATTGGCCCTAAAGGTTGATGTACTGTACAATGTACAAAAATCTCCTGAAAAGAAAAAGGAATGAACTGAAAATAGCTGTAAAATACAACAACACCACCATTCTTGGATGACATTTGAGTTACTGTACATGTAGTTTGGTTGATAGTTGATTAGCAATGAATTCTATTAATGCTTCTGAAGATAATTTTAAAAAAGTAAGAATGTGTAGAAGATATTTGATAAATTATTATGCAGAACCAGACTAAATTATTATCCAGAATAGTGCTGCGACCGTGTATAGGCACGAACCACCACTACACAACAGATAAACGAAGAACAAATAATCACCTGTTTTTCAGCATTATAAGAGTCTGAAGTCAATATTTCACAAACATGTCATCAGTCTAAAAATAAAGTTTAAGTTCCACTGCTACTTCCTTGAATAATCATTTCCATACACTGTACGATTTTGATTCAATGCCGTTGAGTCTCTTCTCTTGTCATCATGCAAACAATGCCAATCATTGTGATCTAACTTTCCAGCGAGCGCAATGGTTTTGTGTGCAGTATGGTTACTACACCTGTACAGTTACAACTTTTCCAATGCCATTGAGTCTTTTCTCTTGCCGTCATGGTAATAATAATAGGCAATTTTTTTCAAACTCATTGCGGAATTAGAATCTGCGGTTCGTGTGCAAAATCGAGAAGATACTATAGTAACAGTTGGATGACCACTGAGGCCCTGAAATCTAGAACGGGTTTTGGCCAAATCTACGGGCGTTCTCAATGACGCCCCAAGTGAATCAAGTGCCTCGATACAAACCATTTCATTCACCTGATAATAATAATAGTATTTAAATAGACAGAATCCAATCTGCATACATTAGTTGTTGCCACACTTAATACATGCAGTTTGCATTCTGACTATTGCGAATCCTAGACAGGTGAATGAAATAATTTGTATTGAGGAACTTCACAAAGACGTACAGTATGTATTAAATTTGATTACATTACGAAAATGGCCTGTTCCCTTCAACGCAATACAGTACAGACGGGACTACACGACTAGCACAACTTGTCTCAACCAAGCCACAAAACGGCTTTTTATCAAATTTCAACAATAATTTATCATCAAGTTTTAAAACAATTCATATCCATATTCATGTTGTTACTGTTCAGAAACAATAATCGGAAGAAACAAAATTCACCGAAGAGTCCTTTGTGCCAGGGGCGGATCTAGGGGGGTTAGGAGGTTTAAATCCCCCCTTTGGCTGGCCAAGGTGCTTTCTACCTCTCCCCCCCCCCCCCGAAATATTGGTTGGCACTTTTTTCAAATTGAAAACAAATTTTAGTGCTCCCTACCCCCCACTAAGCAAAATATTGGTTGGTGCGATTTTTCAAATGTCAACCCCGCCCGCCCACGCCATAGAAAAAAAGCTAGATCCGCCCGTTAAAATTCGTCATCCTTCGTTATTAGACGACAAAATTCTCATAACCATCTTTGGTACAAGCTCGCTGATTGGCTGTTTATTCACTTGGGGCGTCATTGAGAACGCCCATAGATTTGGCCAAATTTGATTTCAGTACCTCAGCGATCACCCTGCTGTTACTATAGTAGCTTCTTGATTTTGCACACGAACCGCAGATTCTCTGTCCGCAATTAGCTTGCGAAATACCCCTAATGTTTGTCGAACTGGCAACAACTAATGTATGCAGTTTGGATTCTGTCTATTGAAATACTATTATCCTTATCAGGTGAAAGAAATATTTTGTATCGAGGCACTTCACAAAGACGTTTGCATTAAATTTGGTTACATTACGAAAATTGCATTGCAAATGCAATACCTCCGTAGAAATACGTACGCATTCACCGAAAAGCAAAACCACATATTGTATTGAGGGCAGTCTGTATGCGACGGCCGTAAACCTGAGTGCTCTGCGTCCGCGAAGGTCTGTATGTTGCTGAGCGAAAACTCGCTAATATGTCAATCATTGCGGTCTGACTATTCCATGAGCATGATGATTTTGTGTGCAGTACTGTTACTACTGTAACAACTTTACAGAGAAAATGGTTGTTGTGAATGCGCGCTGGATTGCTGGTCTTAAATGTACTGTACAACATACTATACATGTACAAATGTACCTAGCTGAAATACTGCTTTTGTTTTTGGTAAATGTCATAACTGTGTACACGCAAAGATAAACTGGCTGTGTGCACTGAATGGAAATTACACACTAAACTCACAGCACTAATTCCAGAAACAATTTAATGACAATAAAAGATATTGTATAAATACCGGTAATTGGAATATTATTGAAGACTTGCCTGGTAAAAAGGTTAAAGCCTTTAAACCATCACATGACACTTGGTGTTCAAGTTATTCAACACCAAAAGAGTACCGTATTTGAAGTTACAATTTTAATGCTTATTTTGTGACCCTTTTTTATCTAATTAGTAAAGATATTAAAGGTAATGAGAGCCATTAGCAAGTATTGATAGTAATAGTTTTTTTTATGGGAAATGTAACCCTAAAAGTAAGATGCTCTGAAGGAAACAGAAAAAATTTAGAAGCAGGCTGGTGAAGGTTTGAACAAACTCAGACAAGTAATAAGTAAGGTTTTAATGTTTGAAATTTGTAGTCTGTATATGAATTTCAAATTTTTGAATTGATGATTGGGCATGTATAGTGATGTAATGTTGGACCAATATCATTCAACACTTGCACATGTAATATGACTATGATAGAACCTCTTCATTTTTGGAGGACCTATTGAGCTCTCTGAATATATTTTTAGTACAGCTCTGAGAGAAAAGGGACTGGTATACTGTAAACTTTGTTTTAAAAGTGTGAAACGAATGGAGATTTACAATTATGTCCCAGTAGAATGACTTACAGGGTATTGTACATTGCTGGTTGTGAATGTTAAGTGATTACAACTTTCTAAAAATTTTGTTCTTCTTGTTTTAAATCAATTTCTTTGAACTTTCCTTTATTTATTTTTTTTTCTTTTAAACTCTCACCAATTTTTTCTCTGATCTTTCTTTATTTACGGATTCAACTTGTTATAAAGGTTGGTATATTATATGATCCAACAACATTATTGATACTTTGCAGCAGAAGCATGCAGTTGTACACTGAATATAACAACTCTATATTTTGATGTTGTTGCTGATGTGTTGTTCATCAAACAGCCATGAAATTCATCATTATAAACTTCATTCATCATCCAAAAGTCAATATTTAAAAATTGTAATGATGTTTTTAAATATGGAGTGAGTCAAAGTCATTGGCTAGGTCAATTGGTTAACAACAATATGGAATGAATAGTGATTACCTGTATTATTTTCATAACTTCAATTACTGAACAACTCTTAGTAGAAATTTTTTTAACACAGTGAGCAAATATTTCACCCAACAGCTAAAAATGTTTTTGTGGTTAATGTTGAATAGAAGTGTAACATTTTATCAACCCTAGAGATATTATTGTATTAAAGAACTTTTCAAATGTTGAATAATGAATATCCATTTTACATGTAGAGTGTATAAAAATACCAACATTTAGCAATCATACAACAAACATTCTGTGATATGAGTTCAGGCTCAAAACATAACACAATTTGTTAATGCATGGCAACAAAAATGAAGACACCTTATTGTTTATGTCTTGCAGTGTAGGAAATGATGTTATCTCTTATTGTGAAAGCTTTGTCAAAAAGCTGTATTACAGAATTTAAATACCTGTAGCTTTATTTTCAGTAGACAAGAATATCAAAAGACATCCAACTTCAGGACCTTGCCTATTCTGCAATTTTAATTTTAATTTTCTGTCAACATGATTGTATGAGTACTTTTAAAAGTTTGTTGTTTGTTAATTCATCATTTGCATAGCATTGCATAACATTCTTTAACCAATGAATTTCTGTTTACATTGGTGCCTAAATAATATGGATTTTGTAACTTTGATATGTGCAGTATACTGCTGAATGGGAAACATGATACATGTAAGTGACAATGTTGCAAAACAAATAGTGACTCTTAATATTAATGTTGATTCTAAAATACATACATGTACATTAATGAAATTCACAATGAACATGACGGACAAAGAAAGCGGACAAAATATACATTTCCTCATTCTACCCTCAACAATTGCTATGGTAGACAAAGGAACATCCTTTCACTGCTATTATGTAAAAATCTGTAGAACGGGTGTCACATGCATTTTGTTCTACACATTTTTACATAATAGCAGTGAAGGGATGTTCCTTTGTCTACCATATATAGCAATTGTTGAGGGTAGAATGAGGAACTGTATATTTTGTCCGCTTTCTTTGTCCTTAATTTCCATAGTGATTGTAGATTTCTGCACCTAAACAGATGTCTTGTTATCCAAAAGAACTGGTGAAACTCTCAAAATGATAACTCTCAATAATAGCACCACAATCAATTGGGTATCATTGCATAGAGAAATAGGTCTACACGTATTACAGAATAAAAAAGGATAGTATTATATTCTCATAAGTGATATTAACAAAAACCAACTTTCTAAACAGGGTGGATTGTTTCAGAAATGCATATTTCCTTCAAATATTTAATATCTGTGACATTTACATGTACATGCAATCTAAATTTGAAGCTCCATTTACTACCGGGTAGTTTGGTTGAAATTGGTTGCGAGTGTCTTTCTTCAAATCACTTTTTAAAGCAAAACAGGTTTTGATCTGAGGTATAATTAGAAAATTAAAACATTTGTATACTAATAAAAAGAAATAGATTAAATTCCTCTCCTGGCAGCTTCAACTCTGAAGTATGGATGAACTATGGCCTGTACCTGCAATAGAAGTGGTCAAAAGCCTACTATTTTGAGTAGTATAAAATTCTAATCTTTGGAAAATCCTGTTTCAATTTATTATACAATGTTCAGTGAGCTGTGAGGCTGCATTATAGATTTAAGTGGTATCAGTTACGATTTATGGGCCATTCCCTTTCTCCATCTCACTGAACATGTAAATAGTACCAGTATTCTTTTGGGCTATATTTAAAGAAATGTAAATCAAATCAGACTACCGGTAGTCATTCTCTTTCCATACAGTGATGAAGTGAGCAATGTGGTTCAAAATTCTGAATACTTTGTTTTGGTAATGTGATCTTCCAATGTCTTCCAATAATGGTTGTCTTGCTGACCCTGACTTCTAAGCAAATAGCCTACCTTTTTTTTAAATGGTACATTGTAGCTGCAATAGTTTTGAGAAAAAAATCTTGATATACACCCTGTACATGTAGGTGTCACATTAATTCATTTTCTATTTATGTAAATAATAGTAAGCATATCAACACCACCCTTATGTAAATAAAAATGTTAACAAAAATTCAGGGCAAAAACTTTTCCTCACAACAACACAGCCTCTCTAAATCAAATATGTTGGTATGTATTACATTTGATGTGATACATGTAGTTTGAATATCATGATGATACTGTACATGGTTATGAATAGCTATTATGGATCACATTCTTTGCCCCCAAGATATGTGAAATTCACCTATGTAGAAGATTTGGGATGAAGGGTTCTCAAATGGTATAGTTTGGCATAACCTGTCATTAATTGGAGCTTAACATGATTGTCATTTACATAATATTACTGGCCTTGAGGGAGAAACAAGGTAATACACCCTGTATTGCCTTCACTGATTCAGTAAGGGCAATACATGTACATATAAATGCATATCACTGTATCTCCCAAAAGATTATAATTATTACCTATTCATTTGTGAATCACGTACGGTCACTATACCCTACTACCGCGCCGCATGATAGTCTGCTCAAACTTTGCGGCGATTTTAGCTGTTTGAAAGGTCCAATATGGAACACAATCTTTGTACTCAAAGTGAATGGTGAAACCCGAAAGAGAGAAACTATCAGGAAATATTGCCCGCTCAAAACCGGGCAAATATGCATTTTAATGCATGGTACATGTACATGTAAAATTACCTGCTACTGTATACATGAAGGTAATAAAGCAAACAAAGATCAAATTCACTACTGGTTCCTGTAAAATTTCACCTAGAGAGTACATGTTGTGGATAGACAAACTACCAGCCATACAAGAATGTAGGAAAACCAAATCGAGTAGGAAATTGTTAGTTAAAAATTCAAAAATATTGCTTTGTATAATGTCTTATAATGTGACACTGAGAAAATCCTTTAGAATAGTGCTAGTACTCCAGTACACTGCTGAATCATTTTACATAGCAGCTCATGAAACTTAAATCACATTTTAGTCTTTTCAAATCCTCTGTGAAGTCCTTTTGACATTAGCTTTAATGTGGCAATTTTTTTGTAGTACTCTGTACATGTACATGTACATTCAATCCTATGGTCATACAGAGATTGAATCACATTGTTATGAAATTTGAATTGCCTCCTATACAGGGTGTACATGTACATGTACTGTACATCTTCAACAATATTCACATACACAAGATTTGTGTAATTATCACTGTTTTGTATACTTGAGATGCTTTTCGCAAATATTTATTGGAAGATTTGTATATCCTTTGCTTACATAACATGGATTTCTTTGGCTTTGTCAAATGAATTTCTAATTGGTTTAGCATGTACACATGTAGACATATTGATCTATCACCTACACATACAGTACTGTACATGTATGTAGTGTACTGAAATATTATAAGAATACTTTCTTTTGATCCTGTAATGTAATCTGTATGATATGTTAGATATTTGATATAATTTTATAATTCTTAAAATGCTTATTCATTTTTCAGAGGGGCAGGTAGACACTTGATGACAATCAACGCAAAGGCACAAGGTCACTGTCAAGATAAAGGAGAAATGGCATGTGTACTCCACCGATTGTGAGAAGGGGCTCTTGATTATCCTTTGAAAAAAGTGGTAGATCAAGTTGATCCAGTGTAACAGTAGCAGCAAATTATGAGGTATGTACAATGTAGATGGATTGTAACAAAAACTTAGGGGTGTTCAATGATCAAGGTATTTAAGACTCCTACCCCATTTTTTCACAATTTTTTTTATTGATGGCTATTAAGTGCTGCATGCATGTACAATGTAGTTTTTCAATGAATGGATGTAAACATTGATGCTTTTGGATCATAATTGACTAATATGCCCATGTAGTAGACAATTTTCAAAATGTATTCAAATGTAAACATACATGTACGTGTACCTTGCGATGAGCTATTACATGTACATGTACATTCACCTGTTTTCTATTATTGTACCTCAATACCGGTAGTCAGAATGCAAATTGTGAGGATTAGTTGTTGCTACATGTAGGTTGGGTAAACATTATGGCCTGCCTGACCTAACAACACGTAATGTGTGGTATTGGTATTCTGAAAGTGTTTATTATTGAAATACAATTTTTCAAAGCAGGAGAATGAAATGATTTATTAAGAGGCAGGTAAAGAAGATGTTTTTGCATGAAATGTATTTACGGTATGAAAATGACCGATCAAACCAAACTCTTGAGTATATTTGTCTTTACTGAGAATATATACTAGTATATGATAATAACTCAACTTTGTTATTGTTTTGTTCCTGAAAGTCATTTCATTTGATATATGCTGTACTGTGACTTATCCACATAGAAATTGTAGAGCATTGCATATAATACAATTTATAGATTGTTATGTTATAGATAATTATTGGGGAAAAACAATGTGAACCTTTCCATTTGTTAGTATTGGCAATACAGTGTACAGGTACAAGATTACAACAATTGTAGAATACTTAATACTAGACAATATTTGTATATTATATTATATGATATGATAGTATGGTATGGTATGATAGGGAAAAAATTCATCTCGGAAGAAATTGTAGACATTTGAATGAATTGTACTCCAAGATATATTATTGTTAGCACTGTTCACACTGTTCTTGAGACCAAAAAATAAATGGAAGCTCTGTTCTTTATTTTTCAAACCAACAGATTTCATATGGGATCCCTTTAAGTACAAGGTCTACGCAGCTTCACACACGCACTGAGAGGGACCTGGCAGAGGCTAATAGCATGGCCCTTGGTATGATCAGCCTAAGGTTAAGGTTGATTCAACGAGACATTAAATGGAGATTTTTCAGTGAATATTTTTTTAATGTTTAATTCCAGATATTTAATTGTCTCAAGTAAAAAAATATGTGTTCACTAGTGTTGATTTGAAAAAAAAGCTCCTGCTGTGGCAATCGAAAAGAGCGCTATATTTTGATTTCTTACAAAGAAGTTTCAGAACCTATGACTATAAAATTTCACACTTTATATCTAAAGGGTTTAATTATTTAAAATAATTTGCAAGTTTCTTGGAGGTTACACAAATTTGAAAAAGTGTAATTTGTAAGAGTTTACAGAACTCAATATCACTGTATTTTGATGATATTTAATTTGGGTTTGAATTAGAGCAAACAATTTAAGATTATACAAGTTAAACAAATAGGGTGTGTAGTTTGATAAATGTGGGATATCCATTTGTTTCATTATACTACAAATTTTTGTGAAAGGTCGATCATCCACTATTGTTAGAGGAAACCTCACAAAACCTCACCCTAAAGAGTAAGCGTAGGTATTCTGAAAAGTGAGATGTATTTCTGCCGGCCCTATGATGTACAAAATTCCTTACGAAAATGGAAAAGAGCTACCGGTATGTAGGATGCGAAAGTTAATGTGGTTAGATGAGCAAGTGTGCACTTGTAAAAATGACACCTGGCTGGAATGATCCCCAGGAAGTAGAGAATGTGCATACATAGTGTGCGGGTAAGCCTGAATCTGATGACCGGGGTAATAATATATCTGTAAAGCACTTGGAGACATCATACGCTATATAAAAGCGGAATCATTATTATTATTATTTTATTTTAGGCCTCAGATGAAGGAAATGGGTGCCGAAAGATATCCTTTGAGCACCTTATCTCTGCCAAAACTGCATTAATAATTTAGCACTTTATGTAAAGTCCATTAGATAATATTTATTTGATGGTATTATCGTAATGGCATTCAGGAAAAGTCAACTTCAGGTGTACAATCATCTTGCAACTAATAAACCTTATATGTGATTTAAATAGTTTGTAAAATGATTAGAATAATGATAAAAGGATATGAGAATGGTTATGGTATACCACTTATAAGCTTGTATTACAAGATGATTTCAACATAAAAAATAAACCCAAACAAGCAAAAATATTGAGCATTCAACCATACTATTTTTTAAAGATGTGTATGTACACAAGAACCAAATGAGATCACTTTAAGGCGCCACGGAGGCATATATTACATGTAGTGTCTTATAGCTCATGCAAAAGTTGGTAACCCCCTGCCTAACTATTTGTTCAGGTTTTTCTGATATGTGTTGCTAGATAGCAAGATGATTACCATTCTACAAGCTCCTTGAAATTATTTCTTGCAAAAGTTGAATACTGTACTAAAACATAAGAGGTGACAATTATTAGTCCCCTGTCATCATCTAAATTCCTATATGGCTTCTTTTCTTTTCTGTAACCATGTTAAATATCACAAACTAGTTATTAAAAGCTCCATAAGTTTTCTGAATTCAAAGGTGACCAAGTGCCTACCGGTACTTCATTCTTATTATTTACTTTGACTGGCCTTATTATCTCTTGTGCTATGTTTCAGGTGTGGGCAACACATCCATATTTGTGTGGGCGTATTAAACCTGACTGCAGCTATTGCTCTTTTTACATTAAATATGTAACAAATGAAAGCATTGTAAAGTTGTAAACATGTTTACGGCATAGCTTCTGTATGAGGCTATTGGTATATCACCTGTGTAAATATATACATTATTTCAATAACATTTGCTATTTTTTGTGGGGATAATAGTGCTATACATTCCATTCAAAATATACAAACAGACCGGTTTTATTGTACATAGGTCATGCTGAAATATAATAGTGTAAATGAAGAAAAATTACCATGTAGTAAATATGATTTCAGGAACACGATGTTGGTTTGCTGCAATTCGAGAATTGCTGTGTTGACAATTGTTCCGGGCTTTAGTTTAACAAAATTGTAGGGTTAGGGTTAAGGTTAGATTAATATTTAAGCAAGATTTAGGGTTAGGTATAGTATTGGTCCAGGATTAAAGTTAGTAATTCATTTAATGTTGGGAACTATTGTGAAGCAATTTTAGTAGGAGCATGTGTCACAAAACTCAATTTTTCCTCACATTTTGTAGGAGGTATTATACTTAAGTATTCATCATGGAATACCCAAACAAAGTCTGTTTTGTATGTGCTTTATTTTTTGTTTGGTGTGCATGTTGATATTTCTGACTGTAGTAGTAGTAGTAATAGTAGTAGTAGTAGTAGTAGTAGTAGTAGTAGTAGTAGTAGTAGTAGTAGTAGTGGTAGTAGTAGAATTAGTTTTACAAGCTCAGTTTTAAAAAGCCTCTCAACAAAACTTAATATAGACAAGTACAAATAATACACAGTACAATAGGTGACAACTTATAACTTATTCCATACTTGCAAACAAATTGATGATAAAAATAGAGTAGATTCGTCATTAGTATTATTTTTTATAATTATTGTTAAGTGAGGAATATTCATATTTTAAATAGAAATCGAGACTGATTAATTGAGTGTGTGACAAGTAAATACTGAAGATTTGTTTGATTTTGAACCATATTAAAATGCAAATTATTGCCTATTCATATTCTATAATGTAATTCATGACAGTCACACACAATATATGAGGATCTATCATAGAAACATAATTGAACAATACTGAAAGAGAGAGAAAGTGTCAGGGAGAGAACAATTTAAAGAGAGAGGGTTAAGTTAGAAAAAAAAAAGAAGGAAGAAATGCATGAGAGAGAGAGAGAGAGAGAGAGGGAGAGAGGGAGGGGGTGGAGAAGAATGGAACAGATGAACTGTGAAGACATGGAGAAGAAGAATAATGATGGAAGTAAGACGACAGAGGGAAAGCGATTGTGTGTATAAGTCAGTTTGTGGCTCTGTATGTTGTAATGAGGGCATGCGATGATGTAGCATAGCAAAAGTGAGAGTTTGGGGTGTAGGAGTGAGTTGCAGGGGGTCGGACGGGGCCCGTAGGGTGTCGTATCATCTCCTTTTTACTTTCTCTTCCACTTCTTATCTTCCTTGATTTTCTGATTTTTCCCTTTCCCCCGTCTTTTCCCCTTTCAATATTTGGTTAGGCCTCCAATCTTCAACACCAGAGGGTGTGGGGGTAATCTCGCTATTCATAACGTCGAACTGCATATATAAAACACGAAGGCGGTAACTATTGATAAAAGCATGAGGACCGTTATTCATAACGTGAGATGAGGGTCGCTTTTCATAATTTATATTGGGGGTCACTAGGACCGCTATTCATAAGATAAATTTAGGGGCACTATTTATAATTAATGCAGAATGAGGGTCGCTATTCATAATATGAGAAGAGGGTCGATATTCATAATCCGAAAAAAGCGTTGCTTTCCATAATAAATACGCCACAGCCATAGGGGTGCTCCTAGCCAACAATTAACTCTCTTGTCATTTTGTTGCTTATTCATTTTTTTTTATGAATAGCGACCCCCATTCCGCATTATAAAGAGCGACCTTCATTCTGTTTTATGAATAGCTACTCTCTTCTCAAATGATAAATATCGACACTCTTCGATTAAGATTAGCTATCCTTATGAATAATTACCCTTTTCTCAAATTATAAATAGCGGTTCTTATAATAATGGTCCTAATAAATAGCGGTCTTTATGAATAATGGTCATTATAGCTAGTTGGCCTCGGGGGGGGGGGGGGGATTGGTGTCCGTTTATGTGTCTTGGATGAGCTTGGATGGGCTTGGATGTGTATTAACGGGGGGCACGGTGGGTATGCTTTTTTTTATTAAAAGTTGCAATTAGATTTAAGTAAAGATGATAGATTTAATTAAAGATGGTTAATTTTGATAATCGGGGAAACAAGATCGGTCAATCTTCATTGATTACTATTTGCAAATTAATTCATCCTTGCTGAACCTATTTAAAAACTGAATTTATAAATCATCCGAAACGAGCTGAACGGGTTGAACGTAAACCAATTTGTAACACTAATTGTAACATTAACCCTAGTCCTAAACCTAGATATAATCCTTAACCCTAGATCTAACCCGTAACCTTACCCTAGTCCTAACCCTTGTCCTAACCCTAACTCTAAACCCTGAACCTCACCCCAGTAACAACCCTCTCCCTGACCATAACCTCAACCCTAAAATCATTATTATTGATGGTGGATTATTCTGCAGTTTGCCTGATGTTTTAAATAAAATGCTACCCGCCACTTCCTTATTTGTGTCGATCGATCGACTTTACGGCGATCAAATTCAGAAGGGGGGGATAATTTGTGTTGGATGCGTGTTACGGGGGGGGGGGGGGGGGGCAGTATGGATATTTTTTTGAATTTTTCATCAACAATTGCATTTTGATTGAAAAATAGTTAATTTTGATAATCAGGGAAACAAAATTGGATAAAGACGGCAATCCTCAATGTATTAATATTTTCAAATTATTTAATCTTAAATTTAACCTGCTTAAAAAAAGGATTTCTAGGTAATCCAAAATGAGCTGCATGGGTTGAACAGAGCAACACTAATTGTAACCTCAACCGTAGTCCTAAAATTGCCCTAACCCTAGTCATACCCCTAACCCTTGTCATAACACTTAACCTTACCCCAATCCTAGCTTAACCCTACTTCTAACCCAGCCCCTGTCACTGACCCTAATCCTAACCCTAATTCATTATCATGGATGGTGGATAATTCTGCAGTTAAGCCCTATAGGCCGTTTTAGCTGATGTTATTAATAAAAATTAATGAACCCCCGCTCCTTTTGTATATGTCCGATTAGACGACCATCGATCAAATGTCAAAACAAGAAGAACAAATATTTTCTTTAAATGGAAGATTATCCTGATGAATAATTTGCAGATTAGGCATCATGCAACAAACAAAACTGTTAAAAAATTCTTTTAAATGAAGCCAATATGACACTAACAAGAAAAAGCGGAAAAGTACCCTTTTTTTAAACCATTGGTATTAAAAACGTAAATACACATGCACTTTGAAATATCATGATAGAGAGTGTTGTTATTATTCAACAATCATGATATGCGACCCATCCCGAAATTTTTCATCTGCAAAACAAAATTAAAGATAAATTTGAAGAAAAAAAATAGGGGTTTGTCTCAGTTACTTCGGATATTTTACTTCCAATTTTACAGCGACAGAATTATGAGACTACGTACCGTTGTTTAAAGTGGAAAAAGCCCTCTATTGACTCTTTTGCAATCGACGCAAATAAAGAAATTGAACTACGCAAGTGGCTCATAGTCTCTTTCTTCAGGCTCATTTACTATATGAAGCGTTATTTGACATATTCATTGTAAAGTGTAGAAAAGAAAGAACAAGAAAAGACAACAACAAAATGAAAGGAAGAAGTTTTTACAAAGCTGTTTAGTCGCCGCTATACCCGAATATAGTCAAATTTATCGATTATCGTTATTTGCTGGATAAAAGCACAATTTTTGGTACAGGGCTTCGTTAGGACTTACTAAACGATATTAGGCTAAGAGCCCCCGGCAACAAAATCGATTAAAGGGTGTGGGGGCGGGAGCGTCTTTTTGGAGCCCCCAAATAATTTTACAACATTGATTTGTTGCTGTACAAATGCCATTTTTGGTACAGGGCTCCCTTAGGACCTTCTGAACTATATTAGGGAAGGAGCCCCGGCAAAAAAATCATATAAGGGTGTGGGTGGGTGGGGCGTCGCCTCGTAGCCCCCAAATATTTTATAAGATAATATAACATTGGGTTTTTGTGAAACCCATGGGGCCCCCAATCGCACATATATGAATAATTATGCCGGGGGCTTCTACCCTACCATCATTCAGCACAGGCGCGGATCCAGGGGGGGGGGGGGGGGGGTAGTGAGCACTATTTTTAAATTTGTTTTGCTCCCCAAAATTAGAAAATCGCGCCGGCCGAAAATTCGCTCAGTGGGGGGTGGGGGGGGGGGGGGTGGAGTGTCGAAAATTTAAAAATTTTCACCTCAAGGGGGAGGGGGGGGGGGGGTTCGGGCTCCCCGGGCCCCACTCCCTGGATCCACCACTGATTCAGCAGGTCCTAATGAAGCCCTGTACCAAAAAGGATGACTGTACTACAAATCTCAATGTTATAATACCTTATGAATTTTATGTGGTCTACGAGGCGACGCCCCCGCCCACACCCTTAAATGATATTTTTGCCGAGGCTCCTACCCTACTATCGTTCAGTAGGTCCTAAGGAAGCACTATACCAAAAATGGTGCTTTTGATCTGGCAAGTAACGGTAATTTCACTAAGCCACCTGAATATTAAGCTATTTTTTCACAAAATTTCTCGTACATTGATTGCTTGAACAACTATGGTGATTATTATTTGGTCATCAATGCCGATCAACTTATTGTTAAAATGTGACAAACATTTATCTTCATGTGATTTATACCGCCTTGGGAGAGAGAGAGAGAGAGAGAGAGAGAGGGGGGGGAGGGAGGGAGAGAGAGAGAGAGAGAGAGAGAAAAGGGGGAGGGGTGATGATGACATTGGTGATGACAATGATGACTCTCCCTGTTGAATTGCACGACAAGGTTTATTTTTTTTCTGTAGTTACATGTACTTATTTCGATTTAGTCATACAAAACATTTGAATTTAAAATGCACAATTAAAAGGTATAAGTTTACTTGTTTTTGATAAAGGAAATTGCTTTAAGGAGTGGGATATTATTAGTACATGCTTTAATATTATTGTATAAATATCATTATTATACATGTATCATCACCATCACCCTTGGTGCCATCATCATCACTACTACCATCATTTTCACCACCACCATCATCACTACTACCATCATCATCACCACTACTACGATCACTATCATCATTATCACCACCATCATTACTACCATCATTATCATCACTACTACCACCATCATCACTACTATACTATCATCACTACCATCATCATCGTCGTCACTACTACCATCATCATCACCACTACTACCATCATCATCACCACTACTACCATCATCATCACCATCATCATCACTACTACAATCATCACCACCAGCATTACAACTTTCATTATCACCATCATCACCACCATCATTACTACCATCATTATCATCATCATCACTTACTACCACCATTACCACCACCATCATCATTACTATACCATCATCACCACCATCATCATCGTCGTCGTCACTACTACCATCATTATCCCCACTACTACCATCATTATCCCCACTACTACCATCATTATCCCCATCATCATCATCACCACCAACATCGTCACTATTATCATCATCATCTTCATCTATTCACAGTAAAGTTTTCAATGAATTCGGTGTTGTCTGCCAAAGTTAGCTTACAGTTTAAATTTTGATATTAAATATGCAAATCATGTAAGTTCCACTGCAAACCACCCTTAATGCTGTGGTTCATAATTTGAAGCAGTTGATAATTGTCATAGATATTACAAATTCAAAATTATTCAGTCTAGTCCATTTTCAAGGTGGCATATTTTTACAAGTTTTAACTTTCTTATTGTAATTTTAACACAACTATTGTGAGAACATGAAAACAGAATTTAAAATTCTTGATTTCAACAATTACACCGTAAAACTTTCATCCATTTGAAAACGTTACAACTACATGTACATTTATTTCTAAAAGGGCCCTAATTCACCCAGTCAACCTTTCATTCTTAAGTTACAAAAAAATGCATCCCCAAAAATCACATTTACAAGGAGTATGAACAATTCACTTGTTAACTCTATATTTTATATCTCAAACAATATTGTTGACATTTTCGTAGCACATGTACATTGCAAAAAGGACATGTACACGCATACAGTGTAAGCCCATTGACATAACATGATGGAACTGACAAGGAATATCCATTAGTTCACAGCATATGCTCTGAGGAAAAGTAGAAATATTGAAGAAATACATTGGTAAAAATGTAATGAACTGGATAATAATAACAAATTATGAAATATTCTAAGTTATTCCATAATACACATATATACATGTAATATGTATGTTAATTTCAATTAAACTGTTCTGTAGTTGTGATGTTATGTGGACAACCCTCACATTTGCTTTTATTGACGCAAAAAATACATTACAGGATAAGAGAAATGTAATTGCTTTGGAAATACTTTCTTGGCATCTACTAAATGTCCCTTTACTTGCTGGTTATAGTGAACAATACAAACAATGGTAATTAATCAATCAGCAGTTTTTCTATCTTTGAGTCCTCCAAACTATATTAGCTATAGAAACTACATGTACAAGATTTGATATACCCGAACACATGTTCATTTAGATCATTTGCTGACATTTAACAAAAAAGATCCATTACTTATTTCATCTGGGGACAAAATAGTATCTCATTTGAAAACTTACATTTTAGTTGATACGTATAGAGAATATATGTAACAATCTTACTTCAATCTTACATTATCCTTTACACTACCGTTTTGGAAAATTATGACATATTTTTTTGTAATGAACAAAGTATTATGCTGAATCATAAATATGCAATTATTACAGCTTTGATACCAAGGAAGAATCATATGCAACAAACAAACATGTACATATTCACATCATTATGGATACTCATGATTTTTTTTTTTTTTTTAAAGCTATCCTCACACTTTTTCCTTCTGAATATACATGAGGTATAACATACCTTTTAGATTCAATGGCGATTTAATCAATTCATAGTGAGCATGCTGTAAATATATTCTTACTTGACCAACTATACCTGCATGTATCATAATGCAAATGCATTTTTCTGAAATATTGAAAATAAAAGAGCACTGTTTATGTACTGTTAAGCCAGGATGTGAAAATAATTGCACAGGAAATGACAAGAATGGTTGATGATACTTTTTTTTGTTTGGTAACATGCATTACAAAGACATTAATGTATGGAAATTCATAAGTATAACATCCGTGCATGTCAGTTGAAGGAGTGTTCTAAAATTCCCTTTTTAGGAAACTTCCAACTTTAATTTTTTAAGACTACAACAAATTTAAAGCGTTTTGCTGCTTTTTTCTCATCAATTGATGTACCTAGTAACATGCTATTAAAGTAAATCAATGCGGTTTGTAGTGAAGAGAAAAGAATTGCACTAACTCGTACATGGATCCTGACAAGATTCAGATAGTTAGACAGTGAAATTTTTATGACTTACATTTTGATTTTCAAGGACAGTGTTTCTCCCTTTTTACATTTTAATGTTTGATGAAATTAATAACAAGCGTACTGAACTGAATATTGGCCAATTAAAAAGCATTGTTTATGTGCTACAGTATAAAGCAACATTCCTTTTGAATGAAAGGATAAATGATCCATATAATGTCCTAACTATCTCTTCTTAGCTTCCTTCACCTTCACCTTCA